>NW_024742238.1:2065317-2159248 GCF_018991925.1 Homarus americanus
AGCACTGTGTGGGTAATGTGGGCTGCTGAAAGTGTTGTTGGCGGAAGTGAACCTTTTTGTTGGGTGAGGGTCACACGGTCAGTCTCCTTTCTCACTCAAAATGAATTTTATACCATAATGATCCTTAATAAATTTTCTACAAGACGTTTCCAATAAGATTATCCTTACAAGAAATATTTTGATATGATCAATGATGGGAATTTCATTCTTTAATAAAATAATGTAAGAAATTTTGATGGCGGAGTCAATAAAATCAGTTCTAATTTCGTTAAGACACACAATTTTTTTCATTAAAATAATCGTGAATACTTTATTTAAAAGTTTGGTTAAATAAATATATTTTAAAACCAAAAGCTCTGTATGATATGGGCATGAATAGAGCTGTGTTACAGCTAGTAGGAGCTGTAGTTATTTACACAAACACCACTGTACAAGTACAATATTGTTCATACTGTAAACATAATGTATACTACTGTACATATTGTACTCACCAGCAGATCCTGTCACCTTTAGCCTTGAGTAGGCAGACACTTTACTCAGCTGACTGTAATAATAATAACTGTAATCATGTCTTAACACTTGTGATGGAGGTTGGGTCATGTTACTAACCTGACCTGATGCAATGTCAGGTCACCCAGTGTTGGATGGGAGATTAGTGGGTCTTATGACCTGAAGAAGTCTTGAATGACAGTTTATTACAGTAACGTACCTTTACTAATTAATGAAAAACAAATAAACAATATTGTAACATGAATGAGACAGTATTTGTTGACAAACAATCAGAGAGGTGACCCCTTTGTGTGTGTGTGTGTGGGGGGTGGGGGTGGCGTGGTCATTTTCCAATGCACCTTTCCTCCTCCCTCCCTACTTCACAGCATTCATTATAAACTTCTATTTGTCAGAGAGTTGAATTTGATACTATAATGATCCTGAATAAATTTTCTATGAGATGTTTCCAATATGATACCCTTAACCCTTATGCCCCGGGCTAGGGTGCCGCTGGCCGTGTCCCTCCACGCGGGGGTAAATCGAGAAAAATCAGAACTTTTCCAAAAATATTTTTTATCCTTTTTAAATAAAAAATAAGTAAGAAAAACTATATATTGACCCTCTAGAAACTTCCCTGTGACAGCAGTGGCGAGGGAGATAAAGGGACAATGTTGTTTGACAGCTGACGCTCGTGGTCACTACTCACTTAGCGACCATTTTCTGCTTGACTTTGTGTCCGGGATGGTCAGTAATGCATACATTTAGTACTGATCATAATAATTATTTCCTAAAAATAATTCATTTAGAATATTTAATTGCATTATTTTTTGTAAAAAGTGCTCGGCAACACGCACGCAGTCGGTTGCCAGGCTGTCTGGCTGTCTTTGTGTTTGGTAGAGCAAGTAATGCATAAAATAATAATAATTACACAAGTAAATACATTTATAACATACCCGGTAATCATAGCATTATTTTCCAGTAATACTACATTAAAATACAACTACACTACTTTTAGTATTATTTCTTTGATACAACATGATAAAACGGACAATGAAAATGAAACAAACAAAAGTAGGTAATTATGTTCAGGAAGCTTCCCTGTGGCCGAGTGTGTGGCGTGACAGGCAAATAGTCACACTGGAACCTGATAACCTGCGCTGGGCATTTAAACAGTGGCGGGAAAAAGCGCACGTTCTGGAACGTCACCCGGGGCGCGCCAGTTAGGAGTTCCAGTATGTCACCCAGGGGCGTAAGGGTTAAATGACAAGCCGAATAATCAGGTAAAAAAAAGTACAGTACAGTACTTTACTGTATATGAAGGGTACTGATATTAACAAGCTCAAATTATTACAGTTTCTATCCACAAGTCTCTATGTACAGAACTAAACAAGAATTTATTTGAAATACAGTACTCTGTAACACTCAATACCATAATATCTTGACCATTGGCCCTAGTTATACAGACTTTTCCCTGTGATTAAGCCATAATTTTGAGCAGCATATTACTGTACTCATTTTGTACTCACAAAAGTACTATGCTAGAGGACTAATACAGTATTTTTATATCTTGTGTAAACTAAGAGATATTTATACTCAAATTAATCGCTATCTTGCAAGGATTCCAGGAATGCAAGTTATATTCTGCTAAGACATGTTTGTTGCATTTTATGAACTTTAAGCCTAAGACAACCTTCATCCCATCAATCATTATCACCGCCATCTGTCTCCCCTGCTGGCTGGGAGGGGGATGGAGGTGGGGTGTTGACAGCCAGGAGGGGAGATTAATGTGTACTCAAGCATTGAAAAAGGCAAGGAGTTTAAGTTTCTTGCTTATAAAATGCCACTGACTTGATTTAACAGATTATAACTTGCATTGTTGGAATTCTTGCAAGATAGCGATTAATTTGAATAAAAGCATCCCATAGTCTGCACTAGACATAAAACTTTTAGAAATTAACTTAGTACATTTGAGTACAGGTTGTGATAATTTATGCTGTTGCTCAGCAGTTGTGGTTGCAGTTGCGAAGCAAAAGTAGCCAAATCGAACATCATGTATCAATTAATTTGAAAATAGAAATTATGAAGTAAATTGTTATAAGACAATGGTTTAATAGTGCTCTTAATATGTGTGCTATGTAAGTGTCTTGACATGTCACCTCACCACCTGACTCCCCACCTCACCCTTTGCCTCGTTGGCTCAGATCAGAATTACGTTGATTTATTACCATATTATTTTACTTTTTTAGTATTGTATGTACTGTACATACATTTAAAGAAATTTTATATTTGCTTAGTAATTATAAATAGACCATGAGCAGAAAATCCAGTGTTACCCAAGCGGTTGGTCTTCGCACCCATGTGAGGATGAGGCTAAACATGATACAGTACAATCTTTTATAATGCCGGGAACCCTTGTCCCCAGGCCCTAGGCAGAAAGGCTTGGAGTGATTTTCTGGCAAATTGCGCATCATTTCATAATCGATATTTGCTCCCAAACTCAGATATAAAAATTTGGACACTTTCCAGATTTTTTTTTTATTTTTAATTTTCAGAAAATACTTCTGACTTTCAAACTCAGAATTTGTTCCCAAACCTGGTATTTAAGGAATTTTCTGGAAAAATTCCAAGCAAATTTCAATTCCGGCTATTGGAGAATTCTAGGTTTGAGAGATTCTGGCTAACGGAGATATTACTTTTGTAATTTGACTTAAAAGTAATGAAGATCAACGGACTGGGCCAGGTGTGTGTGTGTGACATAATATGTGCTTGTCTTCTGCTATCCTCCCTGAAGGATTGCCATCACCATTGTTTGAATTATTTTACAAAAATATTAAATTTTTTCTGAAACAGCATTATGGGCGAGGCCATTCTAAGAGTAGGGGAATAAACTGCTCACTCACAGGTCCAAAGGAAGAAAGAGGCGAAGGGATTGCTTGTTGGCAACAAATATTTAAAGGTTTGGACAAATGTTTCTTGCCCTGAAAGGGTCCAGACTTTCGAGGGTTTAGTGTATGTTGAATTTTGTTATTTCTAATATACAGTTAACCCTCACTTTACGCGGTTAATGTAACCCGGAGGGTCCCGCGTAAAGTGAGAAACGCGTAAAGTGAATAACATAACATATGGGATTAATTGAAATGGAGTCCGGGCCGATCCCCAAACTCCACTTTTTGACGACACACAACTATGTTGTAGTAAAAATATTATCTTAACTTTATGATGGTATGCACACACAATTAATAATTAAGAGAAATATCAATAATATTAGGTTTTTTAACACTTACATTAGTAGAAAAAATGGCTGGGCACACGGGGATGGGCGGTTGGTTCCGAGGCAGAGGGCAGATTATTGGCCCTCACCTGTGTCACTTGTATCAATTGTATCACTATCCACCACAGAGGCTTGCAGGGCCTCTTTGTCAAACTCCCCAAAGTCCATATAAGTCCATATCCTCACCATAATTATCACTATCACTGACTTGGGCCGGTTGTGGTGGGTGCCGGGTGAAGAACTGGTAATGTTTTGATGACTGGGCGACCTTGTGCGCACCATGTTCGCGCAGCTTACACAACAAGGCGGATGGCGGGAGGTTTGGATCCAAAAATGGCGCGGCTCGCCAGCCGCTCTCCGCGTAAAGGGGTACACGCACCGCGGAATGTGAGCATCCTGGGTTCCGGCAGGGCACCGCGTAAACGTGGAAACGCGGAATGCGGGACCGCGTAAAGTGAGGGTTAACTGTAATTCATATTATATTCCTATTATTTATTTATCTTAATATAATTCATAATATATTCCAAAAATAAACACATTATTTCTAAAAGAATTTGTGATGTATGGACGATTTTTAGCTATAATCATCCATGTGGGAATTATCTTTCTGGGAATCATCCAAGTGAGAATACAGGTAACTAAGTCTATTTGAGAATTATCTTAGTACAGGTAGTATAAATCACTGCACAAATTTATATTGTTTAAACAGTATTGTGTAAGTCAATAAACTAAAGGTATATACAGTCTTACTTAGTTTCCTTTTATGAACAAATATAAGCTTAAATATCTGGGTAAACCAACATTTATCCAAGTAAATATTAGCTAAAATCTGGGCTAGCCGCAGCTACAAAAACTAAAAGAACGTATTGGTCAAATTTGAGGTCTGGATCTGGTCTTGGTTGTAATATACCAATTTTAGTATGAAATAACAGAATGTAGAATGTCAAGAATGTGTGTGGGTGGGTGTTGGCTGTGTGTGGTGTATATAGGGAGAGGAGTGTAGTGCGTGTGTAGCGCGGGTGTATCACATGGTATACAAAAAGCATTCGCTGTATATTTCATCAACGTGAATAGAGAGTAAAGGAGTCAATGAGTGATATGCTGTACAGTATATATATATTTCTTGTTTTTATCACTCAACTCCCATCCAAAATCACTTCCAGCACCATGCAGATGACACCGCAATATTATTTTAATTAAAATTATACCAACTTTACCCCACTCCACTTCCATCCCATAACTTGTTAAGCCCCCCTCCCTTGTCCTGTGCCATCTATGGGTAAATTTAGTGACTGCTTCAGGCTGGCAACTTATGAGTCTCATGGTTGGTGGTGAGAGAGCATTGCTGTTTCAACAATGTGTCAAGCATGTGCACACGAATACACATGCGCTGTTGCCATGTTAGCCCTACCTTGTGGCCAGGTGGATCAGGCGGAACTGTTGTAGTGTACAAGTCATACACTGCAGCATCCACTTTCTTGTATTTCAAGCAACCCATACAAGTATGGGTGAGGCTACCTTCCTCCTTGACATATTTAACATTGTAGATGGTCGAAATGCCCACACCATACTCCTCCATCAACACTCTCACTGACACATTTTTCTCAAGTTTGTTGAGAATTACCAATTTTTCTTTAATGGAGTCCTTTCTCTGAGCCTCTCCTCGACCTCTTGGTGCCATATGCTTTTTCTGTAGCTATCAGCATTGTACAGTTGCCTCCACATGAACGTACCACAGCCTGGGTGTGTGTGAAGGCTCGGATACGAGATGTGGCAATGCAGCACCATAGTCAGGGTGGGCTGAATGCATGGAAATGAAACAGTGAAATTACAGTTTCATCAACATCTGCAATAAGATACAAACAAAATAGGAGGTAAACAGATAAACAAACCCTGTAATATGTCTTATGCAGCATTGTTGTGTAACCATGACAGAATGACTAGGAGTGAACTATGGGGAACCAGAAAACAGGGTAATCCACAGTTTCACACCCATGACTACAGCACTGTGTTACCACATATCGTTCCTACTCCCTCACACACTCCCAGGCAGTGGTACATTCAAGTGGAGGCAACTGTACGTGTTCAGTAAAGTTACAGTACAGTACACACAAACACTATACACTAGGCTACAGTATGCATATCCTGCACTGTCCACTCCGCTATGCACATTACTGTATGTACAGTATGGTGCTCACACTAATAATGTTAATTTACAGTTAAATAACACTGTAATCACTATTTACATCTTGGCACTGCTTTAACACTGTATTCTTGGCTGATTGTGTCCTGGTACAGTAATGTACAGTACTGAACAACACAGATTTGTACAAAAACAGCAGCAAGCAAGGGAGCAGCTTGGCGGCAGATTATGAACTAAACATGGCACAATGCTAGGGTTTGAAGGGATAAGCTGGGGATGCAGCAGCCTATCACAGGCATCCCATGTTGTCACATGACAGAAATAGCCAATCACAGCGTGCAAGCCTACAGCCTAAGTTACCCCAATGGCTAGCCCCCCATGTGTTCAGAACATGGCAGACGTGTCAGAACATAATGCAATCTCTCGAAACTCCAGAAAAAAAAATTCTCATGCCCGGAAGGAGAGATATTCTCTGAATTTTTCCGGAAAATGCACATGATTTCATCATCAGAAACGTGTTCCCATGCCTAGAATGGAGAGAGTTTACCCAGAAGGTTAAAAATCCATTCTGGGTATTGAAGAGTTCCAGGGACCAGTGATTCCGGCTAACGGGGATATTACTGTACAGTATTTAAAAAATGAACACTGATATAAAAAATGTACAGCTCCATAAAAATAAAAAAATAATTAATTTTCATGCACCAAAGACACTACAAGATATGCAGAAACATAAAACACAAGACATGTTTCAAATAAAGAAATTTCTAGTCATGAATTTGATGTCACTGACACTACTGTACTTAGATATTAATATAAATGTCAGTCTTACAAAAAGGCACATTTTATTTGGCAGACTCTGTTGATTTCCTCCTGCCACCACCACCTCTTCGATCAGGAGCGTATCTCAAAGTAGTGGCCATGACAGCTCCAACTTCAGTTTCTGTTGCATCTGGAAACTGCTTTCTGACACTTGCTGCAAGAATTCAAACAAGTGTTATTTCATATTATATTCACTTGCTTTAGCAACATTAGTGGGCAACAATATCAGACAAAACACATATAAATTTTCATCGTTCATCTAATAAATCCCATGTATAAGAATAATAATACCCTTACCTATGATAGCATTGTATAAATTAGTCATCTTGCAAAAAGCAACTTTTCCCCGGTTTCCACGCATGTTGAGCTGAGCCATGACATCATTTGTCATAAGCCTGTAATAAAGATTGCACAAGAGTATGACAATGGATGTGACTTTGCCCATGCTACTCACACCAGGTGTATGATGACTATGTTGACACATATGGTACAAACACATAGACCGTTACCAGAAAAGTTTATAAAGCCAATACCATGAAACACAATACTGTAGTTGTACCGTACTGTTCACAAATGACTACCTAAACATGACTACATACCTCCCCATGATCTTCTGTACGCTGTCTTTTATGTTTAATCCTCCAATGGAAAACAGGTGATGGATCTGAAGAAAAAAAAAATATTTTTTTAGAAAACTGATGTGTTTAAATTTTAACAGCAAACAGCAGCTCTGTACAGGCAGACTGCCCAACACATCCTCATGCAATGTGAAATGGACTAAACATACCTGAAAAAATGTAACAAAATTTCAGCAATGCATTGAAAATTCACGTACTACACATATTTTGAACACGTCAGAGTGTGGGCAGCAGGACCAGTTACAGTTCATTATCAGTAAGGAAAGGTACACGTAAAAAGTGCTCTTAACTAAATTTTGGGGAAATTCATGGACATTAATGAATAATTAAGCAATAATAATCCCATCCATGTATTTGAATTGAATTGAATCTATCAAATTACATTGAGGTCACCTTCTCGCATCTATATTTCACAAGGTCATCATATTTCTAACTGGCTTTCCTCTCAGTTGTGTTGCTACTACAGACCAGCCCAGTCATTTGTTATAGGAGGTATGACATATCTTCCCATCTCTCTCTCATAATCAGACAATTGCCCACGGCTGGTTAATTCATCATTTAACAATACAATACACGTATCCACCACATTACAGAAACTCAGGTTGTGGAAATTCATCCATACCAAATTTGTAAATTGTGACCACTAAATTCAGGATATGGCCTGAAAATTCAACCTTACAGAAATCGGGTAAATATTCCAAATTTTCAATAGAAAAAAAATTCACAGAAATTATAATTTATTGGGTTCAATTTCTTAGTGTTTACAACCACCAAGCATGGGTATGCCAGCATACCCATGCCAACACAGTGTGTTGTTATCTCCCAGCGTGTATGCTTGATCTTTTGACCCCAGCTCTTAGATTCAACACTTACGTACTGTATATATCTTATTCAAAACTGTTCAGTGTATTACCCTTATTCAAGATGAGTGGAAAGAGCCCATCAAGTACAAGTGAAAACAGTGGTGCTAAAAGTCCATACAGGATTTGTTGGATATAAAACTTGACGTTTTACAGAGGTTTGATGATGGAGAAAAACTTGGCCAGATTACAAAAACATTAGGGATTACTACAACTAGAGTGAGTACAATATGTGATAATAGAGACAAAATTAGGTCAAGTGCCATACGTTATACTTTCATAGAAGTGATGTGATGCTTAATATGGAATGACTACTGAGGATGTGGATTGAAGGTCAGACCCAGTGTAATGTGCCAATAAACACAATGATCATTCAAGAGAAGGCAAAAAGTTTGTATAATAATTTGCAGAAGAGGAAGGTGCAACATCTAAAGCAAAACCTTTTCAGGCTAATAAAGGTTGGATTGAAAGTTTTAAGAATTGCATTAATTTGCACAACATTAAGATGATCGGTGAAGCTGCCAGTACTGATACAGAAGCCGTGCACAATTATCCTGATGAGATGAAGAAAATTATTGATGAAGGAGGTTACACACCAGAACAAAAAGTGTACAATGTGGATGAAACTGGACTTATTGGGAGCACATACCAGCTGGGACATTTATTACTAAGGAAGAAAAGTCAGCATCATGTTTTTAAATTTCAGAAGACTGTCTAATGCTTCTTGAGGGAGGAAATGCTGCTGGTGATATGAAATTAAAGCCCCTACTTGTGTATCACTCTGAAAATCCACGGGTCTTCAAAGGCTACGGCAAGTCTAATCAACCTGTAATTTGGCATTCAAATAAAAAGGCTTGGATAACTATGAACCTTTTTCAAAACTGGTTCACTTATCATTTTTGCCCTGCTGTTGAAAGGTACAGTGACAGACAGATGAAATATTTCCAACAAAGCATTGACAATGCACCAAACTACCCAGTGAACTTGAATGATCTTTCTGACCATGTCAGAGTGGAGTATATCCCCAAGACCACTTCAAGACATATTATCTAAGAACTTTTACACAACTCATAAAAAGAAATGATGGGGAGGATAAACCAACAGTTAGGGACTTCTGTAAAAAGTTCAACATCAAGGACGCCGTGGAGAACATTGCCTAGTCGTGGGATGAAGTGAAATCATCAACTATGAATAGTGTTTGGAAAAACATATGGACAGAGTGCGTCCACGACTTTCAAGGTTTTCCACAAACAGAAAGTACAATAAGTCCTCGCTTAACATTGTTTCGGTACTACGTCACTAAACTTTAGAGACCAAAAATTTGTTTAACGTCCCAGTGACTCGGTACAACGTCGTTTGAGTCGTCACGGATTACATTTTACCTTTTTCACAACATGTACTTAGGATGGTGAGTGCATGTAAATGAGTAAAAATAAATGAAGAAAGTTACTATATCTACCAAAAAATAAGTTAAAAAACATGTACAGTACTTAAATGTACTTAAGGGACAAAAATTTTTATCTCGTGCAAAATATACGATGTCTATATTCATATTACAGTATTCACTGTCTTTCAAGGATTCCAACAATGCAATTTATACTCCGCTAACTTTAGTCTGTGCCATTCTATAAGAAAAAAAATTTAAGCCTAAACCACCATCAATCTTGCCGGAAGTGCAGAGGGGAGGTGATGTATTATGACAGCTGGCGCCAGCCCGCCGGCCAACCAAGGTTACCTAGTGGTATTTATATATCTGTCATGTAGAGGAGTTTTGAGTTTTTCGCTTATAAAATCTCAATGAATGTGACTTTATAGTAATGCATACAAGCACCTCACCAGGCATCACAAGGAGCTTTGAATTTATGTATTTGTAATGTATTTCATGGGGCAAAGAGATGCTAAGGAACGTAACTCCCATATTTTATTTATTTATTATGGGGAAAATTGATCCGCTTAACGTTGTTTCGTATAACGTCGTATTTTCAGGAACGTAACTCCGACGTTAAGCGAGGACTTACTGTATACATCAAGTTCAACAAGACATTGTGACACTTGCAAATGATGTAGGCTTTGCAGAAGTTGTTGAAGATGATGTGTCTGAGTTGCTACAGTCCCATTGGGAAGATCTGTCTAATGAGGATCTGATGCTGTTGAAACAAGAGTGAGCTGCAGGAGAAGAGGAGGAGGATATAGAAGCTCCACCCACCCTTCTGTTGACTACAAAGGAAATGGCTAAAGGATTTGCACTTATAGCAGAAGGTTTGCAAATCTTTGCTGCTAATGATCCCAATAGCGAACATAACCTCCAAGTTGCAAGAGCAGTTCATTATGGACTCAGCTGCTACAGTGAGCTGTACAATGAGAAGATGAGTCGTAAACATCAAACAACTTTGGTTAAGTCTTTTGCCCCATGAGCAGAGCCTGCAAGTGGCTGCAACACATGATGATTTACAGGGCAGGGCAGAAGATAGTAGTGCTCGTCACTCTCCCTCCCAATAACTCCCACTGCAACACCTCACCTCATGCAGCATTCAATCTCATTTGTGGTGAGTTAAATTCAAGTGTTTTGTGTACAGAATTATTTTTATTTATTCCTCACATTTACTGGTACAAATCATAGCTCCTTCCACACTCATATTATCCTTTGGGCGACATGACACAATTCAGCTGCTTGGATAGGCAGTCACCTAGGTGGCTGACATCAGGGGAGGAGAGAGGGAGGGAGGGAAGGAGGGCAGACCGGCAATTCGCATACACAGTTAAAGTTCACTGTCTTTACTCACAAATGTTCACTTCCCACACATACACACCAATGCTCTTCATTTTTCTTATTTTATACAGCATGTCCTTACAATTCACGAGTTTTTAATTCATGGCCTTCAATTATTCGCGGATGACACCCTGGATGTGACCAAGAATGTCAGTGGGTACTTTTAGAGTTGGCGGAGCACGCGAGTTGTGTGGTGTTCCGCAAGGTGTCTCTGTTGTCCAAGGTGGCTGGGCCACGTACACACTCCACCTCAGTCCGGGAAAAACACTTGTCCGTCTCGCTTGTGTGCTACTCTGCTCTCCTAACAACTGTGCTCCTCATGCTTGTGATGGCTCCCAAACTCCTTCAACCACCTTCATCCAGCCGCGGAAATGAGCCCAAACAAGCAAAGAGAGAGAAAAGGTCATGACCTTCGTGGAGACGATACAGCTGCTGGACAAACTTAGGAGTGGCCAGAGTTCTGCTGCGTGTGGCCGTGAGTATGGCATCAATGAGTCAACCGTCCGCTACATCAAGAAGTAAGAGAGGGAGATTCATAATGCCGCTGCCCTAAGTGCCCCCTCTGCCAAGATTCGCCGCTAATGTGAGGGATACAGCTACATCTGGATTGAGGACAGTACAGTATATAGACAGTATCAAGGGAGAATTCCAGGTACATATATGTGGGCTGCAAAGGCCCAATTGGTACGTAATAGTGTAATACTGTGAATAAGTGTGACTGTGTTTGAAGGTTATAATATTTATGTAAGATAAGAAAAAATAGCTTTCTCATGTGACAGGTGAAAATATATGAGTACAGGTAGTTCTGCTATAACGCGATAATTGTGTTCTTGTAAAATATCGTGTTATAGAAAATCGCGTAATAGAAATAACAGGGCTTATGGAGAAAATAGGGTTAGGTGCAGATTACTCGAAATCGAAAAAATTTAGTAGTTAGCCTAACACAAAGGATAGCACAGTCTAAATAAATGTTACATTCATATCTAATAATGAAATCATACAGTAAATTTAACACTTTACCTTGAAAAAATATGAATGTAACTTGATGGGGGAGAAGGGTGATTTTGAGGTTAATAACATCGAGCTTCTCTTCAAGTGTTATATCCTTTCTTTTACGATAATCACCGGGAATTCTATCATCAGAACGCTTTTTGGAGATATTCTTCTTTACCATATTCACAGTTAATACCACAAAATTGGAGAAATAGTAAGCAAAAATCGCGTTATAGCAAACAAGCGTTCGCGTTATACAAATATTGTTCCGAATTCATAAATCGCGTTAGAGCAAATTCGCGTTATCAAAACACGCGTTATAGCAGAACTCACTGTACAATGATCTGAGAAAATTATAATTGTATTAAGTTATGTGAAGTGTTTGGGTTGACCCATACACTATGGTAGGAGGAAATCATCTTATTTAGTTGTGTGTGAGGTTAATACACAGTTACTTCATTTGATGGATAGCCATGGACAGCTCTGATTCGAGAATCTTATGGAAGTGGTAAATGTAAGCAAAGTGGGAGTAAAGTAAGTGTAATATACCAAGCCACAAGCTAGGGCCTTTGTCCATGTTGGCGCCTGAAACCATGTGGCCCTCAGATTCGAGATAGTGAGATGTAGGAAGAAATTGACCAGAGTCCTGACAACTCAAGACACTGATTGTATCATGTAATTTAGAATTAAGGTACGATATATAATTATAAGGCATGAAGTCACAATACCTTAGAAACTGTGTGTGGGGGCCAGAATAAAAACACTGGGATCGGTAAGCATTGGCACCCATTGGCCTTGGTCCTGGCCCTGACACCTGCACACGGTCTCGATAACACAGGACGCTTTGTACAAACAGGTCAGTGTCCACTTGGTGTAAGGTCAGAGTTCTTCAAGATGTGTATTTAGAGTTTTATATACAGTTTAAAGCCTTGCATAATGTTACTGATGATATAGTAAGTTTGTTAATAAGTTTTATATTTTTTTGTGTCAGTACAAAGGCCAGAAGAGCCAGTAAACATACGGTATTTGTTTATGCACAATAACACAAGACACTTCATATGGACAGGTACAGGCCGTGTGAGCCTTTGTGTGTGGGTGAGCTGTGGAGGCCATAGAGGTAAAGATGTGATGTCGAAGGAAATGCCAGACCCAAACCACTATTGTGTGTGAGGAACCCACCTGGTGTCATGGGTAATGCCTGTGGTCATTGTACAACCTCCCTAAGGATCTCTGGGTGTCTCAAAGTTTTAGTACCCTGGGTGTGAATACGTGTTGGTGCTACTTGAGGTGCTGCCGCTACTGTAGTGTCCCAAGTATGAAGGAAGTCGATATAGTCCCTGTATGATTGTCTGTGAAGTACCCGCTGTGTGTTAACTGTATGTATTACTGAAGGTTCCTTTATTCAGGTGCTATGAGTATTTAGTTATATTATTTTTGTATAGTGAAGACATGACCTTAAGTGCTTGGGAAGGTTAACTATTTTTTTACTGGAACTGAGTGTACTATTATTAATAGATATAAATTAAGACCCTTTTTATCAATAAATTAATTAAGAATGATCAATAATATTTCACCCTTCCTTCTATCATAAAGTTGATTAATGAAAAACACGAGCTCACTTCTTTACCTGCTACCACATGAAAGAAGCCAAATTCTTGTTCGAAACCACATGTACTGCCCTGAGGTCTGGTGGCAGCAACCATAGTTCAAGGAGTAGATTAAGTAAAGGGAGTATGACATTCTAGGGGTGTTTACGCTACAGGCATCTCCCGGGTTACGGAAGGTGTGTTCATGAAAATTTGTCCGTAACGCGAGAGCAATTTCCCCATTGACTTCCATTATATAATTGGAGATGCGTTCACAAAGGAAATATTTTTGGCAAAAAGACGTAATACAAGCACATTTATGAATGAAAATAAATTATTTTTAACACATACTTGTACATTGATTATTTTATGATATAATATGATAATAAATATACAAAACACTTGAATTTAACTTACCACAAACAATGTTGAGAGCTGCATTAGGTGAGGTGGTGATGTAAAGTGGTGCAATTGGAGTTACTGGGAGGGAGACAGAGGGGCACTACTGGCTCCTGCCTCGCCCTGTAATCCATCATCATCATTTGCTACAGGCCTTGCTCTTGGGGCAAAAAACTTGTCTGAAGTTGTTTGGCGTTGACAGCGCATTTTGTCCTTGTACAGCTCCCTGTAGCAGTTGGGGCTATTCTGCAACTGAAGGCGCTTCTTAAACGTTTCAAACCATCCTTTACTAGCCCTTTAAAGGTCTTGCATCAGAACTTGCACTTTGTTCTTTCTGCAAATCCTCATACAAACTTTTTGCATTCTCCTAAATGATCATCGTGCTTAGTGGCACATTCCGTTTTTTGGTCTTCAATCCACAAATTCAAGAGTCTTTCCATATTAAGCATCACATCACTTCTATGAAAAAACAATGTACGGGCAGTTAAAGGAGTAACCGATTGAGCACTTGACCTAATTTTGTCTTTATTGTCACGTATTGTGCACACTGTAGACGTAGCAAGGCCTAATGTTTTTACAATCTGGCTAAGTTTTTCTCCTGCATTAAACCTCCGTAAAACATCAAGCTTAATGTCCAATGTAATTCCTGTACGGGATCTTTTAGCACCACTGCTTTCTTACTTGAACTTGATGGCCTCTTTCCACTCATCTTGAATAAGGATACACAGTAATACAGTCCTGAATACAGAAGTTTGTAAGTGTCGCGAGACCAAGCGCACATGTGAGTTCAAACAGAGCGGGTTGGCGTGGAGAGGATACGCGGCGTCCCCACTGTACAGTCTTGTAGCAACCACCAAGAAATCCACACAAAATAAATTTTATAATTTGTGAAATATTTTCTTATAGTACAGGCGAATTTTTTGTCCGTATCCCAGATAGATGGGTCATAATTTACAAAATCCGTAAGAGCGAATTTCCGTAACCTGAGTTGCCGTAACCCGGGGGATGCCTCTATGTTAAAGTTGGTAAAATTAAAAAATACACTCAATATGTGTTGTAATATGTATTCTCTTTCATATCCTGAAAAAATTTTATTGTCGCCTTCATTAATAAATGAGCACCTCTAAATTATCATGAATGGACAAAAGTTATGAGGCCCCCTGTTGTTGGAGGTCTGGGTGTGGCTGCACCCCGTGCACCCTGCTAGTTTTAGCCCAATGGCTACTTGATAAACAATTATACCCCTTGTCTCAACTATTTCCTTACCATCTGTTGATGTCTACCTCTGCCATTCAATGAATTCTCTAGTTCAGTCAGATCTTGAAGGGAGGATGCCTGTACAATGTGATGGTCACCAGAGTCCGTGATACTTGGCATGCTTGACATGTGTACTATTTGCTCCATTACCTCAGACAGCAGATACAGCACACGTTTCTGGAACTCTACAATATATGAGTTAGAATAACACAGAGTTTAGTTGAAACATAAAGTTCAATACGGTACATTCATCACAGTTTATAAACTCTACTATTAGGTTTTGATGGAAATTTCTAATATGCTGCAGCATTTAGTATAGTGTACAAGCATGAAAAGTGTATGATCAAAAATATCACAGAAAAAGTTTTAGTATCGGCTTATTCTAAAAAGGTTCACACGTACAACACAAATAAAACATAAAACGTACCTGCTGTAGGCAAAGGGAATCGATCCAAATTTCTATCCCCAGTGGACTTGCTAGCCTGCCTGTTTGGTGGTAACCTAGAATGGAATTGAGACACTGAGTGTTGCTGTGATGGCGACCATGCAAAGCTTGGCACCTTGCTTGACTGCATCCCACGGAGCGGTGACCTGGAGCGGGAGCGGGATATTGAACGCCGACGAGGCTTGGACATCTGATCGGTATTTCTCTCTTCAATACTTTCATCATCATACTCTTCCATCTCTTCTTCATAGTCAGAAGCACCATTGCCATATTTTTCTGTTCAATAATGATAAAATAATTTGCATTTGCAGTTGAGTTACATGTAGTTCATAGATGTGGTTTTGTTGGCAACAATTTTTAAGTTATATAAGCTTTAAGTATTAGTATCACCAGTTTAATACATAACTGATTCTTTGGGTGATATATACATATGGCTGGGGCAACAATTTACATATACAGGTACCTGCTGAATAGTCAGTGAAATTTTTTTTCTCGTGTTGTTGCTGTGGGGTAGCCATGTCAAGTTTTGTGGTATAGTTATGTGCTTTGTCAATTTTGCTTCCTGGAAGATAAGACAAGTGCATTAGGTTATATATAATTACTGTAGAACAGTAAACACATAAAAAAAATAATTATATAAATTACTGGTACTGTGCAATTCTCTTTGTGGAAATGTTCTTAAACTCTTTATTGTTTATTACACGTCAGTTATGTACGTCTGCCCTCACTGACAGGTCTCAGAATCAGAAACTCTAGTGATTACTGCACACTGGTGCTGGCTAACCAGGGTATCTCATTAGTGGTTCACAGAGTGTTGTACAGTGACCACCAATTCCTTAAATTTAGGTTTCATTATAGCTCAGCTCTTTACACTAATATTATAATAAACATTAAAGATAGCCAATCAGCTATGCAATAAACTATTGATTTTCGAGTATGATATTCATATAATATACAGTGAATAACCATGAAAAAATACACTAACATTCATGAAATATATAGAAGTAGAGTATCGAACAGTCAATACTATAATCATATAACAAAAAGACAAGGGACAATCCAATGTAATACAGCAAGTGCTACTAGTGGCTTCATATCAGTTGAAATGTCCCACATACAATATAATCCACAGTTGGCATACAGCTGCAGTATCACCAACAATCTTTATCAAATTCACTACCCATTACCCAGCACTGCCACAATCAGAAAAATTCAACATATTACAACTCAAAATAAAAGCATCTACAACAAGCAAAGTATTAAAGCTTCAAAATTTACTAGATAAATAAAGCAGAAGATTTATACAGAGAATCAATCTAATCCCAAACTCTAAATTCCCACACTCCTTCCTGCTCTACATAATCGAAGGACAGGAGACCCAATAACTGAGTTGAAAGAGAATTTCTTACCCTCAATGATAAAATTATTCCATTCACAAACAAATACTACACAAAAGACAAGATTCAAGCATTGGTTACCAACCCCCCTAACCAATATCAAACTCACCCCAAATCCATTGTGTAAACATTGTAATGATGCCCTACACACTAAAACACATCCACTCACTACATGGACAAATGTTCACCTATAACAGGCGATCCCTCGATGTTATTTCCATAAAAGATCTCTCTCTATGAGTGACCATGACTATTGCAGAACATCTGAGGTCTCTCAATTTCACACCCATGTGAAACAGGAGCTTGAACAATATCAAAAACATCAGTATTTCTTTTAGTACCTAACATATACTTGACTTTCACAAGCATGAACCGTCTCCAGGTTGCTGTTGGCTCATGCCTCTCTGCCATTGCTTTCTTAGCATGAACACCTGGAGGCCAGTAAACAGTATCTCCCTTAATCCAATTGGCTGGCAGCATGCCCTCCATTTTTTCACCATGTTTAAGCCATACTGCCCTACACCACATTCTGCAATAAACAAAAGTAATTACTAAGTATCTTTCTATCCCAAGCAGTATATGTAGTACAAAATATTCATTACCATACAGAAGACACATTCCATCACATTGTGAGTTACATCTGTCCATCAATTTCTCTTGGCCTTCTCAGAGTGTTTCATTTATGCTATACTGATTCATTTTGACAAAAGTGGCCCATCAATGAAGTTTTTCTATGATGCTAAGACTTGGTATTAGAGACCAATTTTCCATCTGTTCCTTTCCCTTTTACAAAAACAACTGTATTGTTTCTGGATGATCTGTACATCAATGTCTGCCATGTGAGCGATTGATTGTGGTAATAACATCCCTGGCGACACAACAGCTCAGGTCATATGCCCCGAATTAAACTAAGAGCTTAGAAGGCTAAAAGCAAATAATGCAAGGAAGAAACATAAATAATAACTAGCATAGAACCCTCATTAAAAATCATTTAAACATTAATGGATAAAACTCAAAACTTTTGTAAAAGGCCAGCTTCCTTCACGAAGGAGAGGACATCTCCTCCAACACTACCCCCCCCCCACCAGCACCAAAGTGAGACAGTAAGATCTGTCTCCCCCTGGCACCCAGAGAGGTACTTAAGATGAGGATCTCTAAGATTGGGGCATTCCACCAGGGGTCAAACAGTCAATGGGACCAGGCAGTCATCACAATATGGAGGGGGCGTCCTCTTCATTAAAAAACCTTAAGGCAACCACAAGTGGCCAATGAGGAGGCAGGCCAAAGCAGTCTCTTAGCAGCACGACAGATCCTTGTTTGCTCCAACAGCATCCCACCTGCATTGCCAACTCGAGCAGATGGCAGCTCATATTACTGGCTTCATGTCAGAGGCAGGTAGAAAGGAATGATGGGCCACAGGGCGAGAAGCAGATGCTTATGCCACAGCATCAGCACGCTCATTCCCCCTCTCCCCTACATGAGCCGGAACCCAGCAAAAACTGACGTTCTGGGCAGTTCTCATTTCTTTCATTGAAAACATGATGTCTGTGACTCCTCTACTCTAAAAACTTTGAGGACTGAGCTGCCTTAGAAGATACCCCTGCAAATGCTGTGGCAAAAAGATCAGCAACTTCTTGAGGGGCAGCAATTGAGCTGCCATCATTAGCCCTGAGAACTGGGGGAGGATGAGATGAAAAAGTGCCTGCTATTTCTGCACACATTTCCATACCTGGGACAAGGGAGTTTTCATTTAGAAAGGAGACATAAGAAGAAAAAGATTGGCGATGGGCATTCTTTAAAACTAAACGAGGTTGTACTCTGGCCCATTTCAATTCCACATTATAAAATTCTGTCCTATGATGCTAGGAGTGACCATAAGCAATGTGGCGCTCAACAACTGCCTGCCTGCACTCCTCTGACCACCAAGGAACAGGTCGGCAGTGACCAGCCCATTGCAGGAGGTTGGCTAAGTATTCAACCACTTCATCTACTGACGGAAATTCTTCACTTGTCATGTCTACCTTCACTAGTTCCTTGAACAAGTCCCAGTCTGCCTTGTCTAACCACCAACGGGGGAGCTCATGGTGTCAGGAGGACTTCCGGGGAGGAAAGTAGGATAAGGTAGTGGTCACTTTATCTGAGGTCATCTGTTACTCTCCACCCAAAGTCCAGTATAGTCTATTGAGCACAGTGAGAGATCTATGGCTGTAGTCGTGTTGGTCTGGACATGATAGTGGGTGATATCACCAGTAATTAATATACCCAGGTCCACTTCTTCCATGAGTGAAGCTATCAAGTCACCACTTAAATTAACCATTGTATCAACCCAAAGGGTGTGCCTTCCATTAAAATCACCAAGGATAGGATAAGGGGAAGGAAGTTGACGAATCAATGAAGTTTTTATGACTGAAGCTTATTTAAAGCCCAAACTATTCCAATGACTCTTTGATGACTTCTGGGTATACTGTATGGTATAAACATATACAACAACAAATTAAATATTGTGCAGTAATCACACTGTCTAATTATGTCTAAAAAGAGCCTGAACAATTTGGTATACAGATGGACTGTACGTATATAGAATTGCATACTTTACCTTTTCATGTTTTTATACAAGTAACCATAACATGGGTCCCAGGGGCCCAATACTCAAAAACATTTATGGGACTGTATGTTTCTGTGTACCCCGTAACTGGACTTACAGTCTCAGATCGGTATACTCAAAACACCGATGGTATATTCAAAACAAATATTTGACATCGAATTCTGTAAGTTAAAGCCCATAACTTGCACCAGCCCCTGAGGCTCTGTAACACTCTCAACCCGGATGTTGTAGTCACTAACTCCCGATTGTATAAAAAATAATAATAATATATGTTGTAATAATGCTTGTTAGACTTGTTTTGTCATAGAATAACGAAGAAAATGTTTTGTACATCAACATACTGAAATATAGTATTTCAGTTTGTCTTTTTCGTAAAATTTTTGTTGCAATAATACGAGGCTTTGAGTGTTTATATTTGGCGCAGTTTGGAAGAGACGCATCTTTTGTCTTCTTACAAATTATTGTATTGTTCACACTTAGGGTAAAAATATGTTTTATGGTTGAGTAAACTTATAGATAGACCTTATTAATGTTGTATAGCCGTAAATATCGCTCTCAGCTGATTTATCCTTCTCTTGTGATTGGTTGATGATTTTGTCAACTGAGCACTGATTGGCCAACTAGCTCCTGCACTGCCATCTACCTTCCGACAAGAGAACTGAATTTACAGGGTAAACACTAGAGTTATGATAACTTGCGGACTGCTTTAGGAACTGTAATTAAATTTTGAGTATGCTAAATTTACGGGACTGTGAGGAGTCTGCAATATATGGTACTGTATCTCGCTAATATACGTAACTTATGAGGTGTTTTGAGTATCCGGCCCCACATCTGTAGACCACTGACCTACGGCAGTAAGTTTTTGTGTGTGTGTGTGTGTGTGTGTGTGTGTGTGTGTGTGTGTGTGTGTGTGTGTGTGTGTGTGTGTGTGTGTGTGTGTGTGTGTGTGTGTGTGTGTGTGTGCGTGTGTGTACTATGACTCAGGGCCGTACTCTCAGTCATCATGTCAAGCCATCAGGCACCATACACTTATGAGGGGGGAGGTCATTCAATAATGTGTGTGCTTCGGGCAGGATGTACCAGGCAGGGCTACCAATATTTCCAAACTGGCTGGATGACTCAACTGTTACCACAACCCAGGCATCGAGTACTGTACCCCAATAATATTTCCCTCAAACACAAAAGAAATTTAACGAAAGCTAAAAAAAAAAAAAATAAATAAATAAATCATACGACCAAATGAACAAAAAAGTGTTAAGAAGATATCTATGGGAAATCGAAATTATGATTCTCTGGTGTTTGTGAGGTTTGTTTTGAAGATTATTATATTTCACCGGATGTTGGCCACACTAGGATGGCCAATGGCTGGCATACGAGCCGATCAGTGGTGAAGAGGATAAAACGATAACAAGGCGGGGTGTTGTTCACACATGGATGCACTTGTAAATAAATGACAATCTTTGAATATACTGTATATGGAAACAAAAGCTTTTGTCACCAACAAACTCATTTTCTATCAATTTTAAATACAGTAAGTCCTTGCTTAACGTTGCCCCCGATAACGTTGTTTCGTTATAATGTCGCTACTCTTTCGATACCAATAATTCAGTTAACATCCCGAAGACTCAATGTAACGTCATTTTTAGTGTCATCACGGACTACTTTTTACGTCGCATCATCCTCACTCATCTTGCCGCTCTACACTTTCTCGTCTTGGCACCCTACCTCTCACTCATGGAACGTCACAGCTTCCCAAAGCGGCGTCAGTCTTCATGAGGCTTCCATAGCGTTCGTGCGTGTTTTTGCTCTTAAAACTGTACTCTATCAATTCAAAATGGTTTCCAAGCGCCCATCAAATGCTACTGATGCTAGTTTTGTGAAGAAGCAATGTAAGATCATTAGCCTTGCTACGAAAATGGAAGTTTTAAACCGTTTTGAAAAAGGGGAACGTGCGGTGGACATAACTGCTGCTCTAGGTCTAACCGCCACAACAGTGCATACTATCCGGACCAACACGGACAAGATTAAGGTTAGTGCTGGAAGTGGCGCTACTCTGAGTGCAACAAGGACAACTTGTGCTCGAAGTTCCGTTATTGAAAAGATGGAAAGGATGCTGGCTATGTGGATGGAGGACCAGAATCAATGCAATGCCCCTGTGAGCCTTATTATTATCCAGCATAAAGCAAAATCTTTGTTTGACGACTTAAAGGCAGGAAGAGGGTGAAGGATCGAAGGAAGAGAACTTTACGGCCAGCCGAGGCTGGTTTCAACGTTTTAAGCATCGTCATAACTTTCATAACATTACGATGACTGGTGAAGCTGCTAGTTCAGATATGGTTGCTCAAGGAAGGAGGCTACTCAGCGAAGAAAGTCTTTAATGTGGATGAGACTAGTCTCTTTTGGAAGATGCCGCCTGAAAGAACATATATCTCAAAGGAAGAGAAAAGAGTGGCAGGTTTTAAAGCAGCAAAAGACCGTGTGACGCTGCTGCTTGGCGCGAACGCTGCTGGCGACTTCAAGCTGAAGCCTATGCTAATTTCTCGCGCTGTCAACCCACGGGACCTGAAAGGTTACTATGAGGATCAACTTCCTGTCATTTACAAGGCAAATAAGAAGGCATGGATAACCAGTGCCATATTTAGCCAGTGGTTAACCGTGTACGCCAAGGAGAACATAAACTTCAAAATTCTTCTTGTCGTTGACAATGCTCCAGCTCATCCTCCCAATATCGACGACTTGCACGACAATGTTCAAGTTGTCTTCCTGCCTCCCAACATGACAACACTGATGCAGCCTATGAACCAAGGCATCATCGCCGCATTCAAGGCGTATTATTTATAGCGTACCATGGATCAACTGCTAAAGGCTACTGATGGAGAAAATAAACCTACAATCCGAGAACATTGGCGGGGCTACAACATTCTTCATGCAATCGACAACATTGACAAAGCATGGGAAGAAGTTTCAGAAAGTTGCCTGAATGGTGTGTGGCGTAAATTGTGGCCCGAGTGAGTCAACAGTATTACAAGATTCACAGACTTAGTCCCAGCTGTGAATAGGGATATCCTCAGCTTGGCTAGACAGGCAAGCTTTGATGAGCTGGAATCAGAGGATATTGAGCAAATCTTGGCATCCCATACAGAAAAGGCTCACCAGTGAAGATTTGCAACAAGCAACAAAACACTGTCCCATTGAAGATGACGAAATAACACAACGAATGCTAACTACCAATAGGATGGCAGAAGCGTTCAACATGATTCAGCAAGGAATGCAAATCTTCATTGATGACGACCCAAACAGAGAATGTAGCTCAAAGATTCAATGCAACATTGATGACAGTCTTGATTGTTACAATGAGATCTACAAGGAGAAGAGGAGGAGGAGCACTAAGCAGTCAACGCTGGATTCTTTTTTTCGTCGCTGGAAAGCAGCAGCATCTTCACAACAGCCTGCAAGCAAGGAGGAGCAAACAGTAGTCGAGGAACCCCAGTCAGAGCGGGAAGAGGAGGCACTCGCCCTCCTCCTCCGCTCCACTACCCACCACACACTCACTCCACCAGTGAGTACAATACAAAATGGGTAAATTTTTACTTTAGGACATGAGTCCCTAGGGGTTGACCAATGTTTTTCTAGTGTATTTTAGTGTGTTTTAAATTAATCTGACCTTCATTTTTGGCAGAAATTACTAGTTTTGCCCCCCCCCCCCCACAATAATGGGGGAGAGCCTAGGAAATCAAAGTTTTTGGGTGGGGGAGAAAACAAAAACGAGTCATCTGACCTAACAAAACCTAACCTGACCCCTAGCATGGGGCTCTGCCTCCAGTAGGCCGAGCTTAAACTAACCTAAATATTTCAGTAGTTAAAAACTCTGGGATACGTAAGAATTGGATAGAATAATCGTTTTTCTCGTAAAACTCGGCAATAAGCTTAAAATAATCGTAGCAGCACAAACGACAACCAACCTCCACCACGGCCATTGTGAAACTGGTCAATGAAATTAAAATCATACCCAGGCTGCTTCTTTGAAAAAATCCCAAATGTGATTGGTTGAAAAAAATTTGCGTGATATCGATACCTCATTGGTCACTACTGGATGCCGTCAGTCAACACTGCGCATGCGTGATGCACAGATAACATCTCCTTTCGGTAGTTTATAACTTTCGGGGGCGCTATGTCCGAAAGTAAAATAATACCACAAAAATAATTTAGTTTTATATATACTGGGGAACGTAACTCCTATATTTTATCTACTGTACAGTGTTTCTTTTGGGGGAAAATTGATTCCATTAACGTTGCGGTTTTCAGGAACAGAACCACGACTGCCTTCGGGACTGTGGCATCTCTGAATGGCCTCAACCAATGCTGTTCTTGATCAGTCGGGTTGTGTAACGACTGAGAATATGGCCCTAAGACTCCTGGAGAATGAACAAGGATGCTGACAAAGTCTCTTATGCATTATTAATAAACCATAAATCTAATTACTGAACTTTCTATGTATTCTTAACTATAAATTTACCAGAATTACAGTTGTCTTTTGTTGGTGTGACAGTCAGCAAAGAGATGATACAGTGGTGTATGTTCATCGAAGGAAGTGAAAACACAATGTCAGAGATCAAATACTGCTTGTTACTCATCTACTGCCTGAGGAGGTTTGAAGCATGAGGTGGGTTTCCAAAGTTTGGCTTCCTAACAGTGCTTGAATTCTACACTAAAGCCAGTTCAAACCATTTGTTCAACCTGCATCAGCACAGGTGACTAAAGACGTCAACCTTACCACTATCATATTAGTTAGGTAGAGTGGTTCACAAACTTTTTAACATGACGCCCCTTGCTTTTTGTGAAGTCCTCAGCCGCCCCCCCCCCCTTATATTTTTGTATGTAAAATCTACACAGATTCAATTTTTTTTATTAATTATATTGTATTGTTGAGGGAGGATCGGTGGCTGGTAGTGTTGTGAAAGATATGAGTAGTGTGTGAGTCAGTATGGTATCCCTGACATGTACAGTACAAGACGCATAAGGAGAGAGAGATGTAATGATAGAAAACGGATAGAGGTGACTGCTATACCCTGTACTTTGGTTTTGCACAGATGTGTGGAAGATTCAAACGGAGAGAGAGTTACTTCCGAAAGTGTTTCTTCGCGCTCCCCTGTACCCACCTCACGCCCCCCAGTTTGGGAACCACTGGTTTAGTACAATACTTCAGAGTAAATGATACTCTCACAGGTCATGTCTGATATCCCATACTATCCACACACATTAAACATTATGGTGTAGTATGTCATAACCTTTCTGAAAACAAATAATGCTTCAAAATAATCATAAATAAGATATGTTTCTTAATACTAAATAAATAATGAGTATTCTAACAAGTTACAGGTGACATTACATCATGAAATGAGTGACTTGTTATTCTAAGGAAATAGTCATAAATTATATGACTTTCCATTTAAAGTATAACTATTGTATATATTTCAGTAAACACAATGTAGAAACTGGAAACCAAAGTTAGACTTGACAACGTCTTATTTCTAACAGATGGTATGCAGCAATATAAACCCCCAGAAACAGAACTTAACTATGAGGTTAACTGAATCATAATACAGGTATCCCCCTATTTACGATGGGGTTACGTTCCTGAAAAACTCATCGCAAGTTGAAATATCACAAATTAGGATCCTTATTACATGGGGTTCAAGGGATACGGTCCCAGCCAGTTCAACACTCACATCCACAGGTATCACCAAAAATATAATTCCTACAATAATAATAGACATAAAAAACAATTAAACAACACTCATCACATTATTAAGAACAAGCCTGGTTGTCATCACATGTTCCCTTCAAGGCTAAGGGGATGCTTGAAGGAGATGTCACTCTGACTCCCACACAGCTCCACAATGTCAAGCTTTACCTCCATTTACACAGTTTCCCTGGGTGCCTTGGCCTTCCCACACATATTCAAAGTTACACTGCTCACTTCACAGTCACAAACCAGAGCAAAAGCACTTGTCACAAAATCAGAGCAAACGATAACATAAGAACAAAGATAGCGGCCAGCACTGCTTACATCACGTTGACAATAACAGAGGCAAAGCACTTTACAGTTACAAAAAACATAGCAAAAGTCCCTTTACAGTCACCAAAACAAAGTACAATATGAACGCTAGTGATATCCCCTCACTTTAAGGTAAAATAAAAAAAACACCAATGATAAGTAAAAACACCGATACTGTACTGACCGATAATTGTTGAACTACACGATTACGGGCATGTGCAATCAGCATGGAACAAAGTTTGAGATTGTAGTGCATCGGGTGGCCACGTGTGGGTAGACCGCAGCTGACAAGTGCAGCGAGAGATGCATTCCATATTCAGCTTGTCAGTGATTTTGGCTGGACAATGACTATCATTCATGTGATTTTTTTTTAAATGTAAATAGGGGTGGCCTTAGTACATCACCATCATTTAAGCGAAATATTGTAGAACCGAATATCGTAAATCGGGGAATACCTGTACAGTATTCTAAAAATATTGGTGATATCATATGGTGCGTATATGAAGAACCTCATCAAGTTTCCACAGACCATATCAGCTATTTTCATAAAAAGTTCTTACCCTTGAAGCATCGCAACCTAAGATTTGCAAACAAAATGAAAATGCAAGTTATGATCAAAACAGCAGCAAAGAAGAAAAATATACAGGTATTGTACCTAGTTTCTGGGAATCTCTCCCCAAAGAGTTCTGGAAGGTGCTGGTCTCGATTACTAAGTGCTGCTGTGGATGTCTGGTTTATTGTAATGTGTTGGTCAGAATGGCCTGAATCTGGAATTGAGGGAAAAGTATAAAAATCATATTTGTGCAAATTTTACTTTGTATGTAAGCTGAGAATGTAGAAAATGTATGTATTGAGTGTTGAAACTTGTACTTTCTTAAATTTTCTTGTGCCTTTATATTAACCTAATCCTTTTCTTGAAGGCTGCTTCCACTGATCTATCCCAGGCACAAGAGAGTGGAGGAAAAATAATAAATACACAGAGTAACATCGCAACACAAATTATGTGGAATATAATCACAACAAGACAACATGATCACACTCTAACTTCTTCGCCAATACTGTTCCAATGCTTTCCTCTTTCCCCCTTTGTCTTTACTTCACATACCCATGACTTGTCACTTACCAAAAATGGTTAATATAAATGTGTACGTATATGACATCACTCTGTCATTTACTGTTATGTTAGATATGACTAGCGACCCTGTACACCACCTAAATATCATCTTGCACTCAAATTCTCACTTCTACTATAAACTGGGAAACACTAACTTTATAACAGCTCTTGTTTCTATAACTTAAAACTGACCATCTCTCAGAACCACGAGAACTTCAAGCTATCACATTATATAATGCTAAACATAAATCACAGCCCATCTTAGAACAAATTATTCTCCAAGAGCTGTTTTTATAGGGGGGTGGGATAAATTTTGTTCTTACCTTTATTACTGTATAGTACAATCCTGTCCTATACAGGCAATGTACAATTGGCTCCACTCCAGACTTTACCACTTAGCATTGCCAATCCTCTCTCTCCTTCAGATCTGATCCCCAAACACTGAACTCTGAATTTGAAGCATTCACCTAGTGAGTAGGAGGGAGACGGGAGGGGTGTGTCTTTTTGTGGGGGGAGACAAGGTACCAGGGGTGAGAAGGGAAAGTGTACAGTATCTCAGTTGGGAAGATTACAATGCAGATTAATTCTTTGACAATACCGACGGGTCTCCTCAGCCGAGTGTAATCATCTAACGCTAGCCAGATGAAAGTACAGGTTGACAACCCTTTTCCGAAATTCCGAAAGCCGAAAAGCTCTAAAAACCGAAAGTTTTTTATGGGGCTTTTTTTCTTTTTAAAACAGGGATTAGCCCACCCAGGCATAAATCACTGACTCACATCAGGGCCTGGTGGGCGAAAATGTAATAGTAATAATAATTATAATAATAATAATTATTCATAGTAAATAAAATTTGTAATTAAAATACTGTACGGGGTACACCAAAATAAAATAATAATGATAACAATAATAATAATAGTAATAATAAAATACAATAATAAAATTAATAATAATAATAATAACAATAATACTGTAATAAAATAATAATAATAATAAAGAAATACAAGAATGAAAAAAAGATCAAAAGTGAGAAATGCGACCTAGACCTATGAATTATTATTACAGTATTATTATCATTATTATTATAATATTTTTGCCCCCCACCCCAGGGGTGATGTTGATCTATGCTCAGGTGGGCTTATAAAAAAAAAAAAAAAAAAAAAAACCTAACCATTCTGACAACCGAAAAATTCCGAAATCCAAAATGCCTCTGGCCCCAAGGATTTCGGATAAGGGATTGTCAACCTGTACTTAAGTTACAATAGGATGAGTTCATGTTCTAAGTAAGGTGTTCCTTTGTAAAAAGGAACATTTAGGAGCAAATGGAATATGGATATGTTTGAATCTGTATCTTGTAGAAGCAGTAAAGTTTTGTCTAATCCCTGACTATGAGATGGAACTTCCCCGGCTGAATAAAGTCGTGTGCAGGTATCCAGAATGAAATAGATAAAGATACATTGTACTGAAGGGATTAATTAGCAATCAGAACAACCAGGAAGTGGGCACCACATAGTAGTGGGCACCACATAGTAGTGGGCACCACATAGTTCAGTTGTGCCAAACAGTAAAAGGTAAAAAAACAAAAGACATTATTATTATGAAATACTGTATGCAATTTATGATACAAAGTGATATTACTGTTACTTAAAGGTGTTAAATAATTAAATTTCTTGGTAGTGCACTCAATGTGACAGCAGCCCTGGACATTGTTGGTGGTGGAACCCTCAACCCCCCACTCCCCCTACTCTAGGTTTCTGTTACTCAAACCATTGCAGACAATTTACACAGTAGAATAATGTTGTGCTCTCTCATTTCCACGAGGCAATTATGATTTTTATTTAAGCTAAAATGAGTCCGCCCAAGCGCAATTATAAAAATAATACAAATACAGTAATATCTCTGTTAGCCGGAATCCCTCAAACCCGGAACTTTCCGATAGCTGGAAGAGAAATTTTCTCAAAAAATTGTTCCCAAAGCCGGAATTTTACAGAAAATTCCGACTTTAGGAACGTTTTCCGAAGGGCACACTTCCCAGAAAATTCTGAGAAAATTTTCAAGATACCCGAAAAGTTCCGGGGATGGGGGAATTTTTTCCAGGTTTGAGAGATGAAAATCAGGCGCATTTTCTGGAAATTCCAAGACAAATTTTCCGTTACCCGGAAAATTCCGAGGATGAGGGATATTTTTCCAGGTTCGAGAGATGACGTAATGGACAATTTCTGGAACTTCCGAGAACATTTTACGTTACCCGGAAAATTCCGGGAATGAGGGATTTTTTTTACGGCTTTGAGAGAGTCGTCTCATTACCCGGAAATCTCTCATTCCCGGAAATGCTCTGCACCAATTGTTCCGGCTACCGGGGATACCACTGTACAAGTGATGCTCAGTATTTCGAGCACCAGGGTGAGGCAGTTATTAGTCTTAGCTACTTCACACTATTAGGTGTTAGTTAGAATAAATGTCATTTTCCACACATTTTGGGTGTTTTAATTGTTGCACCTTATGCTACTACTCAACTGTATGTATATTATGGCAGAAAGAAGAAGCATAATGTAGGATGTTTGGGCCATGGGCCACGACCCCTGGACGTTCTGGCTATGAACCACAACCCCCAAACATTTGATTCATGGGTCAAAATAACAATATAATACCTAACCTAACCTGCAGGCTCTTGACCGGAAGGTTCTTGGGGGTATTGAAGGGATTATAATTTACAGTCAAGAAATTTTTGGTCCATGGCCCAAACGTTCACCCTACATACAGCTCGTGGCCCAAACGTTCACCCTACATACAGCTCGTGGCCCAAACGTTCACCCTACATACAGCTCGTGGCCCAAACGTCCACCCCGTTCACCCTACATACAGCTCGTGGCCCAAACGTTCACCCTACATACAGCTCGTGGTTTAGGCCCAAACGTTCACCCTACATACAGTTCCGAGGCCCAAAACGTCCACTCCTACATACAGCCTGTGCTCAAACAAACCACCCCTACATACAGCTCGTGGCCCAAATGTTCACCCTACATACAGCTTGTGGCCCAAACGTTCACCCTACATACAGCTCGTGGCCCAAACGTCCGAATACCATTCTGGCGTTAGTCTATCTATGCCACATAGTAACCAGATAAAGGATTATTATCAAAAAAATAAAATTTTACCTCATATGCTCATGACATCAAGCAGACAAAAATATGTATTGCTCACTTCCTGATTACTTTGATTGCTAATTAATCTCTTCAGTACAATGTCTTTTTATCTATTTTATTCTGGGGAAGTTCCATCTCATAGTCAATTGGATAAAACAAAATTTCACTGCTTCTACAAGATATATATCCAAACATATCCATAATGCCAACTTTTGCAAAGGAACACCTTACTTAGAACATGAATCCATCCGCCTCTCATACTATCGTAACTTCAGTATTTTCAACTGATTAGTGCTAGACAATTACTTCATCAGAGGAAACCTCGTCAGTACTGTATTGTCAAAATGTTATCCTGTATTGTAATCTGTTCCTAATGATATACATTCTCCATCCTCATCCCTCTACTAGAACCTAGTCTCCTCCCCACAGAATCACACACAGTTGTAAAGTAATGAAATAATTTTGCTTGAGTAATGTACTCGAGTATCATTTTTGGGTTTCTTCTTTTTAAAAATACAAAAAAAAAAATTTTACTTTTACTTTAGTATGGTTTTCTAATAATTTTACTCCAATAAAATTGAAAAAAAAAAAGTTACTCGTTACATGGACCAAACAAACAAACAAAGAGTTTTAATGTCTGTGACAAATTAATAATATTTTTATTAATTAATTAATTAATAATTAACCACAATAAAAGAGTTGTGTGGGGGGAGCCACGAAGGGTAAGGTGTGGGGAGATACCAAGTGGTCACATACCTAGAGGTCTCGTGAGGTGAGGTTAAGGCAGTGGCCAGGACAGCGGACTTTCCCTTTGATCTTCTTGTGTCCATTAGAACCTTGACCACCCACCTCACCTAGCCTACCCTCTTATTCCCCCTCCCCCATCAATCTCCTCTCTTCTCTTTGCATATACCTGTACCTAAGATTAATTTAAATGAGGTTCAGAATCTAAAATGCTTTACATTATTCCATCTTAGATATAAAGCAGGTATCTATATAAATATGTGTGAAACTGAGTGTATTTAAAATTCTGCTTAAATAAATAACTAAGTACCACTAAGTACCCCTCGCCAGCACCCGCTAGATGTTACGTGGTGCAAAAAATTCAGCCACTCATCAATTAGAAGGGACAGTTCACAGGGAGTCTTCGTCAGACTCAGTCACTATGGAGGCAACAATCATCCACAAACTCCTCAACTGAAAGAGCTTGATAGCTACTTGGCATGCCCAGGGGATGGAATGGAGCTACTGAGGTCTTTCCCGACATTATGTGACTTATCTCTCAAGCTTAACACCCCACAACCTGCATCTGGTGCTTGTGAGCATCTATTTAGTCAAGCTGGGCTTATTATTCAATATTTAATTAATTCATTACACCCCAGGGGGCTCCAAATCTGGTCACAAGACCATGCGGTCAGACAGTAATACATTGGTAATCGTGTCTCGCCAGGCACTCTATGAATTGTGATATGGGGACAATATTGATATGATTTAAATAGGAGTAAGCACCCACCAAAGCATGGGTAGCATACCAGAATTAAATCGAACTTATTACCAATACAGTGATATCTCCGTTAGCTGGAACAATTGGTGCAGAGCACTTCCAGGAATGAGAGATTTCCGGGTAACGAGACGACTCTTTCAAAGCCAAGAAAAAATCCCTCATCCTCAGAATTTTCTGAGTAACAGAAAAATGTTCTTGGAAGTTCCAGAAAATGACCATTAGTACATCATCTCTCAAACCCGAAAAAATATCACCCATCCCCGGAATTTTCCTGGTACAGTCAGTTCTGCTATAACACGTGTTTTGTCAACGCGAATTGGCTATAATGCGATTGATGAATAGAAGAACAATATTTACAAAACGCAAACGCGTGTTGGCTGTAATGCGATTCCACTCGAACGTTTTAAGTGTACTGTACTGTCGCTTGGCGTGGGGTTATGCAGTGTTTACAGTTCATGTTTGACATCACAGGTTCAATTGATTCATGTGTTTTGTTTGTGAAATGTTATTTGATAGGGACTCTATAAATTTCATCCTTTTTTTTGCAAATTTAGCTGTTCCCATAAATACTGTATGAAAAAAATTAATAAAAATAATGTTTCGCAGTGCGGACTAATTAGCGTTTTACACCCGCGCTCTCTGTTTACATCCCGCGATCAGTTTAAACACGTGGGTTGTTCTGAAGCGTCCTCAGTGATTTTTGCTTGCTATTTCTCCAATTTTGTGGTATTAACTGTGAATATGGAAAAGAAGAATATCTCCAAGAAGCGTTCTGGTGATCGCATTCCCGGTGGTGATCGTAAAAGAAAGGCTATAACACTTGAAGAGAAGCTTGATGTTATCAACCTCAAAATCACCCTTCTCCCCCCACCAAGTTACATTCATATTTTTTCAAGGTAAAGTGTTACATTTACTGTATGATTTCATTATTAGATATGAATGTAACATTTATTTAGACTGTGCTATCCTTTGTGTTAGGCTAACTACTAAATTTTTTTCAATTTCGAGCAATCTGCACCTAACCCTATTTTCTCCATAAGCCCTGTTATTTCCATTGCGCGAATTTCTACAACGCGAGGTTTTACAAGAACACAACTATCGTGTTATAGCAGAACTGACTGTACCAGAAATTTTTTATCTAAATTTCTGGAAAATGTGCCTCATTTTCATCTCTCGAACCCAGAAAAAACTCCCCCATCCCCGGAATTTTCCAGGTAGCAGGAAAATTTTCTATGAATTTTCCAGAAAATCGTTCCCAAAGCCGGAACTTTCTGGAAAATTCCGGCTTTGGGAGCAATTTTCAGAGAAAATTTCAATTCCGGCTATTGGAGAGTTCCGGGTTTGAGGGATTCCGGCTAACAGAGATATTACCGTAAGTAGGTGGTGACATGGTGGTTAGTGACTCATCCTGTGGTAGGAAGTCCCTGACAGTGGGACAGTCAAGGCAATAATGTTGAAGGGTGTTAGTGTTGGGACAATTACAGAGTTTACAGGAAGAGAAGTGTGGGTCATCCCCCACCTCAGATACTTGCCAGATAGGTCTGTACCCTAACCTAATGTGAGCAGAGACAACATTATGTCTGCGGACCTTTAGTTCACATCGGCAATACCTGTACTAGTATGAATAAGAAACAAAGTGATCATTGTGTTGGATGGATATATGTTAAGCCCGTTCACCATCCCTGCAATGGATTGTAAGAAGAGTGGCTGAAGGTGCTCTCTTTCGGTAGGTCATGCTGGGCTTATATTTAGGCCTAAGAGATCTGGATTGGACAGCCATAATTTTTAGAATCAGTTATTGATTAATCCTAATAGAAAGATTTGCAAATAAACATGTGTAATGTTGTGTCTTTTATTTTGATCTTTATTTAACTATTTTTTTATATATAATTTACTGTGGATTTATTTTAATATTTGATACAAATAATAATTTTGTTGTTACTTTTTACTTTCAGTACTTGAGTACTTTAAGAATAAGATACCTTTTTACTACTATTTGAGTACTTTGAAATTTGGATACTTTTACTTCTACTTGAGTAACATTTTGCCAATGTAACAATACTTTTATTTAAGCAACAAAGTCTAGAATTTTTTACAACTCTGGAAACACAACTATCCTCTGCTCTCTCTCTCTCCTGCTCACTAGCAAATGCTTCAAATTCACACTTCTGAGTTTGGGGGTTCAGATGTCAGGGAAAGAGACGACTGGCAATGCTAAGTGGTAAAGTCAGGAGTGGAGCCAACTGTACATACAGTTCTTCCAACTTTGAGGGAGAGGGGGAGCAGGAGGGGTGTTTCCCAATATTCCTCAAACCTTCTGACAAAATCTAACCTATATGCCAAGAGCCATAACCATACTACTTCCAAGCTAACCTGGCCTGTAAGCTGATTGGTTCATAGAAAATGTTTTTGTAGCTGTCCATATATTCAAACTAAATGTGTTCACAATTGGTAAGCAGACCTCAGGTCGCGACACAAATCAGGGTCGTGTGGTGTCCTCAGTAGGGTTGCGAGGGGCCCTCAGACAATTTAAAAAATATAGTACCTATCATAAAGTCATAAACAAATTTTTGCTTAACATTCAAGCTACAGTATAGTCTCGTTTTACCGGTCAATTAAACCCATGGAGGTCCGCGTATAACTCGAAACGCGTAAACGAAATAACAGAACATATGGGATTAATTGAAATACATAGAGACTGGGCCGACCGCCAGACTACCCTTTTTCCGACACAATACGTACATTGCAGTAAAAATAACATCTTAATTTTATGATGGTATGCACACACAATTGATATTTAAGAGAAATATCAATAATATTAGGTTTTTTAACACTTACATTAGTAGAAGAGATGGCTGGGCACACGGGGATGGGGGGTTGGTTCCGAGGCAGAGGGCAGATTAATGGCCCTCACCTGTATCACTTGTATCAATTGTATCACTATCCAACACAGAGGCTAGCGGGGCCTCCTTGTCAAACCCCTCAAAGTCTATATCCTCACTATCACTATCACTGACTTGGGCTGGCTGTGGTGGGTGGCGGGCACGAGGGAGTATACGCGGAGACGGGAGACAATGGGACTGACGCAGTCAAGGTCATCAACTTATCGCCCCTGGTGGCAGGGCAAGCAAAGTTAAATAGACCAATCACAGCTCGCGGCGGAGGGGGTGCGTGGGTGGTAAGGATACGTGGCCCAATCACAGTCCGAAACGTCATCTGACGTCAGCGGTGACGTAAGAGCGACCTAGCGCGCAACTTGTCCGCGCCGCTTCCCGCGTAAATTCAGGAATGTACAGCATAACTAATAATTGGCGCGTCTGGACAGGTGCCGCGTAAATGACCAACCTCGTATAAAAAATCCGAGTAAACCGAGATTATACTGTATATAATATATTATATGCCTGAGGGTCACGACACAGTATTGTTGGGAAATTTAGGGTCGCAGCCAAAAAAGGTTGGGAACCACTGATTCTAAAATAATGTTAAATTTCTGGACTATCAAAATGCAAATAATTTCAAGGCATTAGCACTTCAGAGAGCATGATATAAAAAATTTAATATTTATCATAAAAGGTTGATGTACAGTAAATACACGCTTATACATGCGCAGTCCAGGGGGAGGCAAAAAGCTCAGGGGAACCAATCAGCTACAGGGGGATTATTTGAAGCTACAGAAGAGGGGCGTGGCTTACGGGCCAGGTTAGCGTGGAAATTCTATAGTAAGTACCACATGAATCTACTACTAACAGCAGTGACAGTACAGTATACAGTATAGTAGAGATGACACAGGTACAGATTAAATACACAGTGTGTTCACAGAAAATGTATAAAGTTTTTATACTTTTATAAACACAGATAGCTACTGTGCAGGCACATCTAATCATCTGGTAATTCAGAAGCAAAGTTAGAGGCCGACTTGCAGCAAATGATATTTTGTAGATTACAATTTAACATCTTTATTAAAACTATTGGCATCAGATGGTAGAAAACCCAAGTGAGAAAAGCACTGTAGTACCTTGTATAATGGCAGTATCCCATTATAGCCCAGTACTGTATGTTGCCACTTAACAAATATTATGTCATTCAATCTCTATGACTAGCCCTGACAATTCTTTATCTTCTACCTTTACTATAAAACTAAACAATATTTGGAACTTTTTTCTGCTGAAGACTGTAGCATGTTATCAGCTTTACTGAAAACTTACCATTGTCATCTTTGTTGTCTTTGTCTTCGCTGGTCAACATTCCGACAAGTGCATTTACAGTTTCAGATAATTCCAGTCCATTTGCCAAATCAAAATCTTCTGTTTCTTCTTTGATGTTTACTTCTACAGCAGGGTGCTCTTCCTCGTCCATTTCTGTATCTGCCACAACTTCTTTTTCCATTTTTATTTTTAAAAGTTCCTGCAATAATATTTCAATAAGAGTTATGTGCAAAAGTATCATAAAATGCATGTACATATACAGCACTATACTGTACTGTACTGTCCATAATGAAGTGTAGTACAATACAGGCAGTCCTCTCTATAGCTACAAAAAGGATACATTCTGAAGATGTGGGAAAAAGAAATTTAAAGAGATTTTCCCATTGACACTTATAAACGAAGGATGCATTCCTGGGAGCTGATTTTAAAAAACCCAATGCAACCAAAACTAACCAAACTGAATACAAAAGAAGTAATATCTCAATTAACCTGTTCAATGCTCTCAATACTTTAAGACGTTGTTTTGGCTACTGCCAGATGATTTTATTCAGCTTAGAGAAGACTTCCAGCATCTTTTTTGTCTGTTTTAACTGTGCCTTCCCTTTCCTGAAGCGAGGATGTGTGTGAAAATTGTAATTAATCTTTTCCAGACATTAATAAATTAATGCATTACTGTATATGCAATAGATATTTTTGTGAAGCACGGCATTCTTAGAAAAACTGCAACCTGTGGGCAATGCAATAGACCCTGTGCCTACAGGCAAGAGATAGACAGTTAAAATTGTTAAGATATTTATGGTTAAGTTAAGTTTGATTAGGTTAGGTTACATGACTTGCACACCTAAACTACTGTAGCTATCTACCATACTGTAGGAGATTTCACCATAAAATGTAAACAATTTCTTACTTCATTTAATAACATATTTACATTTTTTTATGCATTTCATCTGCACAGAGGACTCCAAAATCCACCTGCCATGTCTGGTACATTCGTTGTTTATCTCGGAATCGTTGCATTTTCATACTTTTATTCAGAATATTAAACTAGCTACAATATAACAGTACTGTAGTAGCCATTTTAGGTTAGGTCTGAGTAAGTTAGGTTCATTTTATGAACCATAAAATATTGATGAACCCTTTTGGCAACTCCTGACAACTGCTAACACTCATGAGGTACCAGATTCTATAATTTATGATTCATAAAATGAGCCAAACTATCCTACCAAACCAAACTTAACCTAACATAAAATACTGAGTAATCAAACAGAAACAAATTTAAAAGTATTATTAAGGTCCATTGTGCATGCAATCGATCACCGAGATGAAAACAATAAAACGTCAGATGACCGGTTTACGGCACCACATCCGTTAATTGAAGCAAAAAGAAATTGTAAAATTTATATCTTGCAAAAAGTATTAATCGTTTATATTTCATCAATTTCGTGAAGTAAGAAATTTTTACAGTCGATGGTAAAGTGTCCTACAGTAGGAAGTGAAGGTGCACTACTCATCTACACTGTAACCTGGTTAGGTCTACAATAGTTAGGTTTGATTAGGTTTGGTTAAGTCTAATTAGGTTTGGTTTGGTCTGATTAGGTTTGGTTTAGTTAGGTCTAATTAGGTTAGGCTTAGTTAGGTTTGTATTTTTGAAACCGCCATTTTCCGGTTAGTTTTTCTACTGAGGCATTTGCCCAAGAAATTAAGGTTAAAATGAACAAAACAGTTTTACATCAGAAAAATACAAAATTATCATAAAATACAAATGGGCTTTATTCAAATACAGTACAGGCAGTCCTTGGGTTACATACGAGTTCCTTTCCTACAGAAAAATGTTTAAAATCCCACTATATCATAGCCTAAGTCCTTATATACATTCAAAATACAGCAAATGAAATTATTGAAGTAAAAAAAAAAAAAAATATCATCATGTAAATAAAATACTGTAAATTTAAAGTTTTACTTTAAGGGACCTCATTTGTATCAACAGATGTTTATAAGTCTGACATACATAACCCCAGGACCTCCTGTATTCACCAAGGTGTTTTCTATAGCGAACTTAAGCTATTGTACAACATGCCCGGATAATTCGCAGATTTTTATTTCGCGGTCCTCTATTATTCGTGGATGACACCCTGGATATACCCAAGAATGTCTGCGGGTAGTTTTAAAGTTGCCGTCAATTTCGCGGCCAGTACGGAGAGCACGCGAGTTTCATGATGTCCCGCAAGGTGTCTCTCTTGTCTTGGGAGGCTGGCCCACGCGATTTGCGCCTCAGTCCGGGATAAACACTTTTCCGTCTCGCTTGTGTGTTACTTTGCTCTCTTAACAACTGTGCTGCTCGTGCTTGTGATGGCTCCCAAACACCCTCAACCATCTTCATCTAGCTGTGGGAAAGCGCTCAAATAAGTGAAGAGAGAAAAGAGGGTCGTGTATTTCTCCCATACGTATGCCTGGCTTCACCTGGCAACGGGAGCAGGTGAAAGGAGTGACTGCCAGTCAGCTTGACGTCTGCAGTTGTATTTCTCCTCCTCTCCCTGCCATATTTCACTGGATTTACTGTTATTAATAGTTATTACTGAAAGAATAGTGCTTAATAGTGATTAATCATGTCATTGTAGCTAGGTTAGCTCATTGTAACCACCAGGCAACTGGGCCAAGCTGTGATGTGTTATATTTTTTTTCAACTCGCATTTTTGGATAGATATACGTAACCTTCTTCATTTATTTTTACTCATTTACATGCACACTGTGAAAAAGTATACAGTATTACACCACAATTACTGACATCCTTCATGTTGGCTTGGCTAGACGGCTACGAAAGAAATAATGTAAGTTTGATTTACGCGTTGCTGGCACCGTATGACAACTCAACCAACTCAACTTTAATAACAAAGGACGGAGTTGATTTGAGGGTAGACTCGCATTTTTTCTACATTACCGGTACATTTTCTTGTCGTGTTTCTTATTATTTGAGAGGACTTCCCCATTACTACTTATTTGTATGCATTTTAATAATAATAATAATAATTAATGGTTTATTAAACGAGCATGGCAGCAGGAAGGCTGAAAATATACAGTTACATAATTGGGGAATGGATCACTTGATTGACAAATAATATAAGTGATACAAATGTGATATATAATAATGAAGTGGGGAGAAGTTTATACTCTCAGGCATTTCAAGTAACAGTGCAAAAAGGTAAGATTGGCTGGGAGTGAATAAATACACTTTTTGATTATGAGTTGTTGTTAATTTTTATAATGGTTGGGACTGGACTGTTCTTATAGTCAGAGAGTGAGTGTGTGTGTGTGTGTGTGTGTGTGTGTGTGTGTGTGTGTGTGTGAGTGTGTGTGTGTTTACACACACATATACAATACTGTACAGGTAAAAGAAATAACTGTCCTAAGAGCAAACACATAAAGGGAATATAGATTTCTTTGCACACAAGTAAAAATGTAACCCCCCCCCCCTCCCTCCGGTCAGCTAATGTTATTTGAGGCCATTTTGAGAACCTAACCCTTGCAAATTTGAAGGGCATGCTGTGTATACAGTATATATATAAACTGTATATACACTTACTCCTCGATTTACAACATACTCGACCTACGACCACCCGGACATACGATTGCCTCAGTCATACCAAAATTTTGTCAAATTACGTATTTTCGAATCCTAACGTTAGTGATTGCGCTGTGTACTGACAAAAAAATTTTTTGTAATTCACTTTAAAATGGTTGGCAAGCTTAAAAGTGAGAGTTTTGTGGTGCTGAGAAGAAAAAGAGACACCCATTTTAGATTTTCTATGTACTGTAGTTAGATTCCAATCCCATATTATAGGTTTGGATACATTTCCAATTTCTTTGGAGTATAGCTGGATTCTAAGTGAACTGTATGTTTGTATACTTATTGTTCTTTTCCAGGAAGAGAGACAAGCTAGCCATCTTGTGGAGGATGCAGACTGTCTCCAAGCGTTCATCTGTCAACATGGACTAGTTGGCAGGACGCTAAGTGTTCAAAATGGAAGAAGTATAGGAACATACAGTTCACTCAGAAACCAATTATATTCCAAACAATTTGGAAATGTATCCAAACCTATAATATGAGATTTGAATCTAACTACTGTACATGATTCTCATCATTTATACATAGAATGAGCTTAACAATCTAATGCAACAAAAGATAAAAAAATAAATAAATAAAGGGATTTGCACAAACATTATATAAAGGAATCAGGAAAGTGAAGCATAAAACATGAAAGAGAAGACAATCAAGCCAATATTATGGTAAGAAAACCCCTACGGTAATGTGAGGTTCCATCATTTATTTTTAAGCTACCCGGTAACAAAGACAGGATTCAAAATTTATTAGTTTAACTCCAAAGGTAAATATCGGCAAAATATTTATGGAAAATAATTTATTTTTTCACGTACAAAGCACAGACACGAAATGACTGTCTTATGATCTTTCATACCCTACCCAGCACAGGTGATTTATGACTGTCGATAGAGAAAACACAACAAAACAAAAAACCCTAAAATTAAGGGTAATACTGATCACTAACCTGCCAACACGTTACTTGTTTCGATGTTTATTTTCTTACTATACTGTATTTTCATTAATGAGTTCTGATATGAAAATAATTTCTTTGGAAAATTATTCATTTGGTAGATAATTAGGCAGTCAATATTTAGAAAATGACACCAGGCAACTGAATATTGAGTCATATACATGGGGAGATAGAGAAAAAATTAATTAAAATAATTTAATCTATTACGTTTCCATCGGAAATTTATAGTTATCGAATAAAAGTAAAAAAAAAAGTAAAGTATAATAATTGGCCAATCAGTGTGAGTGTTGATGTGACATAGTCATGAGTGCCAATCAGTGTGAGTGCTGATGTGATGCAATACTCATGTGCTAATCAGCGTTCGCAGCCAGTTGGAAGATGGTGTCTGTGTGAGATGGAGGTACATTGGCTGGCTGCTGCATTAATCGGTGCACTTTGTACAATGAAGCAGCAGCCGTTGTAATTTTTAGGGTTCACGGTGTTCTTGTTTCATCTGTAAAGTGTCCAAGATGTAATTCAGAGTGTCAATACTGTGTAGATCGCCATGTATGCTACTGTGATATCAGTCAGACACTGATGGCCACTTCCTCATTCAAGTCACATCATTCTATCCTCCAATCAATCAATGGTTAGAGACAGGTGGAAGAAGGTTTAGGGGAAGGATAAAGGGGGTGAAGGAAGGGAGTTGTAGAAGGAGAGGATAGATGCCGTGGCTTAACACAGCTTGCGGGGTAGTGGGGCCGAGCCCTGAATGGTGGAGGCAATTTCACGACCAGACTCGGCAGTGGGAGACTGGTGGCGGCAGGTTGTCTAGTAGTGTTGACTTGACTTTTGTTTCTTCCTTACTTCAGGTCGGCTTGATCTCTTGTGAGTTTCTTGGCTCGATTACTGCTTTCCGATGGGCGGGCTGCTATGGGTCTTGTTCTTCCTTGTGTCCTAGTTGCTAGTAGAAGGTGAAGAAGTCGTAGAACGTGAGGTGTTGGTCTGCAGGGGCAGCTGGTGCAGGGCCAACAAGGGCAGCTGGTACTTGTGTCTTTTCTTGGATCTTCTTTTCTTGTTTTTTCTTCTCTTCTTGATTCTTGGTCTCTTGTTTATTCTTATTGGTCCTATCCTCCCAAATCTCTTACTTAAGGTAGGTTTCTTATACACTAAGGGTTAGGTTAGGTAGGTTATTTTTTTTTTTTTAGGTTTTTACATTGTTTGACCTTTTTCTTTTTTCCCCAATATCTTAACTACTGCTCATTTCCAACGGAAATAAAGCTCATTTTTATATTTAACACGATGATTTACACTAGAAAAATCAATTTTCGGTAAATTTTTACTTTAGGACACGAGTCCCTATGAGTTTACCAATATGTTTTTCCATTGTATTTTGATGTGTTTTAAACAAATCTGACCTTCATTTTTGTCCGAAATTGCTCGTCTCCCCCTCCCCCCCCTCAACAATAATGGGGAAGAGCCTGGGAAATCAGGGTTTTGGGTGTGGGAGAAAACGAAAACGAGTCATCTGACCTAACAAAATGTTTCAGTGTAGTTTAAAACTTTCGGGTGCGCCATGTCCGAAAGTCTTTCTCATAAAACTCAGCAATTAACTTAAAATAATCGTAGGAGCACAAATGACAACCAGCCTCCACCGCGACAATTTTGAGACTGGTCAATGAAATTAAAATACTGTAGTACCCAGGATGCTTCCTTTGAAAAAAATCAAATGTGGCTGGCCGAAAAAAATTTGCGTGATGATAACGATATTGTACATCATTGGTCACGACTGGATGACGTCAGTCAATATTGCGCATGCGTGATGCGTCGATAACACCCCCTCACAGAAGACTGAAAACTATGTAAAATCAATTAAATTCAATTGTGTTACTATTATCCATTTCTGCTTGGTATATATGGGGCTCAAAATGCTCAGAATAGGGAGATTTAAATGTTTCAGTAGTTTATAACTTTCGGGCGAGCTATGTCTGAAAGTAAAATAATACCCAATTTTCAATATTCAGTTGCCTGGTGTCATTTTCTAAATAATGACCAATTAGGCATCTAGGCGTGCATTATTTTGTCTTGGTAGTAATGCAGCGGTGATGTCATGTCCTGTATGTAAACATGCCAATCATACTGACACTCCAATCAACGCCAGTGTATGTCTATGAGCCGCACGATCCAAGTGGCTGCTCTCACATCCACAAAAAATTTAAGATTACACTATATTATAGTAAGTTCTTTCTGTTTAATATGCTAGGGAGGCGGAGCCCCACGGCTAGGAAGTTAGGTAAGGTAAGGTAGGTTTCTTTGGTTAGGTTGGTGAGGTCTTCTAACAACACTTCTGCCACTTGTTTTTCTTAGTAACTAAGGTTAGGTTAGGTTTAATTAAGAAATAATCACTCTTTTAACACAATTACCAAAACTACGAGTGTCCACTATAAAACACAGTGAAATTGCGACGTTCTTTAAATCATTTTCTAAGAAAATTCAGCAGCAGGTCAGTCATCAATAATTACCAATGTTAAAGGAAAAAGTTGTATAATTTTTATTAGTTATTATCATCCAAACAACAATTGAGGAAATATGAACGGATTATATAAACACCTTTGGGTGCTAACCAACTCCTCCACCATAACCAGAAAGTGAAGCATTTCTCCATACACCTCATAAGCAATTGTAACTTACCCCTAAAAGCTCTTGGCCACCTTTGGAATTCAGGACATACTGAGTTATAAGTTTGTGTACTTGATGATATTCTTCTTCACCTCTTTCAAAGGGATTTATTTGCTGTCCTTTACCACAATGTCGGCATGTAACAGATATAGAATTGACTAAACCAAAAACCTTTCTGCATTTTGAATCAAACTGTTTTTCTTGACAATCATCACATTTCATGTTTATTAACCTTTGAACAACAGAATTGTGTATAAACAAGAATTCATCATCAAGAGTATCAATATCTTGACCTGTTGATTTATTCTCAGATGACACAGTTACAGGAGTGAGGACTGACTCACCACTGGCTGGCATGATAGACCTCAACTTTACCTCACTCATCTCCATCTCTATAAAATCACCAATTTCCTTTATTTTTCAGTCATTTCAACTTAACAACTCTTCACCCAATCACCATTAACTATTCGTGTCTTGGTATCATCACAGAAGCGATAGCATATATATTATACATATACATTTACTGTGTATTAATATGGTTTTATAGTTAAGGCTGACATTGGCTGGTCTGACAGCTAGGTGAGGGAGTCAGTGTTTATAGTTCACACGCCAGTCACCTGCTGTAAGGCCTCGTCTGGGACAATAACTTACATCTCAAATAAATACCTAGGAACTTTTTAATATATTTGACTTTATTATGATTCATTTCATATGGTTCTTAGGTCTTCTCGGTTTTATGTTTTTTTTATAGAAATATATTGTTTTATTTCAGTTTTATCCGCACATTTAAACAAAAATAGCATGTGTTTTTTTTTGAGATACGACAAGAAAGTACCGAAAATGACATTTTATGTTTTATTTATGATTTATAAGTTAGGCTAGGTTATATTGTGAGGTATTTTTTGTGACAGTTTGAACTCTAGGAATAATCTCCCTGAGTGACGAAGAAACTGCATTAATTGAGACTGAACGTGAAAATGACCAGTGCGTGACAGAGACGGATCGCCCGGGCGGCCAGCGAGTCGATCAGTGGTGAAGGGGATAAAAGAAAAAAGTAGGTGTGTACGTTGGCAATGAACTGAAGTTCTCGGGCCATTGTGAGAAGAGGGTAAATCAGGCAACTAAATTATTAGGTCTTATTAGAAGGTCGTTCAGATATCTAGACGGTCCGTCCTTCGTAATGATCTTCAAGAGTTTCATAAATGACATGCCTGACGTTGTACACTCCTCCATACAAATGTTTGCCGATGATGGCAAGTTATTTCGGGAAATTAAGAACCAAGCGGACTGTGAAGAGCTGCAGAAGGACCTCTGTGGGCTCCAGGAATGGTCGAAGGAATGGCTGCTGAGATTCAATGTCACGAAGTGTAAGAGGATGCACCTGGGGCGTACCAACGGTAAGGAGGCGTACCATATGTCCCAACGGGATGAAGAAAATGTACTAGTTGAGACTGTGTGTGAGAAGGACCTAGGTGTGTATGTTGACAATGAGCTGAAGTTCTCGGGCCATTGTGAGAAGAAGGTAAATCAGGCAAATAAATTATTGGGTCTTATAAGAAGGTCGTTCAGATATCTAGACGGTCCGTCCCTCGTGACGATCTTCAGAGTGAAGTGCTTCCCCATCTGGAGTACTGTCACCCCATCTGGTCCCCGAGATATGCTAGGGACTGTCAGTTGGTTGAAAATGTTCAAAGGAGGGCCACCAAACTGGTGCCTGCACTTCGGCACCTCAGCTACCCTGAGAGATTGGAGCGCCTGAACTTGCCTAGCTTATACTACAGACGGGCAAGGGGGACCTAGTTGAGGTGTATAAGCATCTCAGGGGGCACTACTCAGTTGAGTGTCCTTACTTGGAGCTGGCGGACGCTCGCCCCACAAGGGGTCACAGCTCAAGATTGAAGAAGCCGCAAGTCCAGAAAACCGTGAGGGCAAACTTTTTCGGAGTGAGGGTTGTAAACTCTTGGAACAATCTACCAGAGAGTGTTGTGACGGCACCGAGTGTGAGCTCTTTCAAGAGAAGACTTGACCAACACTGGAGCGGGTTCAGGTACATTCAGGAGCCGGTGCATGCCCAGTATTTGCCAACAGTGCGTGACAGAGACGTGACCGATCGCCCGGGCGGCTAGCGAGCCGATCTTTTGGTGAAGAATATAAATGAAAAGAGACGTGACCGATCGCCCAAGCGGCTAACAAGCCGATCAGTGGCGAAGAGGATAAAAGTAAAAAGTAAGAGTGAAGTGCTTCCCCATCTGGAGTACTGTCATCCCGTCTGGTCCCCGAGATATATTTGGGACTGTCAGTTGATGGAAAATATCCAGAGGGCCACCAGACTGGTGCCTGCACTACGGCACCTCAGCTACCTTGAGAGAATGGAGCGCAGTAAGTTGCCTAGCTTATATTACCGACAGGCAAGGGGTGACCTAAATGAGGTGTATAAGCATCTCAAAGGGCACTACTCAGTCGAGTGCCCTTACCTGGAGCTGGCGGACGCTCGCTCCACAAGGGGTCTCAGCTCAAGGTTGAAGAAACCGCATCGCCCAAGCGGCTAACGAGCCGATCAATGGTGAAGAGGATAAAAGTAGTGTAAGTTTGTAACAGCTTTGAGCTCATTCACACAAAGCTTGGCGTCACTGGCGCAACCGATACAACAAGTATTATGCTAATAACACTTTCTTGGGTACTGTATTTTGTATGGAGTAAATTCTAGGTGGAAAAAGGTTCTCAGTGGGGTGCAACAAGGCTCTTTCCTTGGACCCATCTTGTTGTGATCTACATAAACGACATATATGAAAGTATATCGAGCCACACTGTCAAGTTTGCGGACGACACTTTTTTTTTTTACTTTTTACTTTTATCCTCTTCACCACTCGTTAGTCGCTTGGTCGATCGGTCTTTTTTCTTTTCTTTTTCTTTTATCCTCTTCGCCACTGATCGGCTCGTTAGCCGCTTGGGCGATCGGTCACGTCTCTGTTACGCACTGTTGGCAAGTACTGGGCATGCACCGGTTCCTGAATGTACCTGAACCCGCTCCAGTGTTGGTCAAGTCTTACCTTGAAAGAGCTCACACTCGGTGCCGTCACAACACTTTCTGGTAGATTGTTCCAAGAGTTTACAACCCTCACTCCGAAAAAGTTTGCCCTCACAGTTTTCCGGACTTGCGGCTTCTTCAATCTTGAGCTGTGACCCCTTGTGGGGCGACCGTCCGTCAGCTCCAAGTAAGGACACTCGACTGAGTAGTGCTCCTTGAGATGCTTATACACCTCAATTAGGTCACCCCTTGCCCGTCTGTAGTATAAGCTAGGCAAGTTCAGGCGCTCCAATCTCTCATGGTAGCTGAGGTGCCGAAATGCAGGCACCAGTCTGGTGGTCCTTCTTTGAACATTTTCAACCAGCTGACAGTCCCTAGCATATCTCGGGGACCAGACGGGGTGACAGTACTCCAGGTGGAGAAGCACTTCACTCTTGAAGATCGTTATGCGGGACGGACCGTCTAGATATCTGAACGACCTTCTTATAAGACCCAATAATTTATTTGCCTGATTTACCTTCTTCTCGCATTGGCCCGAGAACTTCAGCTCATTGTCAACATACACACCAAGGTCCTTCTCACATTTAGTCTCAAATAGTACAGTTTCTTCATCCCGTTGGGACATATGATACGCCTCCTTACCGTTGGTACGCCCCAGGTGCATCCTCTTACACTTCGTGACAATGAATCTCAGCAACCATTTCTTCGACCATTCTTGGAGCCCACAGAGATCCTTCTGCAGCTCTTCACAGTCCGCTTGGTTCTTTTTTTCCCGAAATAACTTGGCGTCATCGGCAAAAATTTGTATGGAGGAGTGTACAACGTCAGGCATGTCATTTATGAAACAAACAAACAACAGCGGGCCCAACACACTGCCCTGTGGTACCCCACTTGTGACAGGTACGGACGATGATTTCGTGCCATTAATCACCACACACTGCTTGCGGTCATGAAGAAAGTCTTCTATCCACACTAGGACATTTCCCCGAATTCCGTACCCTTCCAGTTTGATTTTCAGCCTTTCGTGAGGTACACTGTCGAAAACCTTGGCAAAATCTAGGTAAATATTGTCGATATTATCATCCCGTTCCAGAATATGGGTTCAAATATCCAATACCTTGAGCAATTGTGTTAAGCAGGAGCGCCCCAGCATAAAACCGTGTTGGCAATCCTTTACAAGGTTGTTTCGTAGTAGATGTTCCATTGCGGCATCTCTGATAATACTCTCAAGTACTTTACATATTATGCTGGTCAGGCTCACAGGACTATAGTTGTTCGTGGAGTGACGATCGCCCTTCTTGAAGATAGGACTCACATAAGCCACTTTCCATTCACTGGGGAACTTTTGTTCATCCAGGCATTTACAAAACAGGATCTCAGGGGCTCAGCAAGCTCGTTGCACAACTCTCTTAGCACTCTGGGATGCACCATGTCTGGGCCGGGACTCTTATGGACCTTTAGCCTGGACAGTTTATGTCTTATAACCTATTCTGTGAACACAATGTGGGTCAGTGCTGTGTCGAACCGTCTGTCCTCAAACGCAGGAAGGTTAATTGCATCCTCTCTTGTGAACACCGAGGAAAAGAAGCTGTTCAATGCCTCAGCTTTATCCTGGTCAGAATCTGCGTAACTACCATCTTCAAGCCTCAGGTCTGACACTCCTACTCGCGTTTTTAATTTCGACTTTGCATAGCGGTAAAACGCCTTTGGGTTTGACTTGACCTCGCTTGCAACCAGCCTCTGGAACTCCTTTTCAGCCCTTCTACACTCTATCTTTGCTTGGTTTCTGGCTCTTGCATACATCCACCTGTCTTGCTCATCGTTTGACCCAACCCACGTCTTGAATTTCTGGGTTTTCCCGTCTCTGTTACGCACTGTTGGCATAAACTGGAGCAATGTCTCCTGAATGTATTTGAACCTGCTCCAGTGCTTGTCAAGTCTGGTCTTGAAAGAGCCCTCACTCGGTGCCGTCACAACACTCTCTGGCAGATTGTTCCAAGAGTTTACAACCCTCACTCCGAAAACGTTACCCCTCACAGTTTTCTGGACTTGCGGCTTCTTCAACCTTGAGCTGTGACCTCTTGTGGGGCGAGAGGTCCACCAGCTCCAGGTAAGGGCACTCGACTGAGTAGTGCCCTTTGAGATGTTTATACACCTCAATTAGGTCCCCCCTTGCCCGTCTGTAGTATAAGCTAGGCAATTTCAGGAGCTCTAATCTCTCAGGGTAGCTGAGGTGCCGAAATGCAGGCATCAGTCTGGTGGCCCTCCTTTGGACATTTTCAATCAACTGACAGTCCCTCGGGAAGCTATTTAATGAATTTAGGAAGATAGTAATTACGCCAGGATGACGTCGCACCAATGCAGGAAGATCTGAATTACTTAAACTGTTCAAATGGTCTCGAGAATGATAATTACTCTTCAACATTACGTAATGCAAAACCTTACACGAAGAATACAACAACCCGACACAATTATTCTATTAATAACACTTTCCTGGATACTATGCGTAAGGAGAAAGATCTTGGCGTTGTGATGGAGATAGATCATTTAATGAGGGCGACTCAACAAGTGAGGAAAGCAAATCGAGATTAAAGAATTATAAAGAATACCTTCAACTGTACAAATCTCAAGTACGTTCCAGTCTGGATTACTTCATACAGGCATGAAAACTCTACCTACAAAAATATGTAACATCCCGAGAAAAGATGCAACGCAGAGCGACTAAGATGATTCAAGAACTATGTCACATCGATTATCCCAGTAGACTAAGGGCCTCTGGACTAACAACCCTTCAGACAAGGCACAATAGAGCAGATATCATTGAAACATTCAAAATCTTGAAAGGGATGGAAAACGAGAACCTGGGACATTACTTTGTGGTTTTCATGCACCACCAACACGAGAGGCCATAAATACAAGCTCGCTAAGTTATCATGCAGAACAAATATAAGGAAATACCTTTCCAAACAGAGGCTGGTAGACCTATGGAGCGGTCTACCAGCCCAAGCTATGGAATCAAGAACAGTACTGGGCTTCAATATAGCTCTTAACAAAATTATCAAGAACACAGGCCAGTAACCTCCTTCCCTCGACATGGTCCTCTCTAATAGACATTAAAAAACTTGAAAGGGATGGAAAATGTGAACCCGGGCCATTTTTTTTTTGTAATGTCACACTCCACCAACACGAGGGGACATAACTTCAAGCTCACCAAATTATAACGCAGAACGAACATAAGGAAATATTTCTTTACACAGAAGGTGGTAAATCGATGAAACGGTCTACCAACTCAAGTGGTGGAATCGAGAAGAAGTACTAGGCTTCAAAATAATCCTAAACAAAACTAATAAGAATAATATTAAAAAACAGACATGATGACGAGTCACAAATGATTTTGTAGGCAAAGAAGTAAAGATTGAGGGAAATATTAATAATCCCCAAAAGCTCTGGAAGGAACTAAGAACCCTTGGACACGGCAACAAACCAAAAACAGACGTTGCAAACCAATTTAATTCATTTTATACAGCACTTGCATCATCTTTAGCTGAAAAAACTGCCGATAACCTCAAACAATTACATTGTGGGACCAGAAGCATTATAATCCCACTCTAGAAAGAAGGTAACACTCCAGACAATATTGAACCTTATGCGGTGACAGAAGACCTTGTTCAAAATGAGTTAAGTAAACTGGACCCCTATAAGAGCACAGGTATTGAAAGCATCCAGGCCAGATTTTTGAGGGATGGTGTCACTATATTAAAGACACCAAAAACACATCTAATTTATTTCTCCATTAGTACCAATACTGTACCAGATGAGTACTGTATAAATTTGCCAGAGTAACACCTATCTATACTGCATATTGTATTTAAAATTCTAGAAAGGGCAGTAGTGCATGTTCAGGTGGAAAGATATCTCCGTGAGTATACTATTTTGTGCAGTTGCCAATCAGGCGTTTGAAGTTCTTACTCAACTGACATCAGTCTACTCCATCTCACTTACTGTATATCATATCCCAGACATCATAGGGAAATTACACAGATATGGTAATGTTAGACTTGCAAAAAACCTTCAACACAGTCGATCATGATATACTGTGACAAACTGCAGGTTCTTGGCATTGGGTCTGTTGACTGGTGTTAAACGTATCTTAGCAACGGGAAACAAATTGTTGTTGAAATAATATCGATGCTTGTGGAGTCCCACAAGGGAGTATCCTAGGACCTTTGATCTCGCTGTGTTATGTAAGCGAGTCATACAAGCAGTGGCTCATAAACAACATATTATCCCTACAGTTTAGAAAGGTTGAAGCAATATTATCGGGATCAAAAAGAAAACTCAAAATGGTAAACGAACAGTTTTACTATTTGGGAATGAACCATCTCGTCTGTGACCTCAGTGAAATACCTTGGACTAACCCTTGACTCTTGTTTGTTGTTCTTTGGAGTTCTTTATATGAACACAAAAGATCACGATGGGCACGGAGTTCTTTAATCACAGAACATGTTAAGTGCGACGGAAAGTGAGGAAAAAACACGTTTACAGGATATTCAAAGGAAAGCTCAGAGTATCTAACAACAAACTTTGCAAGGATTAGGGATATAAGCCGGCAAGGCACTACAGGGAGAGAACATAATTTTATGATACGAGGCTTCAGCGGTCAGGCGAAAAACACTGTCTTCTTTACTGCTATAACAGACTAGCACAAGGGGTCAGACAACATCAAACCAGTTACGGTATTAAACACATATCAATCACCATGGTAACAAGAGCCGTGGACACATATCAGTCACCATGGTAACATTGGCCGTGGACACATATTAGTCACCATGATAACAAGAGCCGTGGACACATTTTGGTCACCATGGTAACAAGAGCCGTGGACACATCAATCACCATGGTAACATTGGCCGTGGACACATATTAGTCACCATGGTAACAAGAGCCGTGGACACATATTGGTCACCATGGTAACATTGGCCGTGGACACATCAATCACCATGGTAACATTGGCCGTGGACACATATTAGTCACCATGGTAACAAGAGCCGTGGACATATCAATCACCATGGTAACATTGGCCGTGGACACATATTAGTCACCATGGTAACAAGAGCCGTGGACACATATTGGTCACCATGGTAACAAGAGCCGTGGACCAGTGGCGTAGCTAGAGTGTGTGCCGCCCGGGGCGGCCCTTGAGTTTGCCGCCCCCCTCCCCCCGTGACCCTACAAAAAATACATATTGCACAGTGACTCACTCTTTTATATATATATATATATATATATATATATATATATATATATATATATATATATATATTAAATAGTTTGCCTTACTGTTGTCAGACAAAAGCCACCCCGATCAAAGTAGGGGGCTTTTGTCTGGGTGGCTTTCGTCTGGGGGGCTTTTGTCTGGGTGGCTTTTGTCGGGGGGGCTTTTGTCTGTACCCCAGTGAGGATAGTGTCTTAGTATAAAATCGCAATGCTGTGAAACAAAATCTTAATATTTAATCTCAGTACCGCAGCAAAAGTCACATCAATATTTTTTAACCAATACTTTAATATTTCTTACCTTATAGTATTATGTCTTCCAACGAAGTAAATAACTGGATCGAAAACACAAGAGAACTTAAAAGTCGTCTAGCCTCCCCTCGTCTTGTCACGATGGAGACTTGTGCAGAACTGAAGTGAATTGCTTGTAACTGGTGGATTGGTCGGCTGTACATGAACTGATATGACCCGAGACTGCATGGTTTTGCAGCTACTGGAGACGTTAATCCTTCCCTTTGTATCGGCGGCAAGTTAATCCTCGTCGTGTCTGACCTAACACCTGACCCACACCACATGAGCTCACTGGCGTACTTGTTTGAAGTTGTTTCCTTAATCCTCAACAGGTTACAGGTTGTGTGTGTGGCGGGGGGGCGCATAGCAAGGGTGTACGTAGCTCATGACGTGGCCGTGATGATGTGGGTCAGGTGTTAGGTCAGACACGACAAGGATTAACTTGCCGCCGATACAAAGGGATGGATTAACGTCTCCAGTAGCTGCAGATATGGGTGATGAGCAGACCCAAAAGTGCCGCCCCCCCAAAAGTGCCGCCCGGGGCGGACCGCCCCCCCGTAGCTACGCTAGTGCCGTGGACACATCAGTCACCATGGTAACATTGGCCGTGGACACATATTAGTCACCTTGGTAACATTGGCCGTGACACATATATCACCATGGAAACAAGAGCCGTGGACACATATTAATCACCATGGAAACAAGAGATGTGACACATATTAGTCACTATGGTAACAAGAGCCGTGGACACATATTAGTCACCATGGTAACAAGAGCCGTGGACACATATTAGTCACCATGGTAACAAGACCCGTGGACACATGTTAATCACCATGGAAACAAGAGCCGTGGACAGATATTAGTCACCATGGTAACAAGAGCCGTGGACACATATTAATCACCATGGTAACAAGAGCTGTGGACACATGTTAGTCACCATGGTAACAAGAGCCGTGGACACATGTTAGTCACCATGGTAACAAGAGCCGTGGATACATATTAGTCACCTATGGTAACAAGAGCCGTGGACATATTAGTCACCATGGTAACAAGAGCCGCGGACACATATTAGTCACTATGGTAACAAGAGCCGTGGACTATTGAGTCACCATGGTAACAAGAGCCGCGGACATATTAGTTACCATGGTAACAAGAGCCGTGGACACATATTAGTCACCACGGTAACAAGAGCTGCGACACATGTTAGTCACCATGGTAACAAGAGCCGTGGACATATTAGTCACCATGGTAACAAGAGCCGTGACATTGTTAATCACCATGGTAACAAGAGCCGTGGACACATATTAGTCACCATGGTAACAAGAGCCGCGGACACATATTAGTCACCATGGTAACAAGAGCCGTGACACATGTTAGTCACCATGGTAACAAGAGCCGTGGACATATTAGTCACCATGGTAACAAGAGCCGTGGACACATATTAGTCACCATGGTAACAGAGCACACATATTAGTCACCATGGTAACAAGAGCTGTGGACACATATTAGTCACCATGGTAACAAGAGCCGCGACACATATTAGTCACCTATGGTAACAAGAGCTGGACACATATTAGTCACCACGTAACAAGAGCCGGACACATGTTAGTCACCATGGTAACAAGAGCCGTGGATACATATTAGTCACCATGGTAACAAGAGCCGGACACATTAGTCACCATGGTACAAGAGCTGACATATGTTAGTCACCACAGTAAAAAGAGCGTGGACACATATTAGTCAATGGTAACAAGAGCTGCGGACATATATTAGTCACCATGGTAACAAGAGCGGACACATGTTAGTCACTATGGTAACAAGAGCTGGACACATATTAGTCACCACGGTAACAAGAGCCGCGGACACATATTAGTCACCACGGTAACAAGAGCTGTGGACACATGTTAGTCACCATGGTAACAAGAGCCGTGGACACATATTAGTCACCACGGTAACAAGAGCCGCGGACACATATTAGTCACTATGGTAACAAGAGCCGCGGACACATGTTAGTCACCATGGTAACAAGAGCCGTGGACACATATTATCACCACGGTAACAAGAGCCGTGGACACATATTAGTCACCACGGTAACAAGAGCCGCGGACATATTAGTCACCATGGTAACAAGAGCCGTGGACACATATTAGTCACCACGGTAACAAGAGCGCGGACATATTAGTCACCACGAACAAGAGCCGTGGACACATATTAGTCACCACGGTAACAAGAGCCGCGGACACATATTAGTCACCACGGTAACAAGAGCCGCGGACACATATTAGTCACCACGGTAACAGGAGCCGTGGACGCATATTAGTCACCACGGTAACAAGAGCTGCGGACATATTAGTCACCATAACAAGAGCCGTGACACATATTAGTCACCACGGTAACAAGAGCCGCGGACACATATTAGTCACCACGGTAACAAGAGCCGCGGACACATATTAGTCACCACGGTAACAAGAGCCGTGGACACATATTAGTCACCACGGTAACAAGAGCGTGACACATGTTAGTCACCACGGTAACAAGAGCCGTGGACTCATATTAGTCACCACGGTAACAAGAGCCGCGGACACATATTAGTCACCTACGGTAACAAGAGCCGCGGACACATATTAGTCACCACGGTAACAAGAGCCGTGGACACATATTAGTCACCACGGTAACAAGAGCCGCGGACACATATTAGTCACCACGGTAACAAGAGCCGTGGACGCATATTAGTCACCACGGTAACAAGAGCCGTGGACACATATTAGTCACCACGGTAACAAGAGCCGTGGACACATATTAGTCACCACGGTAACAAGAGCCGTGGACACATATTAGTCACCACGGTAACAAGAGCCGTGGACACATATTAGTCACCACGGTAACAAGAGCCGTGGACACATGTTAGTCACCATGGTAACAAGAGCCGTGGACACATATTAGTGTTTGTGGTCACACGTACAGTACCTCTACTGTCTACACGTATATCTAACACGGTAGGAAATAATCTTCCCATGAGCCTTTGGTCCAGTAACTCTTGGAAATATCACTATGGAAAGAGTTTATATATATATATATATATATATATATATATATATATATATATATATATATATATATATATATATATATATATATATATATATATATATATATATATATATATATATATATATATATATATATATATATAATTTTTTTTTTTTTTTTTTTTTTAAAGGATTTGTAGGAATAATACCTACGCCGACCTTGAATTAAAATGCTGTTGTTCTGCCCAAGAGTTTACAGTTAGGCTTCCTTGATATAAGCGTTCAGTGAACTTCTTGCCGCACGCTGCAATATAACCAATTACCAACTCAATACTATTTTTACGCAATAAAAGACAATTGTAAAATTCTAATGTTATAAATATAACATTTTCTACTGCATCTGTTGATTTTTTGTACAGATAATATTCACCTCTTTCTCCTCCTCCCCCCAAAGTATATATAGATATATATATATATATCTACATACAATAAATCCTGCCTGGAAACGGCACAGGCATGTGCAGCGTACACTTAAATAAAATTCCCTGTGCTATTGCGTCAGTTCCCCTGCAGCGTCAAGATGGGAAGGTGAGTGGAAGAACGGTTCTGTGATGGGAACATGCCTCTAATTTGCCTGTGTATATTGAATGGTTGAAAATAAGTACAGTGTGTCCTTTTTTATACCTATTATTTGTGTTATCTGAAAACATGTACCAAGACAAGTGTAAAAGTGACATGTTTATTAATACGTGACATTAGTTCTTTATTGTGCAGTGAAGTACTGAATAGTTATTGTAAGTGACTTTCTAGCGTATAAACCGAATTAAGGGTGCGTGTTTAAATACCCTAGTTATTAAAACAAAGACGTGTATCGCATACAGACACTAACTGTTAAAACAACTCTTTAACAAGGGTCAGTAAAACTCCATGTAAGAGAAAGTTTGTAATGCCGAATAATACAAACGTTATTTTATTTCAAGTTCATTGAGACAAATGGATGTGAAGGATGTTGAGATATCATTGCCAACTTAAAAGGAAAAAAATCAAAGTAAGTTTTGTTATATATTAATGATTTCAAGCTCGTCAAAGGAAAAGTCCTGTACAGGTATTAATAAATTATAGACGTTGATATTTGTACTCTGATTTGAGCTGTTCGCTTTTGTGAATCGTCTTTTTTTTCGATTTTATGGAAATTAAATTGTCAGCCAAGCAAGTAATGAAAATCTTTATATATCCATTAAATTATTTAAAAGATAATCGATCTTTGACTTAATTTAACTTCTTTCTACGTTCGTATAAAAGAGTGTTTTAAGAGTACTGCGTAGACGTATTAGCTGTAATATGTAGTAACGACTCACATAGAACTGTAGTAAGGCAATAATAATAATAATAATAAGAATCATATTTTATATCGATGACTACCACCCCACTCTCAGCTACAATGACTACCACCTCACTCTCAGCTACAATGACTACCACCTCACTCTCAGCTACAATGACTACCACCTCACTCTCAGCTACAATGACTACCACCTCACTCTCAGCTACAATGACTACCGCCTCACTCTCAGCTACAATGACTACCACCTCACTCTCAGCTACAATGACTATCACCTCACTCTCAGCTACAATGACTACCACCTTACTCTCAGCTATAATGACCACCACCTTACTCTCAGCCATAATGACTACCACTTCACTCTCAGCTACAATGACTACCACCTCACTCTCAGCTACAATGACTACCATCTCACTCTCAGCTACAATGACTACCACTTCACTCTCAGCTACAATGACTACCACTTTACTCTCAACCATAATGACTACCACTTCACTCTCAGCTACGACTACCAGCTCACTCTCAGCTACAATGACTACCACCTCTCTCTCAGCTACAATGACCACCACCTTACTCTCAGCTACAATGACTACCACTTCACTCTCAGCTACAATGACTACCAGCTCACTCTCAGTTACAATGACCATCAGCTCACTCTCACTTACAATGACTAGCACCTCACTCAGCTACAATGACTACCACCTCACTCTCAGCTAAAATCACTACCACCTTACTCTCAACTACAATGACTACCACCCCACTCTCAGCTACAATGACTACCACCTCACTCTCAGCTACAATGACTACCATCTCACTCTCAGCTACAATGACTACCACTTCACTCTCAACTACAATGACTACCACCCCCTCTCAGCTACAATGACTACCACCTCACTCTCAGCTACAATGACTACCATCTCACTCTCGGCTACAATGACTACCACTTCACTCTCAGCTACAATGACTACCACCTAACTCAGCTAAAATCACTACCACCTTACTCTCAACTACAATGACTACACCCACTCTCGGCTACAATGACTACCACCTCACTCTCAGCTACAATGACTACCACCTCTCCTCTCAGCTTCTAATGGCTACCACCTCACTCTCAGCTACAATGACTACCACCTCACTCTCAGCTACAATGACTACCACCTCACTCTCAGCTACAATGACTACCACCTCACTCTCAGCTACAATGACTACCACTTCACTCTCAGCTACAATGACTACTACTTCACTCTCAACTACAATGACTACCAGATGACTACCACCTCACTCTCAGCTACAATGACTACCACCTCACTCTCAGCTACAATGACTACTACCTCACTCTCAGCTACAATGACTACCACTTCACTCTCAGCTACAATGACTACCATCCCACTCTCAGCTACAATGACTACCACCTCACTCTCAACTCCTACACGGGGGTGGGTGACGTGAAGTGGATATATAGTGGTGGGCGTATTAACAAAAGTATGAGTGTTAGTAGATGTAATTAACTTCTCTATCATACATGTGGATTACAGTACAGTACAAATACAGTATTAGTTTAGTTTTACATGGACATACTATACCTGCGATACTTATGATAGTGTGTGACGGTGTAAATTCTTGTTCATGTTACATTTAGTTTTTTTGTCTAAGAAAATGAAGGGCTTTTTATCAGTCGGTAGTCGATGTCAGGGTAAGTTTTTGCTTTACTTTAGTACCGTAATGCCTAAGGGTCTATATTCCAACGGTTCATTGCTTCAGTGGGAACTTGGTCTCGACGTCTTAACTTATCTAGCCTGAACATATCATCAGATTAATGAACCTTCGGGCTAATGAATCATCGGAACATTAACGTACAGTATTATTATATACAGTAGTTTTCTCAGTAGCATTAGGTCTTTGTATTCCTTTATATAAAGCTACATGTTAAGTCTTCGTTTTATCTTGAATATTTGTTCAGGATTCTCTTTAAAGCAATTGTTTTTTGTTTTGTTGTTTGCTTCCGGAAATACATCAGTTAAAATATTGTTAATCACTGTAATAAAGTAATTGTGTTTTCTTGAATGAGTCCAAAATATTAAGTTAAGACTCTCTTGTGTTTTTGAAGTTATCTTTACTTCAACAAACACTTAAGAGACCTTCACAACACTGAAGAAAAATCGCCATGTGTTGTGGTGAGGTGGTGGGTGTCATTGATATACGGATGCAGGCAGATAGATAATGGTAGCTAAATAGCTTAGTATAATGTTTTTGGCGTGACAGCGTTGAGTTATTTAAATAGTTACAGAGATAGGTGGAGGGACTGATGGATAAATACGCACAGACGCGTATGATTATAACTTTAGGCTGTCTTAGATTTTATACAAAGGTAGATAAATGGAGTGACGGGTAAATAGTTATAGGCAGGTTTATGTGACAGTGAAGCTTGATCTTTTCGATACGTACCAGTCAGAGGCGTAAAGATGTATTTGTTTGTAAGGCTACAGTTCTCACTGAGGTGCTTTATAAAATTGGCCGTGATCAGTCGACACATGTGGCCACAGGCTGGTGGTGGGTAACGCCTCGTCGGCCGCGCCTGAGCCTGGACCCAACCCTTCTAGAGTTTGTGCTGCACATTACAAACAATTTGCCGCGACCACTGGACAATCACAAGTGGTGGGTCAACCCCAGTGTGTGGCCACAGTCGTCTAGACCAGTGGGTCAGTACCTGCAGGCGAGTGCACGGTGAGGACGGCAAATTCAGGAGGGGTTGTCGTATGTGAGGAAGACAGGCAACTGTGTAGTAACAAGTCGCGTAGTGAAGCTGTGAGCTCGGTTATGTTGGTATTGTCTCACTGTTTCAGACAAGACTATTAGACTAAATGAACTTGTCTAACTGTTTAACTTGGTCATGTTTTATGTGGAGAACGATGTGAACGGAAGTGAATCTCTCTCTCTCTCTCTCTCTCTCTCTCTCTCTCTCTCTCTCTCTCTCTCTCTCTCTCTCTCTCTGTCTCTCTCGCTCTCCACCACCTGCTGACTTCTTTTGCATTCTAAATCTTGAACCAGACTGGGAAAAAACTACAGCACCCCCACCACCACCACGTCACCCCCCTCTCAGTAGCGCATTTTTTTAGTAATAATTAATCTAAAAAGAACAGCAAACTTTATTTTATATTTACCCAGCAATTAATTCTTTCGAGGACAGACACTGGTTTATAATTATACAGTTACTTATATTTTACCATTCAGTACTGTATATATTTTTCTTATGTCTAGAATTAAATTGGTTAATATCGCAATAAATTCTTTAAGTCACAAAATACACAACTTATTGATGTTTAAGATCAAAGGCAACAGTGTAGTGGTGGTGGTGAGTGAGGTGTGGTAGTTGTGGTAGTAGTGGTGGTGAGATGGTGGTAGTAGTGGTGGTGGTGAGTGAGGTGTGGTAGTTGTGGTAGTAGTGGTGGTGAGTGAGGTGTGGTAGTGGTGGTGATGGGTGAGGTGTGGTAGTTGTGGCAGGATGGGTGAGGTGTAGTAGTTGTGGGTAGTAGTGGTGGTGAGATGGTGGTGGTAGTGGTGGTGGTGGAGGAGGTGGTGGTGGTGGTGATGGTGAGGTGTGGTGAAGTTGTGGTAGTAGTGGTGGTGGAGATGGTAGTAGTGGTGGGTGAGATGGTGGTAGTAGGTGGTGGGTGAGGAGGTGTAGTTGTGGTAGTAGTAGTAGTAGTGGTGGTGAGTGAGGTGTGGAAGCAGGTAGTAGTGGTGGTGGTGGTAGTGGTGGTGAGATGGTGGTGCAGTGGTGGCAGTGGTGGTAGTAGTGGTAGTAGTGGTGGGGAGGAGGTGTGGAAGGTGAGGTGTGGTGAGTGGTGGTAGTGGTGGTGGTAGTGAGGTGGTAGTGGTGGTGGTGAGTGAGGTGTGAGTAGTAGTGTGGTAGTGAGGTGTGGTGGTGGTAGAGTGAGGTAGTGGTGGTAGTGGTGGTGGTGAGTGAGGTGTGATAGTTGTGGTAGTAGTTGGTAGTAGTGGTGATGAGTGAGGTGTGATAGTTGTGGTAGTGGTGGTGGTGAGTGAGGTGTGGTAGTGGTGGTGGTGAGTGAGGTGTGGTAGTTGTGGTAGTAGTGGTGGTGAGTGATGTAAGAGGGTGAAGATAATCAATTGTAAGGGACAATTACTGTTAGGAGTTGTTGTTATAATGATATTACTGCTCTTCAACAACCAAGGTCTTTAAGCACTTAACAAATTGAATAAAAACTCAAGTTCATCAACAATTAATAAAAAAAAATAATGAAATCTAAAACTTACGTTACTTGTACTCAGGTAACTGCTCACGTTACTTCACCCTTCTGATATAACCGAAACTCAATACCTGGGTGGATGCCTTGGGTGAATCTCTTTAACGTAGCGTGTAATTAGTCTTATTACCTGAAGATTAGGCCATGTGGAAAACAAATATAAATATTGATTTTTTATTTATTACGAATTTTTCAATAAATTAGTGTAAAAAAATCCTTAGTATATTTCAATTTGCCCCACATACACGAGATACATGCTTAAAACTGTTACGGGTCGGTACAAGGTGGGGAGGGGGGCGCTTATGGGTTTAATAGAAAGCAAAAGGGTGATGCCATGTGAAGAAGCTTGGGAACCACAGGGAGGAAGATGGAGAACAGCGACAGGGAAGAAGATGGAGAACAGCGACAGGGAGGAAGATGGAGAGGAGTGATAGAGAAAGGAGAAAAATGACAAGACAAACAGATAAATATTGAGTATCGGGGAGTGAGAGGGAGAAAGAGGAAGGAAGTAGAAAGCCAAAGGGGAAAGTTGTGTGGAATAATCTATATATCGTTTCTCTCTAATAATTCAGTATAATTATCAGTGTACAGGGCGTCGTATATTGTCTCAGCCTCAGTATATAACAACATTCATCACAAATATCTCTTAATGTACTCATTTTCGTATTCAGAAAGCAGATAATAATCCACTTTCTCTCTACATAAGTGTAATGACACTCAGCAGCGTGTAAAACTAGCAAATGTATAACTAATTTGATCATTATTTATTCATAACTTATAAGTTTTCACTATTCAGACATGTGGATGGTGATCAATGACTTGTAATTAGCTCGTTATCTTGTATGGAACATGAGCCACTCTCTTATAAATTGTTCCGAGTAATTTTCACAGGTTCATGTTCGTTCATATGAAATTATCCGTAAAATGGAAGAAATATACAGGTATACTATATATGGTAACTGTACTAATGAGTAGTGTTTATTTGGGTAAATGATAATAAAACCTGATGTATAAGAAATCACGTTGGTTCGTTAGATATCCCGAGGCAGATTCTCATTGATTCGTGGTTCGTATCATTCAAAGCATGTGTCTCAGAGATAAGCTTACACCAACTAGGAATCTACAGAGTGACTCATAAAAATGTCTATACACTACAAATACTTAACAGATGTGCACCTGTGGTAGACCTCACACATAAACACGTTAGACCAATGTTGCTGTTGTGATACAAGTATTCACGCGATCACCACGAAAATTTGTTAAGTAGTGTGTAGACATTTTCACGAGTCACCCTGAATTACCAATGACCCCTGATGAGTGCATAACAGTTTCTCGCATTGTAACATCTACATCTGAATTCACTCCTGACGTCCGTAAAATACTCTCTCTCTCTCTCTCAGTTTATTTTTATATCTACTGTTTATATCTACTAGTAATCCATTGAACGCAGTGTATGAAAAATTAAAACGAACACTAAATTTAAGGAAGAGAAAAAAAGAAAGAAAATGAACCAAGAAACAGGATGGTGACATGAGCCGGACGTCTGAGGACCAAGGCGAGCCCGTGGTGAGGGATCCGATCGGGCGGTTTTTCACCCAGTCAGATGCACAACACTACAGATGGTCGTTTAAGGACCCGTGATGACCACATTCTAAGGAGCTATTCATGCAGGGACATAACATAGGCATCTGAGCTTAAGAACTTACGTTGTGAAAATAATCTGAGAATGTTATATAATACGGTGGTACAGTGTGTGTGTGTGTGTGTGTGTCATTATTTATAAGAACAAGGGAGACCGGTCAAACTGCGAGAACTACCGTGGGATCTTGCTGCTGTCCGTAGCTGGCAAGATTACCGCCCGAGTCCTCCTAAAACAGATTTCTTCCCGAGGCGGAAAAATTCCTCCCAGAATCTCAATGTGGCTTTAGACCATCACGAGGCACCACTGACATGATTTTTGCTGCCCGCCAGATACAGGATAAGTGCAGAGAACAGCGTCGTGATCTGTACATGGCTTTCATCGACCTAACCAAGGCCTTCGATTCGGTCAACAAGGAAACCCTCTGGTGGACACTCAGCCGTTTTGGCTGCCCACCAAAATTTATAGTCATTGTGAGGCAACTCGACGATGGCATGAACGGCAGTGTCCTGTACAACGGCACCCAGTCCGAGTTCTTCCCTATCCAAACGCAGACATCGATGAAGAGATTCTACATCGAATCAGATGTGCATCTCAAGCCTTTAGCAGACTCCGAAACCGTGTCTTCAGCTGTAGGGAGCTGGAATTATCTACAAAGTTACATACACAGTATATCGAGCAGTGGTCCAACTCCACCCTGCTACATGGCAGCGAGACATGGGTCACATACAGGGAGCACCTCAAGGCACTTGAAAACTTTCACCAACGTAGTCTACGTTCCATCCTCCGAGTTCGATGGGAAGACAAGAGAACATATGCCAGTATTCTTGCTGACACCAACTGTAGGAGCATCGAGGTTACCATTATCCATGAACAACTATGCTGGACTGGCCAGTGGCCATATTACCCGCATGGATGACATTAGACTGCCAAAGCAGCTACTTAACAGTCACCTTACGAATAGTAAACGTAACGCCGGCGAGCAACTGAAAAGGTATAAGGATAGTCTTAAGACAAATCTGAAAAAGTGCCAAATAGACCCCCCTTACCTGGGAGACGATTACTCCACACTGTAACGCTTAGAGAAGCACCACACAAGAAGGTGTCAATACTTTCGAGTTAACCCGACTGCATAACGAGGCAGACAAGCGCCAACGCCGGAAAGACGTTGCCGCCGCCCCTCCCTCATTAGATGTAGCCCCCACATGTGCAACATCTGTGAACAACTCTGCCGGTCCCGTATTGACCTCTTTTGTCACCTCAGAACTCACCAACGTAGGTGGCATCCTTAATAACTCGTATCACTGTATCATAGCTGGATGATCGTCATACTAGATTCCGAGTGACAGCAAAGTAGTAGTAGTGGTGTGTGTGTGTGTGTGTGTGTGTGTGTGTGTGTGTGTGTGAAGAAGCTCGGTGAGTGCTAAGACTTGATGACTGACCAGAAACAACAGTTAATGACAGGGTAGTGTGGATCACCCCACGGTGAGAAGGTTCCTGTTGTATGTGCGTGAGATGTGGCTTGTCATGTACAGTACTATACAGTACGTGGAACCTTGTTGCGATTCGTGTACGAGTATGTGAAGTGAGTTACTTGTGTTTATTCACGGACGTGAGTCGTGAAATGCACCTGGTATGTGTGTGTGGAAACTGATTAGGTCCGTAAAGTGTGCCATGTTAAATACTGTACGTGATGTGGTATATATACCACACCACATCTGAAGATGTCTTGAATAAAGAAGAAAGCCTCCGTTGTTTCCATTTTCCCGTGTGATTTTATCAAGATTTATCTTATCCACGTTTTCATTGTGATTTACATAAATATATATATATATATATATATATATATATATATATATATATATATATATATATATATATATATATATATATATATACATATATATATATATATGTTCCTACGTCTGTGTAAAAGAATACACTCCAACGAACCGTGTAAACGACTATAGCCTCTTCCTGCCTTGTTTTGACACACTTCAGTCATAAGTTGAACGTCTTCTCTGTCACGTTTATGACGTCATGACCTCATAACTAGTCATCTGCCATGGTAAATTTAGCTCACAGTTACCTATTATTTCCTGACCACATCCCGTGTGGCAGGTGACTCCCATTACCACACTACACTACACTACACTACACTACTCACTTCCTCCCGATGTGAAGAGTCATCCCTGAACTGGTTAGCTAATAAAGGCGACACAACAGCTGTAGAACCTGACTAATTGAAGGAACTGAGAGTTAATGATTATTGAGGGGCAGCTGCAACGGTCACTCAGTAAGGTTTGACCACGACCAGAGTTCGTTAACCTGTCAACTTTAAAGGAATCGTAACCTGTCAACTTTTAAGATTTTAAGGTAATGACTCCCAAATCACTATCCTTACGCCCACACTCACAAATATCCATGTTTCAGAGTACTGCAACTGGTGGGCGTGGCAGCACTGGTGATGTGGGCTGGGCCAGCAGAGTGTCAAGAGGACCTATTGGCTGTAGAGAGCTCAGTGGGCGGAGTGAGGGTCGCGGCGCCTCCCTCATACCTCACGCCGAAGGACAACAGGGTAGTGTCGGGACATCAACAGCAGCAGTACGCCAAATACCCCGTCAGGAAACAACTTGGTGAGATTATGGTAAGTCTGGCCAATATCGCATCTCTTCATTTTTTTTCTCACTATAAATCAACTTCTCAAATATTGTTGGGATATAATGCTTAACACACTGGCTCTTGTTGGAATATTTTCTTAACAACACAAAAACGAAAAAAAATGGGTGTTGATGCAAATATGTTGGACTTTTATATTAGAAAACAGAGGTGGTGCAGTAGACTTGGTGCTTCTTTAAGAGCTTCATCTTATCTTGTGTAGCGTGTGGGTCTACAGCTGAAGATGGTTTATAAAGCGACAGTGAAGATGCTCGGGATTACTTTTAGAAATGGTACTGTTTATGTATTATTTAAATTGTTACTTTAATTTTGGTCTTTTTTCTCAACAGCTTCCATCTCGACCGAAGGCACCGCGCTCCAGAAACCCCATCACTGGGATTGGTCAGCAGATTGGTGAATATATGCGGCGAATCAGCGACTACTTCTACTGGTTTATCTCGGGAAGCCCACCAATCACGCGCAAAAAAGCCAAAGCAAAACAACGCGCTCCCGGGAAAGGATTGGTCCGTAAACCGTACCGCTTCAGGGGAGCGCCAATCAGACAACAAAATGCCGAGGGTGAAGCACCAGTCACAAAAAAGCAGTTGCCCATGAGTCGTCGGCTGGGTCGTCCTCAGTATCAGGTGGTCCGGGACAGGCACAACATCCCTTACACACAACTGAGGTGAGCCATTGCCTGGCATGTGCGAGTTACCCTGTCATGTGTTGTGCACTCTGGTGGTGAGAGGCACAGTTCACTTTTTGGATCACCTGAAGATTAGTCACCCCAGCTTATTTCACCTGATGATTAAACCGTCAGGGTGTTTAACCATTACGTGAAATAAGCTGGGGTGCCTAATCTTCAGGTGACCCTCGTCTTCATGTTGTTAATTCACTCTGTTGTTAACTAATTTTCTATTTCTCTTGTACAGAGACAACCTACATCGAAGACGCAGACACGAAGTGATGAAAATAACCAAAAAATAAGACATTAACTTCAAAAATGGTGCAATACTCTCTAGTCCTGTAAGAGACCGAGAGCTGCCGCCCCACGAGTCATTAATTACGCCGACCTCCAGTGTGGCACCTCGAGTACTACACATCCCCACTGTAGCACACCTTCACCTCTGCACATCATTAATTTACATCTCGTATTACACGTCTCCCGGATCTTACCTGGCTCATAGGTCATCGACTGACTTCTGTTAAGCTTAGAAGTAAATAGGTAATAAATATACTATGTAATTACATTTCAGTAGAGTAGAAACACATGTATAGGAATATTGTTGCACTTGTGTTGAGGATTAAGTAACACTGTACTGATTCAATATTTACTTAGCGATCACCACACCTTAAACGACCGTATCAGGGGAACCTAACCTAAGGACCTTATTAAGGGAAGGGTGTTGAGTGTAGGCCGACACCATTTGGGGATCCTCGCCTTACTTATTGTACTAGGTCACTCTTCCTCTCACGTTGTCAGAGACTGTACTGTAAACTGGGGGACCACACCTGACTGATAATCCTAAATTGGGGGGTTGGCGTTACCTTTATAACTGGAGGGAGAGGTTGCCTGTAGAACTAGGGGGAGAGGTTGCCTGTAGAACTGGGGTTGGGGTTGCCTGTAGAACTGGATGGAGGGGTTGCCTGTAGAACTGGGGATAGGGGTTGCCTGTAGAACTGGGGGAGGGGTTGCCTGTAGAACTGGAGGGAGGGGTTGCCTGTAGAACTGGGGGGAGGGGTTGCCTGTAGAACTAAGGGTATCATGATCAGGGTTGGAGCAATTACACCTTTTTAAGTCAATTACAGATACAAATACTGGATTACTTGAAAATGGGATAGTTCCTTCTTCCACTCATTGTTTCAACAACAGACTCACTGTACTTCCCTCTGATGCTCGTTGATTTTGTGGCCCAGTTGAAGATAGTGGTATGAAGGAGAAAAGTCTGGGTCTTTTTTATACAGGTAATCCTTCTGCTAGATCATCTTTGTCATTTTCTTCCTCTGTTGACCCCTCCTGAACTGCCTCCGATTCTTCCAACATTTCCTTCATATCAATCAGTACCTGGTCCTTCTGCTACAGCCAGTCCAGTTTGAACCTAGAATCCGGAAAAGCCGCTGCTCGAACATCCCTCATTTCTATGTATGGGTGCAACCTTTTCTTCACAGAGTCCAGCAGGAGTCTAGCCAATGGTTCACAGTACAGCAGTTGGCTTTGCGTGGGTGGCAGTCAGTGGAATGGCCATGGTCATGATGACGGCTTTGAAAATTTAATCGGGGGACTGAGTTCACAATTAAATTACAATTATATGATTATCATTTAAATTACAATTAACATATAACCCTTTAAATTACAATTCCTATTTTCTTGTAATTAATTATATTTCATTTAAATTACAAATACAATTATTCCAACCCTGATCATGGCCGTCTAGTTTGCATGTTGAAGAAAACTCTTTCAACCAATAACACATTAACTCTTACAAGACGCATATGAAGTATAAATCATTCAAGTGATATTTTCCTGTAATCACCTGGGAAAGTGTATGAGTGAAATGTACAAAGATAGTTTCAGGTTTCCCTTTGTGTACCGAGTCTTACGCTGGGCCCCTGTTGTCGTATACATAAACAGGTATCTATTGGTAGAACGATATCAGGTTGACTGATTCCCTGACCAATTAGAGACCAGTGGCAATGTATATGTGGCGAACATCGGAATAAAACGTATTTCACGAACGAATCAGACACCGTCGCTCCCCACCGTGAGTACCTGTTGCCTGTGTGCATGACAACAAGGCACCAGTTAATCTTCACACATCTTTGTTCGTGTACGTGTTATTATTAAACAACCATCTGGTAATGATAACAAAAAATAAATAATTTTAGGCATTATTATTGTTAGTAAAAGTTAGCATAGTAGTGATAATGTTCAAACATGTTTTGTTGTTTCTTTGTCTGTTTGTTTGATTGTATGTTTGTTTTATTGTTTATGTTTAAAATGTGTTGTCCATGTTTTTACAGTATATAAAATATAGACCATATACATAATTTTACGGGATGTTATTAATATTATTCATGTGGCTGGTAAAACAAGGCTGTAGTACTGTGCGTTGTGTTCACTCCAGCAACATCTAGGTCTGGATTCACAAAGGTTTATTTTTTTTATTAAACACATAAACCCAGACTCCCTAATTCCGTTCGTGTATAAAACATCTCAATCCCAATTCTCAAAGATTCGTAAATATATGTTTCCTAGTAAGTGAAGATACGGGGACACATTTTAAGTATCCTCTTGAGCTACTGTACAAAATAGCATAGCATCACATATACACTGGAGCTACAGTAACCATAAGCGTCTCTCTTCCTTACTTGGGTAAAGAAAAGTAAGATAATTAAGACACCCAAATCTGAGTGACTCGGTTAAACAACAGAGAACATTTCCTTCCGGAATTTATTGTGAAAAATATAAAACTACACAACATAACATAACAGGTGTAATATATATAAAAAATAATATAAAATTAACGTATACAAAATTAAAGCATTAAAATGATCAGCTGATCAATACACAGTTAAGTTATTTATCAGTGGTGCAATAAAATTATCAATAGATAAAGCAACAACTAGATCATATAAACTACAGTAGATAAATAAATTTAGTAGTAACTAGATCAATAAATACATCACAGAATTATTTTTGGTGTAACAACGCCAGAGAGAAACCTCTACCAGTGACGTCACTCAGCTTCTTGGTGACGTCAACCAATCTATCCGTGACATCATTCACATAAAATGTTATCGTAAAACATCAACTGTTAGAACACAAGATAAAGTTGACAAGTTCAGATGAATGCCTTCCTCTGTGGTGTCTCATGATGTGATGAAGATGTAAAGTAAGTTTATTACTGAATATTGTTGTCACATTTTGAACAAGACACCTTCATGCGTGTGTGTGTGTGTGTGTAAAATAAGGCTGCATTTACACCAAACGAGTCGAGTCGATTCATTAGAGTCATTAGACTCGAGTCAAATTGACTCATTCCCGTTCACACCGAAAGAGTCAAAACGAGTCAGGGTTGTCACTAAATTGTCAGTACCCAGCCTGTATGGACACACATTCTCTCGCTGAACTATATGTTCTATTGTGGGTTCGGCGCCATAGGAGGAGGAGGAGGAGGACCCAATTGTGGATACATGAAATCAACGCCAAAGGACAAGATTTTGGTGCCTTTAGTTAATTATTCCCAGACTTGGTGAACCATCCAGACAAATTATACAATTTCTTTGGGATGACAACTGAAAACTTTAAGAAGTTGGTGGACATGACAGGACGCTCCCGAACAAAATTTATCAAATCACCCGCCTGCATGATACTGCTCACACCACAACGGACGCGCGGTGACTGATGAAAAAATGGGTCCAGCCGTAAACATGACTCGACTCGGCGTGACTCTCCCGGTGTGAACGGTTTTTGAAAAAAAAAAAAACATGCAAATTAATGTGAACTGCAATGGCGAGTCAAGACGACTCATGACTCGTCTTGACTTGACTCGACTCGATTCGTTTGGTGTAAATGCAGCCTAAGGTTGGCTAATTATTTTTCACATTATTTATTGGGTTTAAGCATGATAGGTTTGCGCTAGAGCTTAACAACCAGGTGATTACTTGTTTAAGGAAAGATGTAATAACCCGATTTTAGTGATATTAAGAAAAATTATTCACCGTCACTTACTACACAGTCTGTAGTGACGAGAATGATAGATAGGGTAAACATTGAGTAAATCTCTTCGTTTAATGAGTGAATAGTTTGATAAAATCACTCAAATAAAATAACTTTGTATATGTGGGAAAATCTTGAGCCGTTGTAGGTTTATACTCGCGCTCTCTCTTTGTTTTGACGCCACCAGCTCAGAACCGTGGAAGTGTGGCGATGTTTACATATATGTAAACATATAAAATCATTTATACAATTAAATATGGACATATGATTTTGATTTGATTGACTTAGTTTAGCTTATATTAAACATTCTAATTCTAAGTTACGAAGATGTTTGCTGGACTCTGGTAGTCTAACAAGTACAGTATAACATTATTTAGATTAATTAATACATGTCACTGTAATGTAAAGCACTAAGTTAAAGATATGCAGCAACAACAAAGTTCCTATCACACTCTGAACTCACTCGTGAACCAGGTCAATGAGAGTCATTTAGAGGGAAAACTATGACCCGCACATCCCCTCACTGGCGAATCAAAAGTGAGTGTGGATCATACACAGGAAACACTAGTTAATTTGAAAGTTAGTGAAGCTCTGCTGAGGGTTTGGAAACACTGCGCCCTGAGGCTGTTCAAAGCCCGTGTCTCTTATACCCGTGAACCTTGTGTCTGTCATGCCGTCCTGTGTGTCTACTCCCGGCATGAACGACACTTCCGCCGTAGCCATTGATCCCGCCATGCCCATCGTGTTCATTGATCCCGCCATGCCCATCATGTTCATTGATCCATCCATGCCCATCATGTTCATTGATCCGTCCATGCCCATCATGTCCATATCGGTTTTAGGTTGAGAATAAATCGGCCATATAAAGCTGGTGAGGGTGAACAGCAGAAGGTAGCCCAGGAAGTCCCAGGAGTGGGCAGCCAGGATGGGGGTCACGTTAGGGTTGAAGGTGGGACCCCAACGAAACGCTGGGGCAAAAAACAGCCGGGCTTCTTCCTCCTCAGTCCCTGGCGACGCTGAGATCTCTTTGTTATTGTGGTGAGGGGCGAAGGTCGAGGGAGATTCAGAGTCTAAGTGCGAGGCGTTTTCCTCTTGGCCTTCCCCGAGGTGAGTGTGTATGGGAGGCTGTGAAGGTGAAGACGAAGAACCTGCGGATGAGTCCCCCGAGGCGCTGTCACTCCTGCCATAGTTTGGTTCATTACCTGACGGTTCAGCTTCCTCCTCGGACGATCGACTTTCCTCTTGGGACGACAGATATAATTTGAGACTCTTGTAGTGGCCCGCCTCTGCTCGTCTGCGGTATCCACTCTGCTGTGTCCGAGAATCACAGCGACACAAATACCAATAAATATAGATTTAGGAGAGAACACTTACACAAGGTAATATGTTTTACCTCATATTTAATATTAGTCATATTTCTTACTTAATAGTACAGTATATGTGGTTTTATTTCATATATGCATAATTAACAAAACTTGACGTGACCGACCAGTGGTGCGGACCCAAAATATAGTGGATGTTGGTGTTAGGATGAGAGATGTCTCGCCAGCCTGTGTGTTACTGAATTACGTGGTCACTTCTGTGAGTTCTTATTCTGTACTTTTAGTGTGTTCTTACTTAACATTACAAGTTACTTAGTCATTCAGGCTTTACTTGATATGTTTAACGGGGAATTTTTATTGGTTTGGCTTGGACGACATAAATTCCTAAGGCCCCATTTTTAGTGCTTGACCAAGAGCCCTATATACTGTACACCCCACCTAAGATGTTTACTGGTATGTTATAATGATCCTTTAGACTCTTCCAGCCTGTCGGTCACCAACTCTCCCAAATATTCAAAACATCCACAGGTTTTCTCTCAGCGCTAATCCTTACCTCATTTAATTAACATTCTCAGCCATCCTACATCTAGGTTTACCTTTTTTTATATCCTCTAGCTGATGTGTACAGAACTACCCCTCTACTAATTCCGTTAAATAGTCCAGGGTCACGCGTCACTAGTTAGCGAAGGTGGTTATGCGGCCTCTCAGAACCTTCCTCACGTCTGTGTTTATACCTTCAATAATCCTCCACAGCTACCCGCCCTCTACCTCTCTCCTTCCATAGCTTACTACTTCTCCTCATCCTCCATGTTAAGATTTCATTTATTGATATCTTAAAGTAAAGCAACAGCTACCATTTGATTGCCTCTTCTTCCCCAAAACAATCAAGTTACATTGATCTCTTGTACTACATAATACTGTCAAAGATGAAATGTTTACATAAAATTATATCAATTCAAAGTAAGTCATGAGCACTGAGATCGGAGATTATTCAGAAGCTATTGGGATATTTTCCCTGACCACACTTGGATGTTGTCGTCTATCATCCAGTGCTAATCTTTTCACGTTTGTTTTACATTCTATGCCAATATTCATCAATTACTCTATCTATATGGCTAAGAATCTAAGTACTAATGTATCTAGTTGTCTATATATTTAGGGAGCTAAGTACAAAAGCAAAAGCACATTTAAAAGCGTACAGTATCTATATATTACAATTAATTAAACAAGCATTAGAGTAAGCTAGTACAACGCGTATGATGACGTACACATTGTTATATATATCCGGTATTGTAGCCACACACTTCGTTCACTACAGATCTATACAAAAACAAAACTGATGCGGCCAAACTTACCATCACAAAATTTTCATTCAAATTAAACTTGATTAAACGTGTCCTAAAATTAATTTGTAAGTAAACTATAATGGAATATTTATAGTTAGATAAATATATGGGATTTATAACACTACTGTAGTCTATAAATGACTGTGGCCAATTAAAGGAATCTGTACAAAATTTATTACATGCTTTATTATTAAAATCAACTTAATACAAAATAACAGAGGATAAATAAGGTAATAAATAGATCAAATAGATAATATAATAAATAACATATTGTACAGAATGACGTATGACACACCACCACCAACGGGAAGCCTCCACCAGTGACGTCACAACGTTCACCACTGACGTATTCAACCTCCGTAAGTGACTTCACTCGAGCCTTATTAATAACGCCACCCAACCTCTACCAATGACGTCACTCAGCTCACGCTCAACAATATAAGTCGTAGCTCTAGAAATGTTGCCACTAATATACACAAATAAGGTAGTGCCAGTTAATCTTGCATTGCGAAGCGAGGTTCCGAAAGAAATACAATCCATTAGTTTTTGTTAAAATTATAGTTAGTAAAAGATAACACCCTATAATGGGCAAAGCACGGCCCGCGGGCCACATTTGGCCCGCCAATTTATTTATGTGGCCCGCCACTGCATTTGGCAATCAGAAAAAAAAAATTCTTATTAATTACAGAAAGGAAAATTTTGGAAGTTGGGTGGACATAGCAGCAATACACATTAAGTGTGTGGCCCGCGAAGTGTGCCACCATTCATGAAGTAGCCCTCCATCAAAAATAATTGCCCACCCCTGCCCTATATGTTAACAGCAGAGCCATGGTAGAATTAGTTAAGGTTACCGGCTGGTCAGTCCTCCGTGCTTTACTCGTTTTACAAGAGCTGTTGGAATCAGATTGAAAAAAAAAAGACCGTGTTTAGGTCATGTTCCAACTTAAAACAGCAACACTAGAATCTCAGGGAATCGAACGACGAGGCAAGTAGTTTATTAACTTATTTATCGAATGAGGATTCATATTACTTAACTGTTCTTCCAGCCTTCAAATTTAGGTATAACCTTTAACGTGTTGAAACTTGCACCAGTATTGTGTTGGGTTTATATGGTGTTGTTTTCTCCAGCCTGTACCTTGCCAGCTACACAATTTTATGGTTACGAGAAAAAAAAATCAATTGGCAAATATTTCCCCCAGGCTCACACAACCAGGTCAGTCCTGATTCACTCAGGAAGATAATTACCTAATCTGTGGGACGTTGATGCCCTGCCCCTGGTTGTACAGTCCTGGGTCCATAGTCTGCCCATAGCCCATACCTGGGTACATAGGCTGCCCATAGCCCATACCTATGTCCATAGGCTCCCCATAGCCCGTGCCTCCTACGTCTGTCATATCCTCAAAATACGTCATGTCGTCTTCGTCTGCCATGTAAGGCATTGCACTATACGTCATGTCGTCTTCGTCTGTCATGTACGGCATTGCATTACTTGTTATGCCCGCTGGCTCCTCTACGTCATCAAGAGGCATGTTCTTATAGACGGAGACGATCCCCACTGTGATGCTGATAAGAGCGAATAGCAATAGGTAGCCCAGGTAATCCCATGCGTAGGCGGCATTGATAGGGGTCTGGTTGCTGTTTAAGTCTGGACCCCAACCCAACAGTGGTGCCAAGAATAGCCGCATTTCTCCCGCCGGAGACTTAAGCCACGTCGATATTTCGTTTACAGCATCGTCCTGGAGGTCAGGTGTCGAGGGAGTGTCTGAGTCACCTCCACCTTGGTTTTCGCTGAGCTGAGTGTGTTTGAGAGGCTGTGAAGGTGGCGGTGAAACAGACGAGGCTGAGGATAAGTCCTTCGAGGCACTGCTGCTTTTGCTGTTGTTAGGCACATTACCTGAGGGCTCCTTTTCCTTCCTGGACGATCGATATTCTCTGCTGGACGAGAGATGTGAGCGGAGGTCCTCGTCAAGGTCCGCCTCTGGTCGTCTGCCATACCTATTCTGCCATGTTCGAGGGTCACAACAACACAAGTTGGCAAAAACCAAACAACTCTTATCACTGTGACTAAAAATGTACAGAACTTTGATAACCGTTGAAGATCTAACAAAGCAACTTTCGAGAGCTCCAACAGCCTCTATAGTCAATTAGAATGTTGAATTTAATTAGTTAAAATTTATATATACAGTAATATTTTAAGCACATTTCTTCTTTAGTGTAACATTCATTATAAACAATATTAACAACAAAGTAGAAATAATATTCACTTATACTATTCAAAGTAAAACTAAAATGCACATGCAATTTGGACATGACAGCTAAATATATACATAAATTAAGTTCTTATGAGATATATATACTTAACATGTCTCTACCTTCAACATACTGGATTATCTAACATGGTCATGGTCCTTGTGAAGCTCAACTCAACATGGCTCAGTGAGTTAACTTGGAGAGTACAAGTATAACACCTTTAATTCAGTCAACTCAACCAGTAATGACAGTCAACTGAAGCAATACAGAACTTATGATATATTTACAGACATGACAGACAACAGTACAGACAATGACAGACAACAGACAGGGCTGAGAGGGGTTACAAACTACAGATAGATTTCAAGACAGAATCGCCACATACAGGCCATTACAGGCTAATGCGTCATGGCGTCGTACACGTCATAGTGGTGATTACGTCAATGGTGGTGGGCATATTGCTGAGGTGAGTGTGTTGTTGAGGTGAGTGTGTTGTTGAGGTGAGTGTGTTGTTGAGGTGAGTGTTGCTGAGGTGAGTGTGTTAGTGCATTACTGTGGTGAGTGTGGTGATAACTGCATTATTGTTTGAGTGTGTTGCTATGGTGAGTGTCGCTGTGATAAGTGCATTACTGTAGTGAGTGTGTTGCCGAGTGTGTTGCTAAGTGCATTCATGTGGTGAGTGTGTTGCTAAGTACATTAGTATGTTGAGTGCGAGAAGACAGGGGTGTGGCGGGGGTGCATTTTGTCTTTGCGAGTGTGATGGTGTTAAGTGTGTTGCTGCCAAAGATGGGTGGGCGAATGTGTTAATTAGGTGAGTGCGTGAAGAGGTCATGAGTGAGTCAGGGTGCGTTATAAGGCCGGGGCGAAGAGAGTGTGTGGGAGGTTGGGCTGGAGTGAGGTTGGGCTGGGGTGAGGTTGGGCTGGGGTGAGGTTGAGATCACTGGGTGCGTCACGTGGTGGGAGTAGAGTGTGTGTGTGTCATGCGTGGAAATGTTCAGGCGAGGAAGGAGTCGACGTAGCGCATGGCCCGGTGTACCATGCGACGCACCATTACGGCCGTCCGGTCCTGTGCCTGTTGGGAGAGAGAACCACGGTGAGGGAGGTACACACCCGACGGGGCGGGGCGGGGTAAAGATGTTCATCACCAACGTCTGGGTGTGGAAGGGCGGAGCAGATCATCACCGGTTGGGCGGGGCGGGGCGGGTTATTGTCAACAGGTCACCGTTACCTGGGCACTTCCTGGTAGTGTGATCATTGATAACCTTTGTTGATGTATTTATGTTTACATGTAAATATATGCTATTAGCGCTGTATAACTGTAAATAATAATAGCTCCATTTTCTTGTCAAAAATTTGTTCTGGCTATTAATGACACAGGTGAACAAACAATATACTTCTTTAATAATACCGGTAATATGTCATAATATCTACTTATAATATGACCGAACTTCTCAAAGTTATATATATATATATATATATATATATATATATATATATATATATATATATATATATCATGTAAATCCACAATGAAAACGTGGATAAGATAAATCTTGATAAAATCACACAGTTGCTAAAGATGTCTTGAATAAAGACGAAAACTAAGGTGCTTCATTGCTTTCCCTGTGTGATTTTATCAATATATATATATATATATATATATATATATATATATATATATATATATATATATATATATATATATATATATATATATATATATATATGTGTGTGTGTGTGTGTGTGTGTGTATGAAATACCGAATCTTTTAGTTATAACAAATCTCTATAATTTGAAGAAAAAATATTTTAAGTGTTGAGTGAAACAATTGTTGGACGGTGTGAGATGGGTGATACACGAAGGTAATTACAGGTGTGTGTGTGTGTGACACAAGAGGTCGTTGTCACGTGGCCCAGACAGTCGGACGTCATCAATTGTAATTTAATAAACTTTACCAAAGTCAGTGTCAAGGACGGGTCTATACAACACAGGTGGAAATTTTGTTGTGACTCAAATTATTGACAGTGGTTGGAAGGAGGTGGGACAACAAACAAACAAACAAACAAACAAACAAACAAACAAAGCACGCACACACACACACACACACACACGACCTCATGATCACCCACTTTTCTTAAAAGTAGATCAGGTTCTTATTATTTACACATTTTTATTTTATAGAACTCTTCTCTCGATATCGCTGGCGTTGAAAATTTACATTTGCATACCGGCAAAAGAGACACAGTTGTTCTTCTGTGTACAGTTATATTTTCCAAAGGTTCTCAACAGTGAAATTTTAAAGTCAACCACATAAGTGTGTAGTAAGGGTCATCAAGGACTAGAGGGCAGCCTTCCTGTATACAACACAGAGGACCACTCCATTGTTTACAAATCTGTGGGTCGGGTCTAGTGCAGCTCACAGGAAGGCGACCGTCTCTGAGCGAGTTCACAATCCACTTATTATCAGCTGAACCACAGTGCTTATTGACTCGTTCTGTATCGACCGCCAGCAATACTGAGAGAGCAGCCATTAAGACTACACCACACGGAAGCTTTATGACGTAGAGGCAGAGAAAACCCGTGACCTACCTTGTTGTTGGTCACGAGAGATACACGTGTGACCACATCCCACTACACCCTAAGGCACACTAACAATATACCCTGAAGCGACACTATCTACACTACACTACACTCTCTATACAGGCTATCACAACACCCTGAACACAGATTACTACTACAACTACCACTATAAGCAAAGACACAGTACACTCTCACCAAGGCCACCCTAGAACACCTCCCAAAGTAAGCCTTCAGCCGCTGTCACCAACACCATATACACGCTGTGGGTCCTGGAGTCATTATTTAAGGATCTGTCCTCGAAATCTCATCCCGTTTATAAAATATTTTACTTCCTATATCACGTTATGTCTATACGTGGGCACAACACTGTATTATTGTAATGTACATTTAAAATATCTTAGTGGAACCTTTAGAGCTGGTGCTGATGGTTTTACAAAGACAGATGATTAAATTGAAGGAAAATTTATATACACGCGCACCTACAGTGATTTACTTGCATATTGCATACAGTATATAGTGTTTCATCTTTTTCCTTTTATTTTTTTCTTTATCCATTGTATTTGGATTTGCGTCTATTCTACTTACTGTCTTAGTCTATTTTCCACATCCTACTTAACCTGTTTTGGTATTATTCGTCTTGCCTCACTTATTCGTTGTATCTAACTCATTCTGTGTTACTTATCCTACCCTACTCATCCTCTACTGCCCTACCCAACCTCACTACTGGCCCCATGCCCAATCCTCACCCTCATCCTCCATCTAATCCTTTATCACCTCCTACAATCTCTTCCTCTATCCTTTCTTCTTTATTCCCTTCTTGTATCCTCCTCTTCCTTTCCCCTATCACCTAGCTCACCGTAAATCCAATATGGGGTTCCATTGTAATTCACATATCAATCTTCACCCCCTTTCCCCTCTCCTTTTCCCTTCTTCCCTGTTTTCAATCCTCTCCCTCTCCCCCCTCCCCCTCCCCCTCCTGTCCCCAACTTACCGCGAATCCATCCTTGGGTTCCTTGGTGGAGGGGGAGATATAGTTCATGATGTTGCCCATGAAGCTCCTCAGCATGCCGCGCCAGTCCTGCATGATCCGCTCCAAAAGTCCTGGAGTCTGGCGGGAGGGAGAGACGGGGTTAGTTGGTGTAGCAGGCGAAGTGTAGTGGGCTAATGTTTACTCTACAATCGAGTAAAGTGTAGTATGCGTAGTTAGAGCCGATGTTTACAGTATAACCGACTCATGTGTAGTATGGCTAAGTTCCACACTATAATATACAATTAAAAAAATATTAATTACTTTTATAAAATTATTTGCTTGAGCTCAGGACGGTCAGGGGCTAACTCCTCCATTACCAGCAGGTTATTTACTAAGTCATATCTAGCTTGTGGAAATTTTCTTTCGTTGTCATCTGATATGGTTGGGCGCGATCCTCTGTCAATGGAGCTTCGTGGAAATCATTCAGTTAAATCTGTCCGACAACAGGATCGGTTATACTGATATACACATAAAATTTGTTAACTGAGTGAAAGGTTCTTAATTTTGGAAATATTAGCAGATTAGAGGAATGAATGGTTTATATAAATATCTTTTGGCAGACTTCATTTTCTCTCCTGAGTATGATTTTCATGTCATCTTCCTCTGAAAGACTCGACAGCACTTCTGTTTTGTGCTTTCATTTTCAACTGTACCTTTTCTACTGTTCCCGCCACTTTAAGCGACTTAACGTCTCTTGTTTCAGGCTAGGCTGCAGACACCGGGTCATCTTTAAACAGCATATCCAACAGTAGATCGTTAAGTACTTTATAACCCAGAACATCAGTCACTATGAATGTGTTAACTCCCTCTTGTGTGGTGAGGATGTGTATACTTTCACCCCACCGCCTTGCTTAGTTTAATTTGATAATAACTTTACTGTTCACATGATACTGTTAAACTTGGTAATCACTGCATCGTATTATTTGTGAAAGTCTGATAATACAGAAAGTTTTAAAGAGTAAAATCCTAACAAATTAATTCCATTTATCACACACATCAAGGCAAAAGATATTACCCACACCAACTTATTAAATACTTCATTCTTATAACATCGTACGGTTGTAATAGAGTGCAGACCACAACACTAAACTAATTATCACAACTGTAGACTCCGGGATAAACTGTGTGAGAGCGGCACCTGTTGGATGACTGTGTTGGGGGGCTGGAACTCCTGGGCTGAGGTGGTCGTCAAGGCAGCCACCACACACACCACCAGCAGCAGTACGACGCCCCGACTCATCTTATCTGTGGAGAGTAAGTGAAGTTAGTAACCTCATACATCTCAATGCTATTGGGCCCTGAATCTAATGGGCCCCAATCCTAATGGGCCCCAATCCTAATGGGACCCAATCCTAATGGGACCCAATCCTAATGGGACCCAATCCTAATGGGACCCAATCCTAATGGGACCCAATCCTAATGGGACCCAATCCAAATGGGCCCCAATCCAAATGGGCCCCAATCCAAGTGGGCCTCAGTCTTAATGGTTAAGGTACAGCTGGGAGGGAGCATACCAGTAACATGGGACGGTATGGAAGGAAATTACCCTAACATAACAGACAGATATAAAGCACCATCTATATAAAACTACACAAATGACCGTGGGGTAGTCTCTGTATGGTGTAACTGTCTTTGAACTATAGGTAATAAAAAATTTGTTTTGGGAGCTTTATGTGACACATCTTGCCTCCTTATTGAAATAAACATCTGACGCCTTTGTTGGCTATCCTTTATCAAATTGCCTTATTGTTTATCATTGGCCGCACTTTCTATAGACAGTACCTAGTAAGTGCTTTTAGAATTTGTATCTGCATTGGCTGTATATTGAACTGTATACACATTTGTCCATTGAACAGTGTAAACTTGTTTGATGATTTAATTATATCTATCTATCTATCTATTCATCCTCACCTGCACCATCCTCCTTCCCTCACCACTAGGTCCTCTTCCCATCATGCCTTCCCAAACACCGCCCCATTACATTTTTACCTTAAATTCCTAATATTTATTTCCGTCCTTTAGTAACCTAAAATAATCTATCTTAATATAATTACAATGAAATTTCACCTGTACAGTAAGTTACTAACACTGTAATCTATTTCTGACAAACTTTAAAGTCAGGTGCTTGACAGATGCCAATTCTCGCCATGACTGAACTGGAGCAAACCTATAATGCAACAAAGTTTACGTCGTATTGTTTTGGTTGGTGTGAGCTTGTTGTAGCCAGTCACGTTGTTAGTATTACTGTTTTCTTCCTGCTGGCGAGCAACAGAGTATATCTTACATGTAAACGATGTGAACAGGAGTGTAAAAGCTCTCAGGTCTTGTTAACGGAATGTAACAAGCTACTAACTTTGAAGCTTGGCACAACAGAATCTCTCTATGATGTAGGCTCACGGGGACGTATGATGTGAGTACGGGATATGATGAATGCTTCATATTACAGTATAAAGACTCACAATACAGTGTAATAGCTCAAAATACAGTACAATAAGGCTCACAATACAGTAGATAAAGCCTCTCACCAGTATAATAAAACCTCACAATACAGTATGATAAAGCCTCACAATACAGTAAGATAAAGCCTCACAATACAGTATGATAAAACCTCACAATACAGTATAATAAAGCCTCACAACAGTGAATGAAAGCCTCACATTTGAGCCTAATAAAGCCTTCACAATACAGTATGATAGCCTCACAATACAGTAAGGCCTCTCTGGCCTGATAGATAAAAGCCTCACAATATAGTATGATAAAGCCTCCACAATACAGTATGATAAAGCCTCTATCAGTATGTGAGCCTCTCACTACAGTGATAAAGCCTCACAATACAGTATGATAAAGCCTACATGCAGTATGATATAAAGCCTCTCATACAGTATGATAAAGCCTCACAATACAGTATGATAAAGCCTCCACAATACAGTATGATGAGCCTCACAACTGTATGATAAGGCCTCATACAGTATGATAAGCCTCACTTAATACAGTATGATAAGCCTCACAATACAGTATGATAAACCTCACAATACAATTAAGATAAAGCCTCTACAATACAGTATGATAAAACCTCTTATTACAGTATGATAAGCCTACAGTATCAGTATGATAATAGCCTCACAATACAGTATGATAAGAGCCTCCTATTCTGTAGATAAAAGCCTCCTGGTCTGTTATATGATCTGACAATACGGTATGATAAAGCCTCTACTGTATGTAGTAAAGCCTCACAATACAGTATGATAAAGCCTCACAATACAATAAGATAAAACTCACAATATAGTATGATAAAACTGACAATACAGTATTGTAGTAAAGCCTCCTGCAGTATTTTGTTAAAAGCCTCACAATATAGGTATGATAAAAGCCTCCAGTCTGATATGAATGGCCTCTATTATAGTATGATAAAACCTGACAATATAGTATGATAAACCTCACATTGCTGGTAGTGATTAAAACCTCCCAATACAGTATGATAAAAGCCTCACAATACAGAATAAGATAAAGCCTCACAATATATAGTATGATAAAACTCTGACAATACAGTATGATAAAACCTCCACAATACAGTATGATAAAACTACATATAGTATGATAAAATCTACTATACAGTAAGATAAAGCCTCACAATATAATTATGATAAAACCTGACAATACAGTATGTAAAGCCTCACAATATAAGTATGATATATAGCTTCACAATACAGTATGGTATAAAACCTGACAATACAGTATGATAAAGCCTCACAATACAGTATAATAAAGCTCACAATACAGTATGATAAAACCTGACAATACAGTAAGATAAAGCCTCACAATACAGTATGATAAAGCCTCACAATACAGTATGATAAGCCTCCTAATACAGTATGATAAAGCCTCACAATATGTGATAAAGCCTCACAATATAGTATGATAAAGCCTCACAATACAGTATGATAAAACCTGACAATACAGTAGATAAGCCTCACATACAGTAAGATAAGCCTCACAATTCAGTATGATAAAAGCCTCACAATACAGTATTGGCCCTACAATACAGTATGAGTAAAAAGCCTCACAATACAGTATGATAAAGCCTCACAATACAGTATGATAAAGCCACAATACAGTATAATAAAGCCTCACAATACAGTATGATAAAGCCTCACAATACAGTAAGATAAACCTCACAATGGTATGATAGCCTCACAATACAGTATGTGGTAAAACCTGACAATACAGTATAGAATAACTCACAATACAGTAGATAAAAGCCTCACAATACAGTATGATAAAGCCTCACAATACAGTATATAAGCCTCACAATACAGTATGATAAAGCCTCACAATACAGTATGATAAAGCCTCAACATACAGTATGATAAAACCTCTGATACAGTATATTAAAGCCACACAATACAGTATAATAAAGCTCCTATTACTGATACCTGTAAAGCCTCCTGGCATGGTAGATAAAGCCTCACAATACAGTATGATAAAGCCTCACAATACAGTATGATAAAGCCTCACAATACAGTAAGATAAAGCCTCACAATACAGTATGATAAAAGCCTCACAATACAGTAAAGTAAAGCCTCTACAGTACGTAAATTAAAAAGCCCTCAATACAGTATGATAAAGCCTCACAATACAGTATGATAAAGCTCTAAGCTTATAGATAAAGCCTCACAATACAGTAGATAAAGCCTCCTAATACAATGGAATATGACCTCACAATATAGTATAATCTGATACTCACAATACAGTAGATAAATGCCTACAATATAGTAAGATAACTCCACATGACACAGTAGATAAAAACTCTAATACATTAAAAGGTAAAGCCTCACAATACAGTATGATAGCCTCAGAATATTAGCAAGTAATGCCTCTAATACTGTACGGTATGATAAAACCTCAATAGAGTATAATAAAGCCTCACAATACAATAAAGGCTTTAAACATCAAGCTTCGAGAATCATGACTAAATAAACTTCGAATATAACTTCAGTAGTCACCACCAAGTTCACTAAGATAACTGGATATGATCAAGAGGTAGACACTAAAGATAACTGGATATGACCAAGAGGTAGACTAAGATAACTGGATATGACCAAGAGGTAGACTAAGATAACTGGATATGACCAAGAGGTAGACTAAAGATAACTGGATATGACCAAAAGGTAGAGTAAGAGATAACTCGGATATGGCCAAGAGGTAGGTAAATAACTGGATATGACCAAGAGGTGAACTAAGATAATAACTGGATATGACCAAGAGGTAGACTAAATAACTGGATATGACCAGAGGTAGACTAAAAGGACTTGATATGACCAAGAGGAGACTAGATACTTGGATATGACCAAGAGGTAGACTTATAGATAACTGGATATGACCAAGAGGTAGACTAAGATAACTGGATATGACCAAGAGGTAGACTAAGATAACTGGATATAACCTGAGGTAGACTAAAGATAACTGGATATGAGCCAAGAGGTAGATAAAGATAACTGGATATGACCAAGAGGTAGACTAAAGATAACTGGATATGACCAAGAGGTAGACTAAAGATAACTGGATATGTGATAATTCAATGTTCTCTGTAATCACTGTTGGTAAGTGACAAATGTATGTTTCTCACGAGGTTTATAAAGTCCTTAGGTTTATAGTTTTATAAACCCTGGGAGTTATACTGATAAACACCACTATGTACAGTAGTTTAAACGCTATCTTGCAAACTTTGTGGAAACATTGAGACCATGGGTGATAGATTTTATGAGGCTGTCACTAGTCACACGTAAATTTTCGGAGCATATCGGCCCCCCTGCACAGATAGTTGTTTTGGTTCTGTGCATGCTTCTTCTTTCCTGCAGTTACTTGTTTTACAGACTATTAGAATGCCTGCATAGAAGTGGTAACGGGACGAGGCGGAGGGTTAGTTACTGAATTCGTAATTAAATATATACGATGGTTTAGATGTGTAATTTCCCTAAGGCGCTCTATATATATATATGTATCTGAAATTGTTTGCTAGTGATGATATAAACTAAGAGGTGGTGGTTGGGTGACGGTTCAGCAGTAAATCTATGAGGAGGATATGAGCAAGCATAGTGTCACATCACGTAATTTGGCTCATTCATATAAGTGGTACAGTTAAGTTGTGGCATTATTGTATGGTTTGGGTTGTTCGTGCGACAACTGGCCTTATAAATCTTGTCTAATTAGTGAACTCGACTACCGCACTGCTGGAGACGACGTCACGCCAGTTAGCGGTCGGACGCAGAAGAAGTAAACATTGCTGTATACAGACATCAGTGAATTAAAGCACGAGGGTATGCCTTTAACATGGTGGTGTACGGACATAGTGAGTAATGCTTTATTGAAAACAGTTAATTTTATAATGCTTTTACCAGTTTTTTATTAACATTGTTAATTTAATTGTGACCAATTTTGTAGATGCATTACCGGGTAGGTAAAAGTCAGATAGGGGAATAAAATCTCATTCTCTCAAAGGATGTTTCTGCTCTAGTTAATAGCGACCATTGTGCGGCAGTTACAGTGAGGAGTTGATCATTGCCACCTAGCCTACAGTGAAGGACTGTAGACTAAAAACTAAAAGAGGAACCTTTGGGCCATTTAGGCGAGGCGTGACGTGGTGCGTGATCTACCCTGGTTGCGTGACATACTTGTCTTCAGTCTTTTCGGACATTTTACTGTACCTCACGTCTCTTCCTCCACTGGTCGATTGTAGTCAGTATCTGTGCTGTGGTACTGTTTTAATGTCTGCGATGGTCTTTTAGCTACACACCAGGGGATGCTGCTTGATAGACCGACTCTGCGGTTGCTTGTTTGTAATGTTTGGTGTAGCCTTATAATACCGTGTTTTTTTCTGAGAAATTGGTAAGCTAATGTTCTTTAGCAGTGCGTTTTTTTCTCTTTACAGCAATTATTAACCCTCTGTTGGGGTTGTTTTTGTCGGGGCCAGTCATTGTGTTATTGTTTTCCTGTTTTCTGTGTTTTGTGCTGAATGCCTGGACACCTGTAATAACCTGGTGCCAGATATTTCTTCTAGCAAAGTCACTGGTATGGTGTCGACTTGACACAAGAAAATATGTAAAACTTTCTTATATATAATAGTAAGTTAAAGCATCCTGACGCAACTAACTTGGGTTCTTAACTGTTGTTAGGTTAGGTGGATTAAGATATCTTTTTTTTATATATATTGTTATTATTATTATTATTATTATTATTATTATTGTATTATTATTATTTTTATTCTTGAAATTGTTCATTTCATTTTTGTTTTATTAATCGTTTTTCTCTAATCTTGGTTGTGCAATTATGGTTCGTCCTTGCTATTGAACCGCCAAAGTTCAACTGATGGTGAGTGCGCACAATATATCAGTTCAACCTTTAACAGCGTTATTTGTTTATTGGTGTGTTGACTTCGTTATAATTGTTCAGAGGAATCTTTAGAAATCGTGAAATACGTCATTTAGTTTGATACCTATTTTACTTTGGAGATTAACTGTCCTTACTTTAATAATCTACTAACGTAAACCTTCTTCAGTGTCTTGTCACACTCATTACTCCTCTCCTTGTGAAAAATCTATGTGATCTTGTTTACGCTTTTACTGTGTCTCACTAGGGGTCTCTGGCTCTTCAAAACACAATCCTGGTTAATGCACAAAAGAGTTGTACGGACAATGACCTACTTGAAAAAACAGATCACATAACGAATATTGCTAAATTAAGAAAATGTTTGAATGAGCTATTACTTTCAACTGCTGTTCCTCTTGTTTGCAAATCTATCAATCTTGTCAATCAATAGTTATTTCAGTTCGGAATAATCAGAGTTACAACAAGGCACCGGAACTACTAGACCACCCCCATGTATATCTCAGTCCAGACCTCCATAAATATCTACAGTGTGAAGGTGTGGAACAACTTACCCCCACCATCGACAAGACTACGCTCCTTCCTTTAAAATCATCTCTTAAAAATATCTATTGTTAAAGTATTAATATTTTCTTGTAATAGTCTTACTATATTTATTTTATTGTACCATCAAATTTTTTTATCTGAAATTATCATATAAATAGATAAAATTATATATATATATAAAATAGACATAATCTGACCAGCTCTGTCCTCTTGTTCAACATATACTACACAATATATTTACTGCATTATATTTATGTTTTAATTCCTATTTATATATATACTTATAAAAAAAATAAAATAAATAAATAAATGAATAAAAAATTAATATTTGAATGTATATAAATAATACCACTATGCTTGTGTACTATTCAGATGCAAAGTATCATGTTACACAGTCTGCCAGAGATACATTCAGTTGCCTTCAGGTGCCTGCAGGAAGCTCAGGTTCTCAACGGCTGCAGCCATATTAATATTGTTATCATCACACTGTGTCTGTGCTACAGCTAATATTACTGTTCAATTCAGGTAGCGTTATGGTATTTGATCATCAAGTTAGAGTTAGTACCTCCTTCTTTCCTCATACAGCCAAACTGTGGAATGCTCTGCCCTTCTGTGTTTCTCATACAATCTGCAATAAGCTGGTTTTCCATCTTCGTGGTTTAAATTAAAAGAATATTTTCTTTTCAATTTTTTATTTTCATTTAGTCTTATGTTTCCCCACATTGGCCTTTGCCAGGTTGGCTATTCCCCGTAAAAAAAAAAAGTTCTGTTTGTTGGGGCTAATCATCAGGTGAAATAAGTTGAGGGCTAATCATCGGTTCAGATAAGTTGAGGCTAATCATCAGGTGAAATAATTAGGGGCTAATGGTCGGTGAAATAAGCTGGGGCTATCATCAGGTGTAAATACTTCAGCTGGGGCTAATCATCGGGTAATCGAGCCAGTAACTGAAAATACGTGCTGTATTAGGAATTTCTCAAATAAGGAAGAGTTATTTGGTTTCCGTGTTATATAATATTACATTGGTTTACGCTGACTCTGAAGGTGTTTGGTCGTGCGGCGAGGGAGACGGGCGGTCACGATCAAGGTGAGAGATAAAACTGCCTTCCACAACATCCCGTTTTCTCTTGCGTCTGACGTCATCGTGATATATCCTTTCTTTTTTTTACTTTTGGATTATTATTATTTTCTCAGTAGTTTTCATCTCTTCTTGGTGCTGATTTTTCTCTTGCCATTCCTGGGATATTGTGAATGAGGTGCACTCTGTTATTATACTGTTTCACCTATCGGATCAGTGAAGGATATCTGATGATTAACTACTTCTTACTCCAGGTAACTTGAGGGTATTGGTCTAACAAACTGGGGTCCCGGGGATTAGTTTCCCTGATCCTGGCATTAATTTATCTAAACTTTGAGTATCATGTGTCCGGTTTAATAATACTTGTATACAGTCAGAGGTAGTCAACCAGAACCTGTTTGAAAAAGTTTAAGCTTGCATTCTACTTGTTGTGTGTATTGTCTGTAATTAGAGTCCAAGTATTCTTAATTGGTATGTGGTGGTCAGAGGTCAATATTCTTGTGTATGGTGGTCAGAGGTCAATGAAATTTGGTTCAACAACTGAGAGCTTGTAGAATGTGTTGAGTGAGGAACTTCAGCCCTCGCTCTCTCTCTGTGTGTGTGTGTGTGTGTGTGTGTGTGTGTGTGTGTGTGTGTGTGTGTGTGTGTTTGCTCTCTAAATCCTTCACTGTTCCAACATAATGTTGGCCAGAAATGTTTATTTGCTAACTCCAATTAACCCAACAGCTACCTGAAGATTAAAACACCCTACCTTTGAGTTAATTTAGGAATAGGTTAGGTTCAGGTTGGTGTTTACTCTATTAATACTGTCTGCAGTGAGCCAAAAAATATCAGTTATCCGAATACATAAATAAGTATTCTACATACTGAATACATTTACTTACTACCAGTGAAAAGGTACGTCCTAAAATCTTTGGACTGATGAATTTATGATTTCTGAGCCTTAAAATTTAGTAGACCTTGGGACGGTATATTACTGTACTCTTTATTATGTCGATCAAAGAACCAACCAATATTGCCTTGTTCTTCCATCTCTTATTCTTTATTGTCTTCTCATTATTCCCCGTTTCGTTTTATTATTTATCATTGGTTCTTATTTACATCACCTCCTATTTTCTCAAGTTGCTTTATTTATTATTATTATTTTTCATCTACTTCTTCTTCCTATTATTGGTTGTTATTCATTCTCTTTTTTCTCAAATATTTGTTTACTTTTCTTTAGTAGTCCTCTTTATCACTCACAACACACACACACACACACACACACACACACACACACACACACACACACACACACACCATAGTGCCTGCTGCTTTAACGTTTCCTAATTAGCATACCCCCAGCCCCTCGATGGTACTGGGCTCCACCCTACGCCTGCCCCAACTTTCTCTCCCAGGCATTTCCCTACGTCTTCGCCAGACGATCGTACTCTCGTAAAAAAGGGGACACTGGTGATCCTTTGTGCACGTCCGGGTGTTGATGTTCACTAAGGCGTCTCTCTCTCTCTCTCTCCTGTGCCTCTTCTTCAATTATTATGATTATTATATATTACTCATTTATCATATAATACTTGTCCTTCATATATACATATTCTTTGATCCTAATTATTAATAACTTTGCCATATTAGCATAAGTATTATACATCTACATACATACATATATACATACATATACATACATACATACATAGAGTTTAACAGCGAGCTCTTTTAGTAAAATAAATAAAAAGTGTAGACAACATAATGAAGAAATAAACGACATGAAAATAACGTACAATAATGACAGGAAAAGGAGATAGAAGGAAGGGTGATGAAAAAAGAGATGGATAAGGTGATGGAATGGGATATGGGAAGGAAGAGGAAGGAGAGCTTGTTTAGAAGTGGGTGTACAAGGAACGGGGCATGAAGGCAGGGAGGGAGGGAGGGAAGTTACTGGGACTGTGCCAAGTAGGCAAGTTCACGGTAATCGGTCCTGCTGCCCTACTGATGCTGGTTGTGGTGGTTGATGTTGTTGTTGTTGTGACACTTATGGTGGTGGTGTTGTTGTGAGTGTATTGTCATATAAGCTTGTTTATAAAATATATCGCGGTTTTTATGCTTAGATCTAACTGCGTTCTTGAGGGAATCCACTGAAAACATCCATTCTTAGCAAAACAGATCCCGTTCGTGAAAGAATCAACAATTAAATCCACATATACCTGAAGAAAAAAAACTACATCTTCACCTCACACCAAACCCTTCCCCTGCGGCGAGATGAGACAGCCAACACACGGTGGATAACTCTGGCTAAGCTAACTGACTGCTGAAAGGAGAGTCAGATCAAAACACACCCGCAGTAAAACCTTGTCATCAGATGGGTTGGTTCTGTCTATGACGTGCTAGCTTAGAGGGCGAGCAAGTTCCTGGAGACCATAAAAAGACCGTTGCTAGAGTTAGAAAGCAGGCGAACACTCGTTTGGCGTAGGGGTGTTTATTACGGTAGGTGCTGTTGATCGTTCGTGTTGGCAGTATGTATATAAGGTACTGTTTCGTGTTTGATCTTCTCCAGTGTGTGTGTGTGTGTGTGTGTGTGTGTGTGTGTGTGTGTGTGTGTATTTTTAATGCATGTGTGACTTCATTCGTGTATACTTCAGTGTGTGGTGTGTGTACCTGTGTGTATGTACGTATATTAATGGTTGTATATACAGTTGGGCAAGTGTATGGAGGATTATTTAGATCATAATCATGTACAGTATAAGATTGAAGGAGGGTGGTGACTAGCCCTTGTGTATGTGATTCTTTGTTGGATGATTTTAAAATAATTGTATAGAACTATCATACGTAGATTTATTGGACGTGATTCGTGGATTTGGCTGCTATGTTCTCTCGATAAACCGCTGATTATTATTGTTATTATTATCATTATTATTATTATTATTATTATTATTACTATTATACACAGGAGAGAGAGAGAGAGAGAGAGAGAGAGAGAGAGAGAGAGAGAGAGAGAGAGAGAGATTTCAACGCGTACACCTACAATGATCAAACCAGGTATGTGTGGGGAGGGGAGGGGGGGGTAGAAAAGAAAGCTGACTTTCTATTACCATCAGTAATAGTAGATCATTATAAACAAAACCACGCTGGCAGATTATATCAAGAAAATAAATAAATCAAATAAAAATAAATTAAAGTGGTGAAGAGGTGAGAAGAAACCGTTAATATATTCAATTTGTATTAATTAATTTGTTAAATGTTTGCTGTGAGTAATGAACCGCAGAGTGTTGCTTGTTGATGTATTATGGTAGTGTGTTGCTTGATGTATTAAGGTGTGATGTATTAAGGTGGAGTGTTGCTTGTTGTTGTATTATGGTAGAGTGTTGCTTGATGTATTAAGGTGTGATGTATTAAGGTAGAGTGTTGCTTGTTGATGTATTATGGTAGAGTGTTGCTTGATGTATTAAGGTGTGATGTATTAAGGTGGAGTGTTGCTTGTTGTTGTATTATGGTAGTGTGTTGCTTGATGTATTAAGGTGTGATGTATTAAGGTGGAGTGTTGCTTGTTGTTGTATTATGGTAGAGTGTTGCTTGATGTATTAAGGTGTGATGTATTAAGGTAGAGTGTTGCTTGTTGATATTATGTGTTGTTGTATTTATTATGGTGAGTGTTGCTTTGTTGTATTTGTAGAGTGTTGTGATGTATTATGGTAGAGTGTTTGTGATGTATTATATGATGTATTGATTAATATTTGTGATGTATTAAGGTGTGATGTATGTAGGTATTTGATGTATTATGTTTGAAGTATGTTGTGATGTATTGAAAGTGTTGTTTTATGTATTAAGGTGATGTATTATGGTAGAGTGTTGCTTTGTTGTATTATGTTGTGAAGTGTTGCTTTGATGTATTATGGTAGAGTGTTTGTTTGTTGTATTATGGTAGGTATGTTGCTTGATGTGTATGGTAGAGTGTTTGCTTGATGTGTATTATGATGAGTGTTTGTGATGTATTAAGTGTGATGTATTGGTTGGTTTTGTGTATTATAGTGAGTGTTGTATTTATTAAAGTCTTGATGTATTATAGTTGGAGTGTTGCTTGTTGTTGTATGTATGAAGTGTTGTTTGTTGTATTATGATATGAGTGTTGCTTGTTGTTGTATTAAGGTGAGTATTTGTTGTATATGATTGAAGTCTTGTTGTATTAAGTGTTTATTTGTTGATGTTAATTGAGTGTTGCTTGTTGTTGTATTATGGTTGGAGTGTTGTTTGTTGTTTAGTTTAGTGTTCTTGTTGTTTATAGAATGTTGCTTGTTGTTGTATTATGGTGGAGTGTTGCTTGTTGTTGTATATGGTGGAGTGTTGCTTGTTGTTTGTATCATGGTGGTGTTGTGTTGTGTGTTGTATTATAATTGAGATGTTGCTTGATGTATTATGGTGTTGTTGTTGTATTATGTTGCTTGATATTTGTGATGTATTATGGTGGAGTGTTGTATTTATTATGGGTGTGATGTTGCTTGATGTATTAAGGTCTTGATATTATGGTTGAGTGTTGTATTTTATTATGGTGTTATTATAAGTGTTGATGTATTATGGTGGAGTGTTGCTGTGTTATTGTATTATGGTGGAGTGTTGCTTTTGTTTTATTATGGTGGAGTGTTGCTTTGTTGTTGTGGAGTGTTGCTTATTTATTATGGTGGAGTGTTGCTTGATGTATTAATTGTGATGTGTTATGGTTGAGAGTGTTTGTTTTATGGTAAGTGTTGTTTATATTATTAAAGTGTTGCTTGTTGATGTATTATTGGTATTGCTTGTTGTTGTATTATGGTAAGTGTTGCTTGTTGTTGTATTATGATGTGCTTTATTAGAGTGTTGTTGTTGTATCTTAGTGATGTTGCTTGTTGTTGTATTATGGTAGTGTGTTTGCTTGTTATTATGGTGGAGTGTTGCTTGTTGTTTATAGATGTTGCTTGTTGAGTGTTGTAGATGTTTTTATTATGGTAGAGTGTTGCTTGTTGTTATTATTATGGTGGAGTGTTGCTTGTTGATGTATTATAATTGGATGTTTATTGGTATTATGGTGAGTGTTGCTTGATGTATTAAGGTGTGATGTATTATGGTAGAGTGTTGCTTGTTGTATTATGGTAGAGTGTTGCTTGTTGATGTATTATGGTGTGTTGCTTGTTGATGTATTTATGGTGTATTAGGTGTGATGTATTATGGTAGAGTGTTGCTTGTTGTATTATGGTGAATTGCTTGTTGTATTATGGTGAGTGTTGCTTGTTGTTGTATTATAGTGTGTTGCTTGTTGTTGTATTATGGTAGAGTGTTGCTTGTTGTTGTATTATGGTAGAGTGTTGCTTGATGTGTGATGTATTATGGTTAGTGTTGCTTGTTTGTATTATGGTAAGTGTTTGCTTGTTGTTGTATTATGGTAGAGTGTTGCTTGTTGATGTATTATGGTGATGTTGCTTGTTGTTGTATTATGGTGGAGGTATTTGCTTGTTGTTGTATTATGGTGGAGTGTTGCTTGTTGTTGTATTATGGTGAGATGTTGCTATTTATTTTATGGGTAGAGTGTTGCTTGTTGTTGTATTATGGTGGGAGTTTTGCTTGTTGTTGTATTATGGTGGAGTGTTGCTTGTTGATGTATTATGGTGGAGTGTTGCTTGTTGTTGTATTATGTTGGATGTTGTATGTATTATGGTGAGATGTTGCTTGTTGTTGTATTATGGAGTGTTGCTTGTTGTTGTATTATGGTGGAGTGTTGCTTGTTGTTGTATTATGGTGGAGTGTTGCTTGTTTGTATTATGGTAGAGTGTTGCTTGTTGTTGTATTATGGTAGAAGTGTTGCTTGTTGATGTATTATGGTTGAGTGTTGCTTGTTGTTGTATTATGGTGGAGTGTTGCTTATTTGTATTATGGTGGAGTGTTGCTTGTTGTTGTATTATGGTGGAGTGTTGCTTGTTGATGTATTATGGAGTGTTGCTTGTTGTATTAGTAGAGGTCTGCTGTTGATGTATTTTGGTTGGAGTGTTGCTTGTTGTTGTATTATGGTAGGTATTGTTGCTTGTTGTATTATGGTGGAGTGTTGTTTGTTGTTATGGTGAAGTGTTGCTTGTTGTTGTATTATGGTGGAGTGTTGCTTGATTTGTATTATGGTGTGAGTGTTGCTTGTTGTTTTATTATGGTAGAGTGTTGCTTGTTTGTTGTATTATGGTGAGTGTTGCATTTGTATTATTATATGAGATGTTGCTTGTTGTATTATGGTGGAGTGTTGCTTGTTTGTTGTATTATGGTGAGTGTTGCTTGTTGTTGTATTATGGTGTGCTTGTTGTATTATTGGAGTGTTGCTTGTTGTTGTATTATGGTGGAGTGTTGCTTGTTATTTGTATTATGGTTGGAGTGTTGCTTGTTGTTGTATTATGGTGGAGTGTTGCTTGTTGTTGTATGTAGTAGAGTGTTGCTTGTTGATGTATTGTAAGTGTGTTGCTTGTTGTTGTATTATGGTGGAGTTTTGCTTGTTGTTGTATTATGGTGATGTTGCTTGTTGTTGTATTATGAACGGTGATTGTTTGATGTATTATGGTGAGATGTTGTTGTTGTATTATAGTGGAGTGTTGCTTGTTGTATTATGGTGAGTGTTGCTTGATGTATTATGGTGGGTGTTTGCTTGTTGTGTATTATGGTAGAGTGTTGCTTGTTGATGTATTATGGGAGTGTTGCTGTATTATATGGTAGTGTTGCTTGTTGTATTATGGTGGAGTGTTGCTTGTTGTATTATGGTGAGTGTTGTTTTTGATGTATTATGGGGTATTTGCTTGTTGATGTATTATGTAGTGGATTGCTTGTTGTATTATGATAGAGGTTGCTTTGATGTATTATGGTGATGTTGCTTGTTGATGTATTAGTAGTGTTGACTTGTTGTTGTTGTATTAGTGTTGTATTGATGTACTATGGTTGATGTATTTATTATGTAAGTAGTATTTGATGTATTATGGTAGAGTGTTGCTTGTTATTGTATTATGGTAGAGTGTTTGCTTGTTGATGTATTATTGATTGTTTGCTTGTTGATGTATTATGTAGAGTGTTGCTTGTTGATGTACTATGGTAGAGTGTTGCTTGTTGTATTTATGTGTTGCTTGTTGTATTATGGTAGAGTGTTGCTTGTTGATGTATTATGGTTAGTGTTGCTTGTTGTATTATGGTGTAAGTGTTGCTTGTTATGTTGGTAGAGTGTTGCTTTTATTGTATTATTAT
>NW_024742238.1:2159348-2211848 GCF_018991925.1 Homarus americanus
GGTGGAGTGTTGCTTGTTGATGTATTATGGTGGAGTGTTGCTTGTTGATGTTATTATGGTGATGTTCTTGTATTTGTATTATGGTTGAGTGTTGCTTGTTGATGTATTATAGAGTGTTGCTTGTGTATTATGGTAGAGTGTTTGTTGTAGATTATGGTGGAGTGTTGCTTGTTGTATTATGGTGGAAGTGTTGCTTGTTGTATGTATTATGGTGAGTGTTGCTTGTTATTTATATGGAGTATTATTGTTGTTTGTATTATTAGGTGTTGTTTGTTATGGTGAGTGTTGTTTGTTGTATTATGGTGGAGTGTTGCTTGTTGTTTATATATTGGTGGAGTTTTGCTTGTTGTTGTAAGTGTTGCTTGTTGTTATTATAGGAGTGTTGCTTGTTGTTTATTATTAGTGAGTTTGCTTGTTGTTGTATTATGAGTGTGCTTGTTTATTTTTTGATGTATTATAAGTGTTGCTTGTTTGTTTATCTTATTGTATTATGTTTGATATATGATATTTGTTGATGTATTATGGTGGAGTGTTTGCTGTTGTATTATTGTGAGTGTTACTTATTTGTTTGTATGATTTGCTTGTTTGTATTATAGTTTTTGATGTATTATAGAGTGTTGCTTGTTGATATTATGGTGAGAGTGTTGCTTGTTGATGTATTATGGTGGAGTGTTGCTTGTTGATGTATTATGATGTTGCTTGTTGATGTATTATAGTGATGTTTGTTGATGTATTATGGTAGAGTGTTGCTTGTTGATGTATTATGGTGGAGTGTTGCTTGTTGTGTGTATTATGGTAAGTGTTGCTTGTTGATGTATTATGGTAGAGTGTTGCTTGTTGTTTGTATGTAGTAGAGTGTTGTTGATGTATTATAGGTATTTGCTTGTTGTTGTATTATGGTAGAGTGTTGCTTGTTTGTTGTATTATGGTAGAGTGTTGTGTTGATGTATATGGTGAAAGTGTTGCTTGTTGATGTATTAGGTAGAGTGTTGCTTGTTGATGTATTATGGTAGAGAGTGTTGCTTGTTGTTGTATTGAGTGTTGCTTGTTGATGTATTATGTGTTCTTGATGTATTATTAGAGTGTTTATAGTGTTGCTTGTTATTATGGTAGAGTGTTGCGTTGATGTATTATAGGTGATGAGTGTTGCTTGATTTTGTATTATGGTGAAGGTATTTGCTTGTTGATGTATTTGGTAGGTGTTGATGTATTATGGTTGGAGTGTGCTTGTTTGTATTATGGTAGAATTGTTGTTGATGTATTATGGTGGAGTGTTGCTTGTTGATGTATTATGGAGAGTGTTGCTTGGTGTATTAAAGTGGAGTGCGGTTTATGGAGTGTTGCTTGTTGTTGTATTATGGTAGAGTGTTGTGATGTATTATGAGATTGCTTTTGATGTATTATGTGTTGTTTTTGATGTATTATGGTGGTGTTGTATTTAGTGAGAGTGTTGCTTGTTGATGTATTATGGTAAGTTTGCTTGTTGATATATTATGGTAGAGTTTTGCTTGTTGATGTATTATGGTGGTGTTGCTTGGTGATGTATTACTTGATGTATGGTTTGAGTGTTGTGTTGATGTATTATGGTAGAGTGTTGCTTGGTATTATGGTGAGAGTGTTGCTTGTTATGTTATTTTATATGGTAAGTCTTGTATTTTGGTGAGTGTTGTTTGATGTATTATGGTGGAAGTGTTGCTGTTGTTGTATTATGGTAAGTGTTGTGTTGATGTATTATGGTGATGTTTGTGATGTATTAGAAGTGTTGCTTGTTATTGATGATGTTGCTTGTTAGTATTATGGTAGAGTGTTGTTGATGTAGATGTTGTGTTTAGTGAGTGTTGTTTGTTGATGTATTATAGTAGAGTGTTTGTTGATGTTATGGTAGAGTGTTGTTGATGTATTATGGTAGAGTGTTGTTGATGTATTATAATTGGGGTGTTGCTTGTATTATGGTAGAGTGTTGCTTGTTGATGTATTATGGTAGAGTGTTGCTTGTTGATGTATTATGGTAGAGTGTTGCTTTGTTGGTGTGTTGATGTATTATGGTAGAGTGTTGCTTGTTGATGTATTATGAAGTGTTTTGTTTGATGTATTATGGTAGAGTTTTTGTTGATGTATTATGGTGAGTTGCTTGTTTATTATAGTAATGTTGCTTGTTGATGTATTATAGCGATGTTGCTTGATGTATTATGGTGAGTGTTGTGTTGATGTATTATGGTAGAGTGTTGTTTGTTGATGTATTATATTTGCTTGTTGTATTGATATGGTAGAGTGTTGCTTGTTGTTGTATTATGGTGGAGTGTTGCTTGTTGTTGTATATAGTTTGAGTGTTGTATTATGGTGGAGTGTTGCTTGTTATTATGGTGGAGTGTTGCTTTGTTGTATTATGGTGGAGTGTTGCTTGTTGTTGTATTATAGTGGTGGTTTGTTTGTATTATGGTGTGAGTGTTGCTTTGTTGTATGTTGCTTGTTGTATTATGGTAGAGTGTTGCTTGTTGTTGTATTATGTGAAGTGTTGTGTTGTTGTATTATGGTTGGAGTGTTGCTTGTTGTTGTATTATGGTAAGTGTTGCTTGTTTTGTATTATGGTGTTGAGTGTTTTTTGATTTGCTTTGTTATGGTGGAGTGTTGCTTGGTAAGTGTTGTTTGTTGTTGTATTATGGTAGAGTGTTGCTTGTTGTTGTATTATGGTAGAGTGTTGCTTGTTGTATTATGGTAGAGTGTTGCTTGTTGATGTATTATGGTAGAGTGTTGCTTGTTGTTGTATTATGGTAGAGTGTTGCTTGTTGTTGTATTATGGTAGAGTGTTGCTTGTTGTTGTTGTATTATGGTGAGTGTTGCTTGTTGTTGTATTATGGTGGAGTGTTGCTTGTTGTATATAGTTAAGTGTTGCTTGTTGTTGTATTATGGTAGAGTGTTGCTTGTTGTATTATGGTAGAGTGTTGCTTGTTGTTGTATTATGGTAGTGTGTTGCTTGTTGTTGTATTATGGTGGAGTGTTGCTTGTTGTATTATGGTGGAGTGTTGCTTGTTGCATTATGGTGGAGTGTTGCTTGCTTGCTATATAGTTAAGTGTTGCTTGTTGTTGTATTATGGTGTAGTGTTGCTTGTTGTATTATGGTTGAGTGTTGCTTGCTTGCTTTATGGTTGAGTGTTGCTTGTTTGCTTTTTGGTGGAGTGTTGTTTGTTGCATAATGATTAAGTGTTTATTTTGACATATTTAGTGTGGATATTCTTCATAGTGTTTAACCTCTGTGTGTACACCTCTCGTTCTATACATGTTCTTACCTCGTGATTATAACTGATAGAAACAAATCGACGGTGGTGATATTACGATCGTTCACATCATGGCTGGTGTAGTCACTCATAAAAGTTTGTGGGGGTCCGTGTGTGTGGGCCAGTCCAGTCCCCACCTCTTTCTGGACGGTGAGTCTGTGTATAGTGACGTGACAACGCACACACACAAACACACGGAGACCCACAGAACTTTTATGAGTGACTGTACATCCTGTTAACTATGAATAACCAGAAGAAAGTATTCGTAAACAGCTGACTCGTCATTGGTAGAGAGACCGGCTGTGGTCATTCACCCCTGCAGAGCGGCACCTTCACGTAAATAAACCGCCAAGCGAAGCCACCAAAGTCAAGCCACCACTCCAAGCCATCAAGCCAAACCACCACTCCAAGCCAATCCACCACGCCAAACCACCAAGCCAAGCCACCACGCTAAGGCACCACGCCAAGCCATCAAGCCACGAACATATATATACTGTAATGGTCACGTCTTACAACCCACACCACCATCAAACCTCTTTTAAAATAACGGGAACAAAGGTTTTCAATTTAATAAAACCAGATTGTCTTAATACCTGTTTTTATATTAGCATTAAATTATAAGTATTCACAGTTACTTATAAACAATTCTGGTGTGTTTTATAAGTGTATCTTGACCTACTTAATAATGGTCAAACTATTGTAAATAATCCTGAACTATTACTAAAATCAGGTTCCTGTGTTATTTCCTATATAAGGGGTTCAGGGGTTCGGTAGAGGGTGATAGGGGTTCAGGGGTTCGGTAGAGGGTGATAGGGGTTCAGGGTTTCGGTAGTGGATGGTAAAGTTTCAGAGGTTCGGAAGTGGATGATAGGGGTTTGAGGATTCAGTAGTGGATGGTAAGGGGTTCAGGGGTTCAGTAGTGCGTGATGGTGGCTCCGATATTTGGTAATGGGTGTTAGGGTTTTGAGTGCTCAGTAATGGATGGTAAGGGGTTCAGTAGTGGGTAATGGGGGTTCAGAGGTTAGGTAATGGGTGTTAGCGGTTCTAATGCTGAGTAGTGGATGGTAAAGGGTGCGGTAGTAGGTGGTAAAGGGTTCGAGGGTTCAGTAAAGGGTGTTAAAGCTGATTCTACGTGGATTCAGAACTTGGTGTTTAGGGGAAGAGGAGGTGGGGAGGAGGAGGTTTTTGAGGAGGGTTTTCTGGGGGGTGGGGGTGGGGGGGGTGGGGTTCCGGGGGGAGGGGTGTGGGGTTTTCCGGGATTGCAGGAGTGGGGTTTTTTCCGGAGGTGCTGGAGGGGGTGTTCAGAGGTGGGGGAGGGTTTCTTCTGGGGAGTGGCTTGTATCGTCAATTTCTGTTTGTGACGGCTAGTGTGCTTGTTTTGTGCTCGTTGGCGCGAGTTATGGTGCTGCGATTTTTTTTTTCTTCAAACTTTTCTTGTATCGTTTCAGTATTTGTTATATTGTTATACTCAAAGCCTCTTGTTTGCATCTCTTTCTCTGTCCACCTCTCAGCAGCACGACTCTTTCTTTACATTATTTCTCTACCATTCCTGCATATCTCTCTCTCTCTCTCATGACTCGCTTTCTCTTACATTATCACCATCATTCCTGCATCTCTCTCTCTCTCTCTCTCTCTCTCTCTCTCTCTCATGACTCGCTTTCCCTCACATTACCACTACCACTCCTAAACATTCCTGCCTGTCAACATCCTGGATAATCTCCACTAAAACTGGTATTTATTTTCCCTCAAGTGCTCCTCAGACTTTCTCTTGGGATAATGACGCACTTGAACACGTATAGCCGGAGTACAGTCAGTGCTTCCCTCCCAACCCGACCTCACGTGATGATTAGGCAACCTAGTTTATTTCACCTGATGATTGAACACCTTAACTCTATCTAGGGGAGTTAGGTTAGTGTTACGTTAGTGTTAGGTTGGTGTTAGGTTAGTGTTAGGCTAGGTTAGTGTTAGGTTAGTGTAAGGTTAGGTTAGTGTTAGGTTAGGTTAGTGTTAGGTTAGTTAGTTAGGTTAGGTTAGGTTAGTGTTAGGTTAGGTTAGTGTTAGGTTAGTGTTAGGTTAGGTTAGGTTAGTGTTAGGTTAGGTTAGTGTTAGGGTGTTTAATCATCAGGTGAAATATTCTGGGGTGCCTAATCTTCACGTAATCCAATATTCCTCGTAACTGTAAGCCATAGTAATACACGAAAGCAACTAATATAAACAGGAACAATAAAATACAGTGTAACAAATCGTATCATCATTGGGTATGACTTTGCTTGGGAGATTGGTATCCCCGCATCCCCTGAGCAACGCTCTTGTGCATTATGCAGAAGACCCGACAGCAGCACCCTTATTCACTGCCTCCTAAGATGTCCCCACACACAACGCTTCCGTGACGCCTGCTGGACCACCACTCCACGACCCCCTGACGGAGAGACGATGATCCTCCCCATACTGGCCAGTTATTTTGTAAATAATATTGATTATGTGTTAAAGGAATATCCTTCCTTCCTTAGGCTTTAGTAAGCCCCTTTATAATATTTATACTGTATATACTTGTCACACTTGCCAGATGGTTCTGGTGTCATTGTACAGGGGTACCTAGTGACAGCACTAGGATCCCGCTTCCTCTATCAAGGAATAAACAATTGAAATTGAAATTGTAACAAATAAAAGATAGGTAAAGAGACCAAAGTAACAAGAGGTAACGTTTCAAATCGTAATAATCAGCGGTATGTGGCAACTCTCAGAGGGACGACTGCTAAGAAACTAGTGAAAACGTCTTATATTTTTCTTCATTCACTGTTGTGGTACTCGACACACGTCATAACTGTCGACCTGGGTTTATTGTTCTCAAGACGAGTTGAACCACGAGGAACACAATGTTAAAACCCTGGCAGTGTTCATGGCTATAATAGTGACCAAGAATACGCGCTTAAAAGATGTTAGTTGTTGAAGCGCAGTTAATAAGTTATAATATCAACATGGCAGGTGAGTGTTGTTAGTAGTGAGAACACCATCGTGGGGTCATTAACCTCATCACCATCCTCTTCATCATCATTGTTGGATTAAATTTTACCAAACAGGTTATGAAGACTTTTGAGAAACGTGACCTGACGGGATCTTAGTTTAATGTTTTACTCACGCTGCAGGGACCGTTCACTGTTGCCTGTACCTAACACTCCCAATGTGTATGTATCTACTGTGTATGTCAACAGCGTAACTCCAGAACAGTAATTGCCTTAACGTTCATACTTGGCTCATAGTTATATTGCCCATGGCAATTCTTATAGAGCTAAGCTTATAGGGTCAAGATCACTGCTCTGAACGACACACCTGAGCACGCGTTAACACCTCCCTCGAGTACAGTCTAGCTAACTTGGTGGTGGACTTTGGTGAGATTTCCCGCGTGTGCTGGCCTGGTTCACAATGTAGGTTGTTTGTAAACCGTTATGGTCTTGGCGTTTCATTACTTTATTGTCACTAGTTGAATAAAAATTTTAAATTATATAATTAGATACTAATAATCATGGCAGATGATGAAACAGTAAACCCAATGGAAACACTACTACTACCACTACTTTTTTTTTCCTGTGGCCTCCAGCCTCCCCCAATAGCCACACCTTCGCCGCCATTTTATTACCTTAATATTAAATATCCTAATACGTAAGTAGATGTCCTAGCAGTGTTGAGTTAGTTGAGCCGCAGATCTATGCGGCATTCATTGACTGTAGCCTCATAGTCAATATCTGCAGCTGTTGTCGTCATTGGGGCCGAAGCTCTCGTTCCCCTGAGGCAGAGCAAAGCCGACCGAAGGAGAGAGAAGGACAGTCGACATCTCATCCAGGCTGTAACATAACTTCTGGGCTGCTGCTTCTGTTCGGAGATCACCTCCGCGAGTCTGGCGTTGAAACATCTTGCACTTGGTCCCATCCCACCAGAGGTTATGAACACTAGAGGAGTGAAGCTGCCTTGATCAACGCTTTGAATTCTCTCCCCATAGGCCCTTATCTTGTCGTTCTCGTTCCTCCTGTGTGCAGCATCGAGAGCTAGGTTACGGTGACATGCTGCCTTGGGATAAGACATCTTGATGTCGAAGAAAGCTCGCTGTCCCCGCATCCAGAATCCTCGAGCACTGACGTCAACACGGGCTGCGTTAGATGTGTTTGAAGTCCTATGCTGGAAAATCTCACTGTCCAAAGGAAGGAGGGTCGGTTCTACCATGACCTCTAGTGTTCACAACCTCTGGTGGGATGGGCCCAAGTGCAAGATGTTTCTACGCGAGACTCGCGGAGTTGATCTCCGAACAGAAGCAGCAGCCCAGAAGTTATGTTACAGCCTGGATGAGATGTCGAATGTCCTTCTCTCTCCTTCGGTCGGCTTTGCTCTGCCTCAGGGGAACGAGAGCTTCTGCCCCTACTCCGACAACTGCTGCAGATATTGACTATGAGGCTACAGTCACTGAATGCCGCAAAGATCTGCGGCGCAACTAATTTAACACAGATAGGATAGCTTATTATGTACGGCGAAGGTGTATGGCTACTGAGGCCTACCATTTGCCCTACGTCATTAGTTCGCAATGGGATTTTTTTTCATCTGTAAATTCTCGATGCTTTATTAGAGACAAGGCAGCTTCACTCCTCTAGTGTTCACAACCTCTGGTGGGATGGGACCAAGTGCAAGATGTTTCTACGCCAGACACTCGGAGGTGATCTCCGAACAGAAGCAGCAGCCCAGAAGTTATGTTACAGCCTGGATGAGATGTCGAACCTGCCTCAGTTCGGCCCCAGCCGACAACAGCTGCCATGAGGCTACTCCTGCCGCTAGATAGCTAGGATAGCTACTTTTTTTCAAATTTTCTGGTACCTGTCAGCAACAGTTGCTGCAGCTTATCATTTTGGCAATGCTGTCATTCTGTCGTAATGGACCTACGAATCTTGTTTACTTCACTGGTATCCACCTCCCCTGTTGCGTTCTGGGCTATTATGTGGTCCGTTAGGGCTGCTGTGAGCTTAAGTGAATTTTGATGTTCGCGGCAGCAATCTCCTCTGATTGACAAGTGGCAGAATCCCAGTTTGATGATCTCCTATGAAAGCAAGAACTGCTGGGAGAACTAAAATCTTTCACTACGGAAAGCAAAGACCGATGATGCTGCAAGGAAGTTTGGAAACAAAAGCGTGTGGGAAAAGGTCTTTATGGTAAGATAGTCCAGAGGAATCCACCGGTGGGGTCCTGCCAATAAAAGATGACATCTGTTAACCGAAAGAAAAAATCCCTCTGCAAGTATGACGAAGGTCACACTTTCAGGGTGCTATTCCCACTGCTTCCTGTTGACTGCTAACAGGAGGGTGAAGTGGACTAGCACTGAAGCTCAGGGAGGTGCCGGTAGTCTGGATGGGTAGAAGTCATCCTCAGCACTGTTTGAGGGATCTCTGCAGGTATTGCTCCATAAAAGAAACTGGCAAGTCATGCTCACCACTTCATGCTTGACGGTTGCCGGGTCTTCCCCTGGATTAGATAAAGTATGAGGCCAACTTAATGGGGGTCTGAGAGGGAATCATCGGAAAACCATTTAAGGTGGTAAAGGACGATGTCAGGGCAGCAGCAGGGAACCTACAAGTGTATGCCGGCCAAAAGATGGAGGGGAAGCTGCCATTCACGCCATGAGAACGATATTTGAGCAACGTGATTATGAGGCCGTTCTCCTGGTCGACGCTTCAAATTTCAACATACTGGTACCATGATCAAGCAAGCTTTGCAATGTACGTTGAAAACTCCTAAGGAATCCATCAGACCTTTATATAGTAAACAACAAGGCCCTACGAGGTGATACCATCTTACAGTCAACCGAGGGAACAACACAGGGGGACCCTGTTGCAATGGCAATGTATGCAATAGGCCTATCAGTGCTCCAACAAGAAATAAAATTTGAAACAACTGGGGTCAAACAAGTGGCGTATGCCGACGACCTTACAGGAGCAGGAAAAGTGGAGGGCATCAAAAAGTGGTGGGACTTGGTAACATCGCGAGGTCCACAAATAGGGTACCACCCAAACGCCAGCAAGTCCTTCCTCATCGTGAAGCCAGAACATTATGAACGGGCAAAGGAGGTTTTTGGCGGAAGTGAGGTCAAAATAGCTAAGGACGGCCAAAGACATCTAGGCGCAGTAATTGGCACTACGGACTTCAAGACCGAGTACGTAGCGGGAAAGGTGAATGAGTGGGTTAGTGAAATCCAAGCTCTGTCTGAGATTGCTAACACAGAGCCACATGCGGCTTTTGCTGCATTCACCCATGAAGTCAAGCATCGTTGGAACTACCTGATGCGTACTATCCCTGATATCGGACCCCTCCTCCACCCTCTGGAAGAAGCTATCAGTGTCAATCTCATTCCCAAATTAGTGAAACACCTTCACTTAACCCCAGCAGAAAGAGCACTTCTTGCACTTCCATCAAGACTTGGAGGGATGGGACTAACCAATCCAGAGGAGATTGCAGCCACCGAACATCAAAATTCACTTAAGCTCACGGCAGCCCTCACGGACCACATAATAGAGAACGCAACGTCAAGTATCAGACCAGAGGTTATTTCTAAAACTCACTTAGTATGACTGAAGGTGTAGGCAGTGCCGGATTTAGACCTGTGGAGGCCCATGGGCAGCCTCTTTGTGGAGGCTCCCCCTCATTATACTACCCAAGAGGGTGGGGGGCGCCTGAAGCGAGCCTAAACATCTGAGAGTTCCGGGGGGAGCTGTAAGCCTTAACAAACAAGAATTTACAGATGCCATTGGTCTAAGGTACGGTTGGCCAGTAGATGGTTTGCCCTCCCAATGCGTGTGTGGCTCTTCCTATGACGGCGATCACGCCATGGTCTGCAAGAAGGGGGGCTTCATATGCATGAGGCATGACGAGGTAAGGGATCTCACAGCAAATATGCTGAAGGAAATCTGCCGGGACGTCATGGTAGAACCGACCCTCCTTCCACTGGATGGTGAGATCTTCCAGCATAGGACTTCAAACACATTTAACGAAGCCCGTGTTGACGTCAGTGCTCGAGGATTCTGGACGCGGGGACAGCGAGCTTTCTTCGACATCAGGATTTTTGATCCCATGGCCGCATGTCACCGTAACCTAGCTCTCGATGCTGCACATAGGAGGAACGAGAACGACAAGATAAGGGCATATGGAGAGAGAATCCAAAACGTTGATCAAGGCAGCTTCACTCCTCTAGTGTTCACAACCTCTGGTGGGATGGGACCAAGTGCAAGATGTTTCTACGCCAGACTCGCGGAGGTGATCTTCGAACAGAAGTAGCAGCCCAGAAGTTTCGTTACAGCCTGGATGAGATGTCGACTGTCTTTTTCTCTCCTTCGGTCGGCTTTGCTCTGCCTCAGGGGAACGAGAGCTTCTGCCCCAACTCCGACAACTGCTGCAGATTTTGACTATGAGGCTACTGTCACTGAATGCCGCATAGATCTGCGGCTCAACTAATTTAACACAGATAGGATAGCTACTTATGTATTAGGATATTTAATATTAAGGTAATTAAATGGTGGCGAAGGTGTGGCTATTGCGGGAGGCTGGAGGCCACGTGGGGAAAAAAAAAAAAAAAAGTAGTAGTAGTAGTAGTAGTCCTGTTTTCCCCTACCCAAAAATTATCTTGGTTCCCGCGATAGAAACACAACTGGACCGTTTCTTATACACCGAGGCTGGAAGTGAACCCAATTCTGTAGATTTAAGTAAAGGGAAGCGGCCACTGTCACACGTAATGGGACAGTCCACCAGAGCACGAGAACAAGTAATAATGCGGCTTGACGTGCGCTTATTATACCATCAGAATTATTTCAAAAATTTTAAACTTGAACTGTTTTTTCTGGCTTTTATTTATTTTTTCTAAACTTCTTCACGGAAGCTTCAATATTTAATGGACTTATTCAATTTGCAACAACACATGTATAGTCTGTGTTCTAATATGTTGTTTTGGTGTTCAGGAGTAAATAGATACACTGTCCATCTGATGTTCCAGTACTGTATGAGCCGTGTGTGTAAGGCGGTGTCTGTCAGTAACGTTTCAGCGGCCCCTCGAGCCTATATCACAACATGACCACCAAGGAGGGAATATGTGTGTGTGAGTGTGTGTCATAACTACCTTTAGTGCGGCTACACCCACCCACAAACACCACCACCTCCCCCCACCCCTCCAGGCCATCACCACAACTACCCACCACACTCCCAGTACTTGTCCGTGCCGGTGTACATACATAAATAATAGAGGGTCAGAGAGGTGCACGTACCAGGCCCCGACAAACAACAATATGGGTGACGCTGCTTTCCTCCCCATACTTATGCATAATGATGGGGAACCTGTTGACTGAGCTACCCCCCACCCCCATAGATATGCAGAGTCATGGGGCTGATATACTCGCGTGACACATTCCTAAAGAGAGATAGGGGGGACTAGGCCTTAAACCCCCATAAACTCCAAGATTCACTGTAGCTTTGAATAATAATGGGAAAACACTATGATAAAACGGAGAGTCCATATTGTTCAGTAATCCTTTGAGAAAATAAATGGGATCACGTGAATATTAGACACCTCAGCTTATTTCACTTGATTAAACACCCTAATGCTAACCTAACCTAACCTACCTTTAAGCGAGGCTTCATTGTAACTATGAATTATAATGAACAACTCTGATAAAATAGGCGTCGATATTTCTCGGTAAACTTTGATGAAAATAACTGTTACATCCGTTTGTTCACGTGTCCGGTCGTGTGTATTTAAGCGATAATTTTTCCTTCAACTTATTAATCTCATTTATTTATTTCTTGCGTAAAAGGAAATCGTTTTGAAGAAAATCCACCTCAATCTTCCCATACGTTGTTCAGGGTTCCACCCTACCGAGGAGTCAACACCTGAAATATTTTAGGTGAGCAGTTACCTGTTGGAGAGGAAACTGGTTCATGATGTCAAGTACTGTTAATATAAACTATCCCTTACAAATTGGGTATTTTTACGTCGATCGGTTGATTTGTTGCCTTTCACACACACGCATGCACGCACGCACAACGCACGCACAACACACACACACACACACACACACGCACGCACGCACGCACGCACGCACACTAAAAAACTTTTCCTGTTAGCTAATACACTAGTTACCGTAGTGTTGACCTGCAGGTATCGTGAGCAGGAGCATCACAAGCAGCCCCCACAAGTGCTACCTGTCGTGACTGGTGATGCATCGGTAACCGTACTGAAGGAAGACAGTGGTTTAAACCTTTACCCACCGTAGTGACTCGTACATAAGGTAAATATTCCAGTACCAAGACTCAACTGACCTTTACCGTGTCACTTGGTAACTCTGAGGGTTGGGTGTGGTCCCTAGGCTGCCTAACGGGGTCCCGGGCGGACTCACAAATGAGTAACGAATAAATATTTTTTCCTGTACACAAAGATCCACAAGTTCGTCAGTTTTGTCTTATTCCTGTCAGGTTAGGATCTTGTGAACTTGTTGTTGTAGCCATAAATGAGTTATAAAATAGTCTATCTCAATGTCTTAGTTATGTTCCAAGCTATATGTCTGTCTAGCCATACTCCCAGCAATGTTTAAATCATCATCAGGTTATATCCTCACTGTATCCCAGCCAAGACCCCATCAATATCCTTTGTCTACGGTCCCAGCCATCACTAGACCTTCCATCAGCCATGTCCTAGCTGTAAGTAGGTCACGCCTCAACCACGTCCCAAATACCCATCACCCTCAGTCACACCTAAACCTTACCCATAATCCTCATGCCATACCCTCCCTACCATACTCTACCCATTTCCTACCCATTGTTAAACTAAGTGCTTCCCATACCCACCCGTGTCATATCCATACCCAATGTTTCCCATTACCCTAAGTTGTTACCCAATGCCCACCTGTGCCCAACCCATACCCTACCACCAGGACGCCCCACCCACACCCCCACTATGGAGCCAGCGATGCTCTATAAACTGGTCGTGGGTGTGGGAGGAGCTCGCGCGTTGAACGGGACCTGCATCATACACTCAGTAGCCACTGAACCAGTTTGCCCTCCCACCAGCGGAAGTGATTTGACCACTACACCATCCGCATCCTTACCCTCCCCTGTTGCCCCTACCCCTGACCATTCACATCCCTCCCCTGACCATCCACATCCTTCCCCTCCCCCCTACCTCTGACCATCCACATCCTTCCCCTCCCCCTACCTCTGACCACCACCACCCACCTCCCTCCCCCTTTTCCCCACCTCTTTAAATTCCTTGGCTGGTAACCCTCTTCCCATTTACTGTTACACCTGACCATTTCTCCTTAGCCTCTACCGCTGACCCCCCGCCCCCTTCGTGGACCGTCGACAACAACAATAGTTAAAACAAGAACACTATCATCCGTATCTTCACTATTATCTGTCAAAAATATTACTTCTAACAACAACAATAACAGTAGCGATAATAATAGCAACAATAACAAAAAAAATAATAAAAAAAAAAATAAGATTAACCCCTTCACTACTGGGGATGTCACTTTTGGTAGTTTGTTTGTTTATCGAGTAAACTATCTCCCCAAATACAAGAATAACATAAACAAAATGATAATAAGTGAATAATTTAAATAATAATAATAACTAAACTTCAACGGCAAGAATGTTAACAAGAACAAAAAATAACGGCAGCAAAAATAACATCAAGAATTATAACTGCAACAACAGTCATCATCATCATCAACAACAGCAGCAGCAAACACCACCATCAGCAAACAACACCATCAACACCAAACACCACCATCGCCATCACCACCAAACACCACCATCAGCAAACACCACCATCAACACCAAACACCACCATCAACACCAAACACCACCATCAACATTACCACACTCCACCATCCCCATCAAACACCACCAGCATCACCACCATTAGCACCACCAGTCGCTCCCTGCTGTGCCCCACTCAGCCAGACCAACACACACCGTATAAGGACTACAAAAGTGTCACATCCTAGAGATTTCCCTCCCACCCCCTCCCCCCCTTTACCCTCTCTCCTGCCTTAGAAATTCGGCCGTGACCTCTTACAACCATGACCCTGACATCGTGACCTCTTATGACCTACTGCCTCACCTCCTTTGACCTGAACTGTGCCCTAAAACTAGTTCTCAATACCCTGACTTTTGTTCTCAATGCCCTGACGTTTGTACTCAATGCCCTGACGTTTGTACTCAATGCCCTGACGTTTGTACTCAATGCCCTGACTTTTGTTCTCAATGCCCTAAAACTAGTTCTCAATGCCTTGACTTTTGTTTCGTGTCCACCTTTCTTTTATTCCTGGCACAACATTCATTTCCTGGTTCCTACATCCAGAGTCCTTCAAGGGTTTAATTTCTCACGAAGTCCCTCACCCTTCCCCCCCCCCTTAATTTTCTTTCTCCTGCATTTTACGACGTTTATCAACTTCCCCTTCAATTATCTTCAATTATGCTATTCTTACCCACGTTATTATGTTTTTTCTAAGTGTTATTTTATTTTATTTATCCTAATGCCCTCTTAACTTTCTTGTATAATCTATCTTACTTATTTACTTGTATCTTTCTTTACTTATCTTGACTCGCTTTTTCAATAGTAATGTGTACTTAAGACAGTCCTTAACACAGAGGAAGAAAGAAAGAAAGAAAGAAAGAAAGAAAGAAAGAAATTATTACTGTCAGGAAGAGAGAGTTGTTGATTACTTCCTGATTATGTTGTGGTTTTCGGGAGAGTTGCAGTTTTATCTCTCTCTCTCTCTCTCTCTCTCTCTCTCTCTCTCTCTCACTCTCATTCTCTCGCTATCCATATATCTATTTATCTATCTCTTAATCTCTCTCTATATATCTATCACACAGTGCTCACTCGTCTCTCTCAGTCCATGAATATCAACAACTCTAGATCACGACCCGGTTTTAATCCCTTGTTTACTGACCAGCCCTAAGCGTCTATCTAGGGTCTCTTGTTAGTCCGTTCGTCCTCAGGGTTAGTTACGTACTGTATATAAAACATCCCCAAATTTTACGTCGTACGCCCGCCCAGCTGTCGTATGGGAGACGTCTGAGCGCTGCCACAAAGTCGTACAGCGTTGAGATAGGGAACTTGGTATTAGAGGGAGGTTTCTTGACGGGTCGTTTGGTTTTATTTTTCTTCGCTTTGTGTGTATAGAATCACCTGGAGATTAGGCACCCCGGGTTATTTCACCTGAAGATTAACCATTTTAACTTTTCCTAACCTACTCTAACCTTAACTTAATCTAACATAATCTAACCTAAACCTAATCTAACTTTAACCTAAACTTAATCTAACCTTAACCTAAACTAAACCTAACTTAAACTAAACCTAACCTAAACTTAATCTAACCTCACCCTAACCTAAACTTAATCAAACCTAAACCTAATATAGTCTAACCTTAACCTAATCTAAGATAACCAAAACTTAATCTAACTTAACCTAACCCTAACTTAACCTAACCCTTAACTTTCACCCCCCTTATCAGGGGACAATACCTGGCGTATCTAATCTTCAGGTAACCCGGTATGTGTTAGAGGTATGATGTCTCCACACACTCGTGCGCGTACTAAACTATTTTATTCACGCAAACACATTACATCTAAGCATCCACACCTACATTAAATAATATGGTTGCCCCTCGAGTAACGAGGATGGCCGGGCCTAGGGCCACCTGGGCGTGAATTTGTTTAAGGTGTAGAAGCTGTCACCAACACAACAACAACACCCTGAGTTAACGAGCTGTATGACCCAATGTCAAGGAACAGTCCAAGAAGACCGGACAACTCCACTGGCTAACCATTATCCAGGAACACGATCCGCAAATCTAACATCCAGGTTCCCAATTACTGCTGGGTAGACAGAGGCAAACGGCGTAAAGAAACTTGCCCATAGTTTCAACCTGTCCTGGGGACAAACCCGGGTCTGCTCGCTTGGGAGGCGAGCATGCTGACCATTACACAAGTCGCCATATATTACACCTACGCACTCACATTTACGCACCCACACCTATGCACCCACACCCACGCACCCACCCACACCTACGCACTCTTAACACCACCTCCGGATACACTCAGTCAGTGTCATAATCCTGGAAATTCAGAGTTTTGCTTAATAATCGTCGTTAATCCAGTTATGAATAATAGTGAATTTCGTTAACCATCTTTGGATAATCACCCATCATTGGATAACTAGGAACCTTATTAATACGAACGGGATAATCAAGTAACCTCATTAATATGAACCGGATAATCAAGTAACCTCATTAATACGAACCGGATAATCAAGTACAGACGTGTTGAAGTATACATTGTACCTAGTGTTTATTTAAATTTCCAAACTGTCGTAAAATTTTACGTAATTCTTCTCGTTAATAAATAGGTCAAATATTCTTTCCACGAACGTTACAAATAACTTTGTTCTGGTAGTGATATTTCTTCCAAATATTATTCAGATTTTTTCTATTTTCAAGGTTTTATAATTTTCTCCTTTTTTTCTGTTTTTATTAATTTAATGTCTTAATTATTATGCGATATTTTTCATTTCTTCGTTTCTTGTTATATTTAATTGAGTTAAATTGTCTTTAATTTTCAGTTGAAGCTCTTAATAAGAAAATCAGGTAATGTTCGTTTCTTAGGTAATATAACACAACTCTATTATATCATTAGAAAAACTTCGTAAATTAAAAAAAAATGTTTACAAAGATATTCCAAAATGTAGACTTGAACTGTTTTACAAATGATAATGTAACCAAATTCCTAGTGAGCAATGTTGACGCTGCTGAACACAGTGGAAAATACAAAACGTTGTTACAATGCCGAGTGTGTAAGTAACAGTGAGAGTTGAACACTTACTTAAGGTACGTGAGAGTAGAGGAGTGTGTGCAGAGTAATGTTCTCAGCTGCCGTCTCACCAGAGGTCTACACACAGAATGATTCTCACAGTCGCTGTCCGCCCGGCTCCGAGTCTTCTCTAGGGGGGGTAGCTGTATCACGCTCTGGAAGGAGGGGGTACAGATGTAACGACGTCTGGAACACGGGATGCGTTTATTATCATTGTATAATTTGTTTGTTTTTTGTATCGAAAGCATAACAATCACACACTCCGTAATAGCTACTGAAGTGCGTGTAATCATGCACCGATTTACCTGACGATCGCAATAACTAGAGTGAACATAGACTGATATTTGTATAACATTGACTCAGAACACTCAGTCATGCAGTCCGAAGTTAGTCATATAAATATCTTCGTCTGTAGGTTAACTTCGCAACAAAACATGCGATCGGCAATTCCTGCAACTTTCGCGCGAGAGAGAGTACAATATAATATACAATATTATTTAGGTTTATTCGAAGATGTATTTGGATTCTACAGACTAATTAAAAGTGTTTAAGATGGGGGTGAGTGTAACAAGTGGGTGGTGTATAGGCTGGGTGGTGTGGTGGCTCGTCACGGCTCAGGTAACGATGGCACCTCGTGAAACTTTCCTCGTCCACCTGTAGTGTAATAGAGGACGGGAACAGCAGGTGACACGAAAACAGCACCTGTGTTTGGGTGTATTTTCACCCGGCCCACTTCTCGAGTGAGCGCCGCCATGCTGCCTGCCTCTCACCCCCACAGCTGCCTCTTGGTGGAGATTCACGACAAGGGTGATGTGGTACACCCAACCCAAGAACGTTTCCTCTTTGGGTGGATAATAAATAGGCGGGATTATCTGTTCACGTATTGAAATATTTATCAGAATACAAAATGGCGATCTAATTACCCACTCACTTTCTTATCAGTGAAAAGCAAACTTCATATTTACTTCCTGCCATTCTGACTTTTCATCTTAAAATGATGTAGTGTTATCACTGGTACCTTGTCAGCCACTTGTGTACCCAGTGGTCACAGCCGGTAGTGGCGTCACCGAGGGAAGAAAACTGTAGTTTGTTATTGTTGATGACTCTGATTTGATCCTTCAACATAGTTCTCGGTTCTTTGGTAGGTAGTCTTCCACAGCTCTACTATTTTGCCTAACGAAATACTTCCTCATACCAGTTTTGCATGATGACTTGGCCGGTTTGAACCTATGACCACTTAAGTGTGTGTGTGTGGGGGGGGGGAGGGGGGGGGCATTTAGTACCTTGAAAATGGTGTTTCGTGCAGGACTTAAAAATGTTTACACAGTGTTCTGCCCTGTAGTGTCTGGCTTGGTGAGCGAGTCAGTTTCAAAGCCTTTAGCCTGACTAGATATTCAAGATGTGTGATTTATTAAGTAATCTCAAATGCCATAACTACCTTGACTCATGGATACAAGCTCTGTATAATGAATACTTTCCAGCGTCCAATTAACAGTTTGTGACCTACAGTATTTATTTTATTTACCTGATGGCCACCCACTAGAGGTGGTCATGCCTGTGTAGGATCCCTCCATTGGTCCTGATAGTCTCGTCTTGGGTTATTTTAAAGCCAAGTTACAGATAAAGATTCTTAATAACAACACTATATATGTTTAAGTAACTCACTGTTTATATATCTGATCAACCTCGCCACTCTCCTCTCTACGTCATCTGGTGTTCATATCGTTACTGTGTGTCGTTCACTCAACTGCACAATAAATTCGAAATTTAAATGGTATCAACAACTTTTACCGTCCAATGAATGATCAAGTTTTCTTTATTTCAAAGAAGAAATATAAAACTAAGTGATTATCCTATTTTGAATATAAAAACTGTGACACTGTTAGTGGTTGATGCTATAGGCCTACTACTCTCTCAAGCCTCTCGTTATTATAGGTAACTATCGTGGCTGCTATTACTTTTTTTTTCCATAAGTTCATCATCCCTTTGATTCACTATACCCGGAGAAGGCCTGTGGTGTTTGTGGGGTCACGCTACAGACCAACCTTCTCACATCTGTCCCGTTCGGGGTTTGAACCCAGGACATAACATTAAAGATGAGCGCGTTTCAACTGTGCCACCAATACTCTTAAATGAAATAGTTTTTGCTATTATGTAATAAGGTTTATTGTTTGTGTTCTACTGACATAACAAGATATTGTGACTGTTTGTGCTATACTGTTTTATATTAATCTACTTTGGTTGAAAATGTTATAGTTATGATTACGTTGTGGGAGTTATACGACGACGACTGTTATACCAAACTACCTCACTTGGTTCTCTTATATATGGCCGTAAATGGTGTTACTATATAGCACACTGCCGAAGTTAGTTGTACTCGAGTGGTGGTTGGTAGTGCTCGGTATTATGCCATACTATCGCAGCTTGTGATGCTATACTGCTATACCGTGATGTTATAGTTGAATTTCCTATACTATACCCTACAGCTTGCATATCGTTTATCTCTGGCTCCCCATGCTTCTGTTTATGGCTCTCGCATTTCCGGTACCAGCGGCCTTCTGTATGAAAACCCAGAGATGTTCTAACCCTGGTAGCGCTATACTGTACTTTCGTAACTACTAGTGCTATGTCATACTGTCGTAACTGGTGCTAATGTGTATACTTCGCTTGTCTCTCTCTCTCGTCTTTTTTTGCTCCACTGAACAAAGAAGTCCAGACACACAGCCAGTACCGTATATGAGGCCAGCCTTGATATCAGGGGGGAAAGTTAATGAGCTTTTACGAGAAAATTGCGCACGCGTCAGCTGTTTTCCGACCGAATTCTCAGATATTTACACGTTTAATTTTCTTTCCCGTAAGTGTGGTTTAAGAGAACTGTTACGGTAGATTCTCAGACCAGTTCCCAAAATAGATTTTAGTCGCTATCTATTTTATTGTACCTTAAAGTGAGTGCGTTAGATACGTTCTTACACCTCAAGGTAAAATTACTAAGAAATACAATAACACAATTAATCCTATGCCTAATGTCTGATTTGGCACTTAACTTTCAGCTATGACCTTGACCCAGTTTATTTTTGGCTTTCTGGTCATTTTCAGGTTGTTGTTAAAAGCCTGTGCCTATACCTATGATCAATACAACACTGAGAAGCAATAACGATTTTTCCACCGCCTATAAAGTTGACAAGGGTTGAACATGACAAGTGAGTGAGCAAGTATGACAATGGAGCAAGTGTGAAAAGTGAGTAAGACAGGTTGAACAAGTATGACACGTGAGCAAGTATGACAAGTGAGCAAGTATGACAAGTGAGTGAATATAACAAGTGAGTAAAACAAGTGAGTAGGTAGAACAAGTATGACAAGTACAGTCGCCTGCACTTTGTACCTATTACAGTGGCTGGCTCGTATTGTGAGATGTGGCATATAAGTGGAACGCTTATTTAGCACCCTTATGCACAGTTCGTCAGTGACGTCACACAGTTGTGGGCGGAGCTTCTGGGTGACCACGTGGTAGCGTGCAGAGGATAAACAAAGCTCTGTTTACCGGTCACCCTCGATAATAAATTCAGATAACCACTGCTATAATTATTATCTTATTCATTAAAAGACGTAAAAAAATTGCTCTAAAATACAACACTTGTCAGCATATGAACTATATATTTCAATTGAGATTTGTCCTCTGTTCCTCCCGTGCTGGTGCAAACGTCGTCTCAAATCTAATTTCAGTAACACTGGCGGATGACGAACTGTGCTATTGAGAGGTTCCTTAGGGCCACTCCGGGAGTTGTAATATGATGTAAACAAACACAGTGCTGACACACCTCACAAAACGTACCAACCACAGTACGAGATATAAGTGCAGGCGACTGTACAACAGGTGAGCAAGTATAACAAGAGAGTAAGTATGACAAGTGAGCAAGAACAACAAGAGAATATGACAAGTGAGCAAGTATGACAAGTGAGCAAGTATGACAAGTGAGCAAGTATGACAAGTGAGCAAGTATGACAAGTGAGTATGACAAGTGAGCAAGTATGACAAGTGAGCAAGTATGACAAGTGAGGTATGACAAGTGAGCAAGTGTGAGTAACAAGTGAGCAAGTATGACAAGTGATATTAAATGTCCTATCCAAGTGAGTGACAAGTGAGCAAGTATGACAAGTGAGTAAGTATGACAAGTGAGCAAGTATGACAAGTGAGCAAGTATGACAAGTGAGCAAGTATGACAAGTGAGTAAGTATGACAAGTGAGTAAGTATGACAAGTGAGCAAGTATGACAAGTGAGTAAGTATGACAAGTGAGCAAGTATGACAAGTGAGTATGACAAGTGAGCAAGTATGACAAGTGAGCAAGTATGACAAGTGAGCAAGAACAACAAGAGAATATGACAAGTGAGTATAAAACAAGTATGACAAATAAGTATGACAATTGAGTATGTATAAAATAAATTCGATATCGTAAAGTCTTGAATATCCGGGTTCAGTCAGCCTCGGTCCGCCATACTGTACGTCACTCTCCAGCACCTAAACTAGACTAACGGGAACACAGAGGAAGCCATCCGTATCTTATTAACACGTCTTTACCCACTTCCTTTCTTACTTTTTGTTATGGTAATCAACTTTCTCATGTAAGTATTTAATTATTTTCTTGTTTGTTTGTGTAGGTTATTTTTCTATTTATTTATTTATGTATTTATTATTAATTTTGTATTTATTTATTATTATTATTTTTGTTTTTGCTTCTAGAGTTGTTTATGTAGCCTACTGTAAGCAAGGCTGACGGTTGATATTTAGTCAATGTACGGTACGGAATTACGGTACGATATTTTCCTTGAAGTACGGTACGGTACGATTTAGGTACGGAAAAATGAGCAAAATTCCGTACCGTACCCCAGGCTTAAAAACATGATCATGCAATTATTAACCCCTTGGGGATTGTGACGCATTTTGACAGTTTATTCTGGCTATCATTAGACACTTTTATGCAGCTTAGGAAGGATTTATGGGAATAAACAGTATAGACTAGCTGAATTAGCCATCTGTCTATTGTCTTTCATATACCCTTCCTAAATTGAATTAAATCATCTAATAATAGTCAGAAAAGAGAAAAGAAATGTGTCATCGATCTTCAAAGGGTTAATGCGTCGGTGGCTTCAGTGAGTGCACTTACGTGATCAGTACCGTCCGCCAGCTGGTAGTCTGGTACTGTCAGTACTGATCACGTTGCGTCACGTAAACTATTCACGTATAACTTGAGAGTAGTGTCTCCAACTCTCCACAGTCACTCCTTCCATTGCCGGTGTCGCCGTCGGGAGCAGTCACCCGAGGCAGGCAGGGGCACTTTATCAAATATTGCACCTTATTGGTAAGATGACACATATTTTTGCTTCATTGTAAATTAGGTAGACTAAGAAATAAAATTCCAAAATAAGGCAACAATATTATGTGGGCACATGAATCGGCTGCTTGTCCAATTAACCAGTCCGTTCACACATATTTATATTTGGGTTTTAAGTAACGAAACCCAAACGGTAGTTCCTTTGTTTTATTATAAAAGGTTATATATATAATTCCTGAGTGTATATCAACCGTAAGTCTCACTGTCTAGGAGTGAATGAGAAAGGGACGGCGTTTATGTATGATAAACGTTTGGTCACGTCCTTTCGATATGAGTTGAGGTGAGCTACTGAAGCTTAGGGGCATCGCAGTGCGTGCTTACAGAAATGCTGAGCTATGGGTCTCCCCCTCTTGGGTAAGTTGCCCGCTCACGTGTCAATCTCATGTCTTACTCATAGACAGTGGAAAGTTACAGGGTGGTGAATCTGAATATAATATCAGATGTATTGACCCATTTATATAATACGTTCTGTTGATGAGACAGGGGCCTATTACACACATTTACATCTATAGTCACTAAGTAAATGTTCCTTTTCAAATCCAAACATGTACTCTAATAAATTTTTCACAAATAGAGAATTATTTTGATGTAAATATATTTTGCTGACGGTACGATAAAAGTACGAAATTACGGTACGGTATTTTTTCCGTACTGTACGGTACGGAAAAATAAGTGGGGGGTACGGTACGGTATTTTAGCCAGGTACGGAGTACGGAAAAATATTCCGTACCGTACTACCAGCCTTGACCGTAAGGGAAGAGGAACTTGAATACATCTTCCAACCCTCCCACTAAAGTAGGTTAGGTTAGGTTATGGCTGGACATGTATTCCAGAAAATTTACTCGTTAAATTTAACCTGAAGATTAACCACCCTAACGTAATAGAACTTAACCTAACCTAACATTACCTCAAGCTAACCTAACATTACCTCAAGCTAACCTAACATAACATTACCTCAAGCTAACCTAACAACATTACCTCAAGCTAACCTAACATTACTTCAAGCTAACTTAACCTAACATTACCTCAAGCTAACCTAACCTAACATTACCTCAAGCTCACCTAACATTACCTCAAGCTAACCTAACCTAACATTACCTCAAGCTAACTTAACCTAACATTACCTCAAGCTAACCTAACCTAATATAGCTGTCAGTGTAGAATAAATAGAAGGCTTGGAGACCTATACAACAATCTACTAGCTGAAGCCGTGGAAGCAAGAGTTGTATTGGACTTCAAAATAACCTGAGGACAAACTATCAAGAACAACCGAGGTATCCCTACAGAAACCATCGGCACCCTTCCTTATGACTACTTCTAGTTGTGGTGATTATTAGGTGAAAAATAAGAGACAAATATGTTTATTACAGTCTTCCTTTCTCTTGGGTCTATATTATTTAAAGGTAGAACGTAAAGGTTGATTATTACTCCTGATTCACCCTTGATGGTCCTACAACACACAGGGCATGACAATGAAAGTGTGTTACTCGGGTTTACTGGACAGCAGGTGGGAGAGTGACCCATGGCAGTCACCGTCCCTGCTTTCACTACTGGCTGCTTGTTATTTCTAGGGTTCAAAGGCGCCACATACTATTTCAGAGCTTGTGTGTGTATGTATATAAAAACTGCGTGCGTGGGTTTATGTTTATGTGTGTGTGTGTGTGCGTGTTTACCACAGGTGTTTTCATTGTTGGACACTCTTCACTGCCCCGGAAAACGGTACACAAATTTTAAAATAAAAAGTAACCAATGAATATTCTCTAAATAAGTTCATTGGCTTTACTGGATCATTTTACTTCTTCTTTGTTGAACATTAAGATAACGTGATTATGCCAACATTAAGGGAGGTACAAGCAGTTTATCTTTACCTTCTTTAATTCATCGTTCTTCATTTAAATCGTCCGGTTTGACAAGATATAAATCATATACAATGGTAATGTTGTAAAGTGTAATACTTGCCCAATTAAATGTGTGTGATGTGTTCCAATTTTATGAGAACAAAATCTGAAATTATAACGGCTGTATCTCCTTTAATATTGCTTTAATCAGGCTAATTTCAATATTCAGTTAAGAAAACCTGTAAAATTATCGAGTGATGTCAATGAGCTTATAAAAAAATTATTCTCTGGCTGTTTTTCATTTGAGTTATGAGCAAAATGCACACTTCGGATCAGTGCGTGGTAGCACGTCACAGGGGAGGGTCTTGGTGCACCTGGTAACTATTTCATCTCATTCCTCACTGGTGACCTCTCCAGGATGGATAGCTCTGACCCCTAAGTGGGGATGGTACGGCTCACCAGATCATCGGGACCTCAAGCCCCTTCACCACGACAAGTCAGTTCCCGTTAGTGGGAACGAAACATAAAATATGTTATTTCTTATCTGTTGATAAGTTTCTTAATGAAGAGTCACGTGTTAACATGACATTTCATGTCCGATATGAGTTAAAGATTTCCTTTTATTTCATTTGGACATCTTAAAAAACCGAGATAATGAATGACGGAATATTGAAAACATTAACTCCCACAACACACGAAATAACTACAGAATCCAGAACATTTCGTGAAGGAAATCTCAATCATGACCAATGACTTTGGTAAACATTTATTTCACAAACCTAACAACTTTTACACAAACTATCTCGGCATCACCAACCTCAAATGTACTGTAAATGTTGATCAAATATTCCCCATAGTTAAATCTCATTAAAACGAAAACCAGGAACAAATTCTCGACTTTTCCCACAGCGTCACTAATTATTGTATTTGAAATGGTACAGGACAAAGAAGGCTGTGGTAAAGTTCAAACCTAACGAAGGTTTGATGAATTGGGCAAAAATAGTGTGAATTTGTAGTGTTACACGTCTGACGTAATTTCAGGAACAGTATTATATATATATATATATATATATATATATATATATATATATATATATATATATATATATATATATATATATATATATATATATATATATATTATTGTGTATTTTCCTAGAAACTTTAGAATTATTGAATTGCTTAGACAGTTTTGATTAAATTATTATAGTTTACGTCTCTCTTGAAATTTTACAATTTTCTCTAACATGAAACACAGCAAAAACCGTTCGGTGTGCCGTTTTGTGGAGCAAACTGAACACTGATAGTACTAATGGCGTACCCAAAGGATCGGTAAGTTTTCTCTTTTTTTACCATTTTTATCACTCATCAGCAGTTCGGGTGGTTAGTCAATCCAGTGTTAGCACAAGCGGAAACCGGAAGCTGGGAAACCTGTGATGTTCGGTAGTGTCACACTGGATAACACCCTCCCCACGTGTGTCTGGGTCAAACAGGATTCGAACCCTTGAGAGATACGCGCGTTACGCTGTACTACCAATACTCAAGTAATGCTCGAGGTATCTACACTATCAAGTGCAAAGACTTACGGCCTAAATTAAATTGGAAATTTCCATAATGATCCCATTATATAATTTACCTCGGGAACAGCAGCAAGTAAGCCACGGCGACGATACCTTCCACGCTTCCCCTGACAAAAAACTCCCAATTCTAGGATTTTATTTATCTACCCATAAGATAAGTTTGGTTAATAGCCATCTTAATTGCATTATTATCTGTCCGAGTCATGACATTCACAACCCCTGGACACACGGAGGAAAACCTACACTGCCGTCTCCCCCTCCCTGGACCTGCAGTACAACAACACCGCTTTTTTATCAACATACCTGCACTCAGCTGCTAATAACCACAACGTAGAGTCCTGGAAGCCCTTACGGCGCCACATGCATGCAGTAATGCACAAAAAGCGAACGTAAATCCAGGAAATCGCCATCCCTTGAAAAAACACTGTATCACCACACACACACACACCTTGCCGCCGCCATTACCGTACCTTAATGATCACTGATTCACTGGCGACTGGTGAGTGCTGAACCCTTGATGTGATTCGATTCCTTATTCATTGGTTCGCTTTACTGATTCAGCTGAAAATCACTTACATATCTACAGTATTTACCGACTGGACGGCGGAAGGAACACCATACACAACTGGCCGTCATCTATTGTCTCCTTCATTAGATAAAATTAAATGGATAATTATTAATGAAAATTACATTTGAGATTCGAAGCTCTGTCAATGACCCCGCTGTTACAACACTAAACTAGTCCACAAGTAAACAAGCAGTAGTTTTAACATCTTCAAAGTTCATACGTGAAATACAGTTAAATACGATTTCTGTATTTCTTAAAATATTACAGGTACAGGGGAACAATGAACCTGGGACCGGGTACTTAAAAGTATTGTATCTCACAGTTAACTCTACTGTAAGTCGATCCTCAAGGTTGTAAGTTCTCTCTGTAGCTCCTCCCACCAAGGACATCTACTATCCTATTCTTGATCGAATTACATTGGCTTCCAATTAAAGCAAGGATAGAGTTCAAACTCTGTCTAATGACTTTTAAAACACTAATGGTTGGTGACCCTAAGTATTGCCACTCTACTAAGTCCACTGACAATGCATTCTGAAATAATTATGCGTAGTAGTGATGATCCTTCGCGCCTTGAGGAGCCTAGAGCAGTACGGGAATGTTCTTTTGCTGCCCGATCCTTTTCCTATACAGCACCCAGGGTTGGATAACAATATTTAAGACGTTTTATCTCCCAGAGTTGGTCATAACTTGAGCTACGACGTGTTTTTTCGTTGTAACTCAATACTTAAAACAAAACTGGCCCATGATTGATGACGTATGGTCACGACTCCTCAGGTCCAGGGGTGTTATAAGTGAGGTGTGATGGCCCATCCTCCTCGGCGGTATTACAACTATTTAAAATACAATGAAAGTATAAACTGAAATGTAGACAATTGGAAGTTAAAGTATATAGAAGCAACAGGTGAAAAGGTGCCCAAATAACCACAAATCGCTGTTTCCATGGGCGTTTCGTGCAGACGACACCGCTGACAGACTACATGTAAACACAGCATCTTGTAGTGTTGGTGAAGTAAGTAACAGCATATGTGCTCAGCCGTGCCCTGCACAGAGAAAGGTACAGGGATACGCTGCTCACTAGTCCCAACCAGCGATTTCATGGTCAAAACCCTTTGGACCAGAAACCCATGTTTCACCACCTTGCATTACCCAAAGTGTTAACGGCAATATATATATATATATATATATATATATATATATATATATATATATATATATATATATATATATATATATATATATATATATATATATATATATATATATATATATATATATATATATATATATATATATATATATATTTTTTTTTTTTTTCCGCCGTGAGTTTAACCTTTCATTAAATTTATGAATCGTATATACATCTCTGGATGTGCTACGAATGTCAATAACGTTTGTATACAAATTATCCATCTTACCTTGTACTACTTACTGTATATTATTCTGGGAGGCTAAAGTTGGGAATGCTGTACAGATGCCGTAGCTACTTCACTCCTGAGCAGTTGCTTCAAGTATATAAGGGATTCATTTGTCCTAACTTGGAGTACTGCTCTCATATCTGTGGGTGGCTCTTCTTCTGTCCAACTGTTAGACAGGGTGGAATCAAAGGCATTTGGTCTTATTAACTCTCCTCCTCTAGTTGATAGTTTTTCTTCCCTTTCTCTTCGCCACAATGTTGCTTCACTCTCTCTCTATGTTACAGGTACTTTAACAGGCAATGTTCGGTGGATTTGGCAATCTTTTCAACACACTGTGCCAGTTTCTAACAATTCTACTGCCTTGCGTGCCAACTATAATTTTCAATGAGCAAATTATTGACATGTGTATATTGATAAATAATACTTTCATACATATTTGAAATGCACACAATTACACATGAATGGTAAGATATATAATCTAATACTATAAAATACTCTCACCATTTTAGTGTGATCCCTGTCCCTGGTTCCCCTTGCTCAGTGTTGCTCAGCGTGATCAGTTGTAAGTCGGCTGCGATGAGGATTGAGGATAATCTTCATGTGTGAAAATATCTGCTCACAAATATATGTCGATCCAAAGGTTGAAAGCAGTGCGAAGGCAACCTTCTTCATGCAATCAAATTTTTCTGGTAGGGATGTCTAGCAGCTTAGCACGGAGGCCTCAGGATCACTCACAGTCGTTTCAAGTGATTTACGTAGTTCCGTGAACTTTACTGCCCATAATGAAGACGACTTAAAATCGATAAACTGCATTTCCAGATCCCTAATTTCCATCAACTCAAATAAAGACAAGTCCAAGTCACTCTCCTAAATGTTTTCAGGTTTAATTAAAATGGAAAACATTGGGCCAATGTGCTGGAAATCTTGAAATCTGAAAGAGAACACTTTTGCATGTACACGCAATCTCTGTAACGTTCACAGGATGTGCTGACCACCCCTTCAGGTGCTTGAAGTAGCGGAAAGTTGTCGTTTCAGCATCCACCAAGTAAATTGCCAGCTTTGCAACAAAAGCCTTCCAAGTGTCATAGAGATCCACAACTGTTTGGCCTGCAGGTGAAGATTAAGGTTACTGAGGTGTTTGGTGATGTCTGAGAGAAGCATAAGTTTCACTATCCAATGGTCATCTTCCTTCTGTGTATTTTTTGCCCCTTTTTTCAGAAAGATCCTGATTCCATCAAAGCATTCCGCGAACCGTTCTAAAACTTTCCCGCAACTTAACCACCTAACACTGGAGTAAAGGGTATGTCTCCATATGCACTATTCATCTCATCAAGAAAAGACTGGAATTGTCTGAGTAAGAGCAGCTCGTTCACCCCCAAAAAATCAAAATTTGTCACAGTGGCCCTTACTTTATTGAGATCAGAGTTCAAAATTCTGGCGCACAGATTTTCTTGATGAATAATGCAGTGTAACTTCAGGATGGGGTGCCCAATTTTATCCTCAATTAGCTTAGCAAATCCCCTGTGTTTTACTACCATAGCAGGAGCGCCAACCGTTGTAACTGCAAATATATATATATATATATATATTTTTTTTAATATTAACCCCTCTCTCCTCAAAATGATCAATAAACATTTTAACAATGTCATCTACCTTGGTAGTACCATACATAGGTCTTAGGCAGCACAGCTCCTCGTGTACTTCCGTGTCACTGTACCTGGTGACAATAGCCAAACGTGCATATCAACACTCTTATCAACAGCAATACTGAACACAGCTGCATTTTATAATGCAACAGTTTGCTGTTATCTCATATTTGCAGCCATGTCATATGTGCCTCTCTACAGTCCTGGTTGCAACAGGCATGTCTTATATCCTTGAGATGATAGTGTGTTTGTTTGGTAAATCACTAAATAAAACTTGAGAGCTGTTGAGAAGGGCCTCCTTTATATAATTGCCATCAATAAATGGTTTTCCATGTTTAACAATACACAGAGAAGTTTGTAGTTGGCCTCAGTTGAATGATCTTTGTTTGCACTCAGATTCTTCATAACGCTGCTTTGTTTTCATAGCGGGATACTGCCTTCTTCATTGCTTCAGCCTTGTCTGCATTGTACTTAAATGTCTTCTCATGCTTCATTTCATAATGTCTCTTTACATTTGGTGTCCGGCAAACAGCATTCTTGCAACACAGAGCACACACAGCTCAACCTTTCTTTAAAATAAATCCAAAGTCTTTTGTCCAAGAGAGTTGAAACGATCGAACGTATAATTTGGCTTTCTTGGCAGCTGCCATTGTGGCTACTTAATCATGAGTAGCTTCTGTAACCGCGGCTGAAAGTACACTGACAGTGCTTGATGGTCTGAGTAACCAGTGTTACTTTGTTAATTGCAACCTTTCAGAACAGTCAATATATTCATGACATTCACTGATATTTACAGGTTACAAAACTGTGCTGTAAATACACAGCAAAGGCGGGACAATGTGTGACGAACGCGAAACACTAAGGCGGCTGGGCCTTGTTTCACTAGCTCAGAGATCTGCTAACTTTACACAATAAAATCTCTTGTGTGTAACTGTCTGTATCTATTGAATAGATGCATACAGTTACACACAATTAAGGTGTTAGACACATACTCATATAGTCTTGTCTACCTCAGTTCTCTGCTGGCATATACATCTTAATGCTACGTATGAAGGTTTATGAATAATTCAATATTCTTTTCTTCACATTTAATAACTTCAGTTTAACACAAACTATGACGTCATCTTCGTTTTCTCTGATCTGAGTCTAGGAGAACGTGTACGGATGACTCACGAAAGCAGGAAGTTTTAAGGACGATGAAGCGTAATATGAATAAGTGTATAACCAGGATAATTTTAATTTTTCCCATTTACAGCTGCTAGTTTATTGTGCACCCCATACTTATCCAGTGGGCAGTAGCGCAAAAGAATTACAGAGTAGAGTTCACGAAGGGTCTGTATAAATAACACCCGTGGTCAGGATATTGTGGCATTGAATGTTACAGAGTATTTCAAATAAATTCTTTATTTAGTTCTATACATAAAGGGTAACTTATTCGCAACTGCGTGAGTACAGGCGTGTGAGGCAGTATGTCTGGCCGTACACCTTGTTATTTTCATTTGCGTGAGAGGTATTCTTCACTTATATTTACTGTTATCCTCTTCACCAATTGATCGGCTCGTTAGCTGCTTGGGCAATCGGATGCGTCTCTGTTACGCATCGTTGGCAAGTACTGGGCATGCACTGGCTCCTGAATGTATCTGAACCTGCTCCAGTGCTTATCCAGTCTGGTCTTGAAAGAGCTCACACTCGGTGCCGTCACAACACACTCTGGCAGATTGTTCCAAGAGTTCACAACTCTCACTCCGAAAAAGTTATCCCCTCACACTTTTCTGGGCTTGCGGCTTCTTCAACCTTGAGCTGTGACCCCTTGTGGGGCGAGCGTCAGCCAGCTCCAAGTAAGGACACTCGACTGAGTAGTGCCCCTTGAGATACTTGTACACCTGTAGTATAAGATAGGCAATTTCAGGCGCTCTAATCTCTCAGGGTAGCTGAGGTGCCGCAGTGCAGGCACTAGTCTGGTGGCCCTCCTATGGACAATTTCAATCAACTGACAGTCCCTAGCATATCCCGGGGACCAAACGGGGTGACAGTACTCCAGACGGGGAAGCACTTCACTCTTGAAGATATCTGAACGACCTTCTTATAAGACGTAATAATTTAGTTGCCTGATTTACCTTCTTCTCGCAATGGCCCGAGAACTTCAGCTCATTGTCAACATACACACCTAGGTTCTTTTCACATTCAGTCTCGATTAATGCAGTTTCTTCGTCCCGTTGGGACATATGATACTCCTCCTTCGTTGGTACGTCCCAGGTGCAGCCTCTTACACTTCTTGACATTGAATCTTAGCAGCCATTTCTTCGACCATTCTTGAAGCTCACAGAGATCCTTCTGCAGCTCTTCACAGTCTGCTTGGTTCTTAATTTCCCGAAATAACTTGGCGTCATTCGCAAACATTTGTATGGAGGAGTGTACAGCTTCAGGCCTGTCATTTATGAAGCAAACTAACAACAGAATGCCCAATACACTGCCCTGTGGTACCCCACTTGTGACAGGTACACATGATGATTTCGTGTCATTAATCACCACACACTGCTTGCGGTCACGGAGAAAGTCTCACGTGCACGCTAGGACATTTCTCCGAATTCCGTACCCTTCCAGTTTAATTTCCAGCCTTTCATGGGGTACACTGTCGGAAGCCTTGGCAAAATCTAGGTAAATATTGAGGATATTACCACTCTGTTCCAGAATTTGGGTCCAAATAAACAATACCTTGAGTAATTGTGTTAATCAGGAGCACTCTGGCATAAAACCATGTTGTCAATCATTGACAAGGTTGTTTCGTATTTAGATGTTCCTTCATGGCACCTCTTACAATGCTCTCAAGTACTTTACATACTATGCTAGTTAGGCTCGCCGGTCTATAGTTGTTCGTGGAGTGACGATCGCCCTTCTTGAAGATAGGATTCACATAGCCATTTTCCAATCACTGGGGACCTTTTGCTCATCCAGGCATTTACTGAAAAGAATCTTCAGGGGCTCAGCAAGCTCGTTGCACAACTCTCTTAGCACTGTGGGATGCACCATGTCAGGTCCGGGACTCTTATGAACCTTTAACTTTGACAGTATATTTCTTATAACCTCTTCTGTGAGCACAATGTGGGTCAATGCTGTGTCAAACCGTCTGTCCTCAAACACAAGAAGATTGTTCGCATCCTCTCTTTTGAACACCAAGGTAAAGAAGCTGTTCAATGCTTCAGTTTTATCCTGGTCAGAATCTGTGTAACTACCATTTTCAAGCCTGAGGTCCGATACTCCTACTCGCGTTTTTAATTTCGACTTTGCATAGCGGTAAAACGCCATTGGGTTTGACTTGACCTCGCTTGCAACTAGCCTCTGGAACTCCTTTTCAGCCCTTTTTCACTCTGACTTTGCTTGGTTCCTGGCTCTTGCATACATCCTCCTGTCCTGCTCATCGCTTGACCTAGCCCACGTCTTGAATTTCTGGGTTTTCTTCTTAACATTGTCGACCGCCGTATGGTCCGTGTGTAGCGGTCTCCTTGTATTCCTAGAGGCACTGGGTTTGGTCTTAGGTATATATTTTTCTATCAAATGGTTTACTTTACTAGCTATGATATTGAGCGTAGTGTCTACGTTCTTATGCCTTAGTGAGTCAGGCCACTGGATATCCCTCACCCCCCCCCCCCTCATCCCGTCGTAATTTCCCCTGTAATATTTACACCTTGGCCTGGTTTTGTCGTGAACTGAGTAACAGTTAAATTTGAAGGACAACATTATAAGGTGGCTGGTGTCAACTAGGGCTAGATGTTCCAGTTTGGCCACCATACCCTCCTCGTTTGTTATGATGAGGTCCAGTGGCTTGGGTGTTTGCTCCCCTCTGTAATGTGTCGGGTCTTTCACATGTTGGAACAGAAAATTATCTCTCAGAGTTTCTACGAAATGAGTAGCCGGGTTATTTAAGTCATTTGGCGTGAACTCGTTTCTCCAGTCGATGTCGCCATAGTTAAAGTCCCCCATGATAAGGAGGTGGCTAGGGTTGAGCATCGCTGCATTGTCTATTAAGGCTCTTAAGTTCCTTTGGTTTGGTAAGCTACAGTTTGGGGCTCTGTAGATACACCCAACAATAAGTAAGTCTCCTCCCTTTAATTTAATTTTACACCACTTGGACTCTTCAAAAACATCCTCTCCCTGTACCCTCGCCTGGCTGGCTCTAAGGTCTTGCCTAGCATAGATAACCACACCTCTCTTGCAACTTTCTTGAGAAAGGTTCGTAAATAAGTCATATCCGTCAATACTGAACTCACATTCCTTTGGGTCGATTCTCCTATTCTTGTACAACAATTCTACAACCCCTACATATCGGGTTGGTGTACCTTCAGTAGTGTTTCAAACTCTTCCTATCTTATCAAGGAGCGTGTCAGTATTAGTGTACAATGTACATGGCATTCAAGCCGGAATTTGTTCTCGGTAACGTCTCTGCTCTTAGTAGTAACTCCGGCCCCCCTCCATTCTCAGCAGCTGCAGCATTTGCCAAGTACACTGTATTTTGCCGGGTGTGGTTAGAAATGTCATTGTTTATACGGCGCTCGCCTCTTCTTGGGTGGGAGGTAGAGCTGGTGTCTCCTCCTGGGTGGGAGGTAGAGCGGGTGCCTCCTCCTGGGTGGGAGGTAGAGCGGGTGCCTCCTCCTGGGTGGGAGGTAGAGCGGGTGCCTCCTCCTGGGTGGGAGGTAGAGCGGGTGCCTCCTCCTGGGTGGGAGGTAGAGCTGGTGCCTCCTCCTGGGTGGGAGGTAGAGCTGGTGCCTCCTCCTGGGTGGGAGGTAGAGCTGGTGCCCTCCTCCTGGGTGGGAGGTAGAGCTGGTGCCTCCTCCTGGGTGGGAGGTAGAGCTGGTGCCTCCTCCTGGGTGGGAGGTAGAGCTGGTGCCTCCTCCTGGGTGGGAGGTAGAGCATTCAAGCACATTATGTGTTTGGTTCAATACATGGGAAATGATATAACTAATTAGTCCAAAAAGGTAGATACTATCTTAATATGTCGGCTATCTTGCCATTGGAGATGAAGTGTTGTGCCATTTCACACACAGTGTGCTTGGACCTGTCCCTAAAAGGTTCTATCTTCACACAGTCAAGGCCGTAGTGTTGGGGTGCGTGGCCATATGTTTGGCCACACACTTTACATTTAGTCTTGTTCACATCTGTTTGAGAAACATACTGCCAGAGGTACTTATATCCTAACCTTAGTCTAGCGGTTACAACATCTTGTAATCTAGTGATCTTGTTACTTGCTCCATATACATGTTTCACTTGATACATCTCATCATGGTAAACTATGGATCGACTAGTGCCTGTTTGCACTTGTCTGCTTGCGTCAAATTCATCAATAAGTTCTTTCCTAATCACAGTTTTAAGGGTTCTTTTTGACAGACCCTTTGCCTTTGTTAGACAGTGCCTATGCTAGACGCGAGTTTGGTGAGGGCATCAACTCTGTCATGTTCTTTGAGGCCTATGTGAGGGGATTACACAACAGTTTGATCTTGACACACCGGTCAACAAGGTACGCATATTCGTGTCTGGCTTCAGAGACAACATGACAACTTGAGTCGAGGGTGTCAAGTGCAAGTAGAGAGGATAGAGAATCAGTGATGATGAGACTGTCAGCGACAGTGGTTTCAATAAATTTAATAGCTGTCGGTATGGCAATAATTCCGTTTGTAGAGTGGATGTCCATCGTTACGTTGAGTCGCAACGATATGACCATGACACTGACAGGCTAGTGTTGTGATTGGCTGAGCAGCTGCTCATAGTTTAATTGCCGTAGGAGTAATTATACAGTGTAAACATAATGTATGCGGCCCACATTTATATCACCATGACTGCCTGTTAGACAGGTGCTAATATAAGAACAAACGGACAAAGTGTCCGTTTGATACATCATACATTGTGTTAACTCTTATATTCACACTGTTGAAGGTGACAACGTAGATCTCTACTATTTTAAATATTAGCAATGATGTGATTTTGTCCATCATAAGACAGGCAGGCAGGTAGAGATATTCAGGGAGATGATCGTTTTTCATTTAGAGTATATTACAGTCCATCTAAATACAAATATTAACGATAGTGTTCTGCCGAGGCATAATTTAGTGTTATAATCTTTGTGAACTAGGTGTCTGATCAATTTCTATTCCAAGCAGCCAGCAGTTATTTTGGCAAGTTTTGGGAGATTTTCTTAAATAAATTGATGTATTACCAATGTAAGAATTTTCTAGAATGTAACGCATCATTTTGTTATGATTTACTTACGTGCTGTAAGTCTTGATTAGAGTAGAACGTTCTAGAACTTCCCAGGAGTGTCTTGTTCCGCCTTGCATTACCTGGATAGTGCTAGAATGTTCTAGAGGCTCTGATGAGGGATATAAGCGGCAGCGAGCTGCCTAGGGAGACAATCGTCCGATTCTGTTCAGAGTGTGAAGTACAACCCTAGTGGCAACTAAAGATGATAGTTGTTCAAGTATTTTGGAATTGTTGCGAGCGATATAAAGTGAAAAGACTAAGGAGTTGTACACTAGTAGTGTGCCGACAATATAATTTTATATCTGAAGTGAGAAGCCCAGTTGTAAAGACAAATCCTGAAACAGTTTTGTGAAGACTTGGTGATTATTAAAGGAGACTACAGCTCACAAGTGTGTTTCTGTGACCTGGTGGAAAACCACCTGTCTGTTGTATTGTCTGTACACTGATACCGATCGTCGGGGAATTACCGGAGACTGGCGGGAGAGCCAGTGGTAATTCGACGACACTTGTGATATATCCACTGCTTCTGTATGTACAGTACACCTGGCCACTGGTAGCCATCAGTGGAAGCTGGTAAGTGGCCCCCAAAAAAGAGGTTCGTAACAATATTATCCAAATTCGAGGAGATATCTCCGTACGCCTATGGTAATGTACTGTACATCTAGGATAAATTATGTATTACTTTACCTAGTTTTACTGTTTGTTTGTCAGTTTTCTGTTTGTTTGTCTATTATTCTGTTTGTCTGTTTTTCTGTTTGTTTGTCTGTTTTTCTGTTTGTTTGTCTGTTTTTCTGTTTGTTTGTCTGTTTGTTTGTCTGTTTTTCTGTTTGTTTGTCTTTTTTCTGTTTGTTTGTCTGTTCGTTTGTCTGTTTTTTCTGTTTGTTTGTCTGTTTTTCTGTTTTGTTGTCCTGTTGTTTTCTGTTTGTTTGTCTGTTTTACTGTTTGTTTGTCTGTTTTTTGTCTGTTTTCACTGTTCGTTTGTCTGTTTTTCTGTTTGTTTGTCTGTTTTGTTTGTTTGTCTGTTTTCTGTTCGTTTGTCTGTTTCTCTTTTGTTTTGTCTGTTTACTGTTTGTTTGTCTGTTTTTTTGTTGTCTGTTTTCTGTTTGTTTGTCTGTTTTACTGTTTGTTTGTCTGTTTTTTTGTTTGTCTGTTTTTCTGTTCGTTTGTCTGTTTTTCTGTTCGTTTTGTCTGTTTTTCTGTTTGTTTGTCAGTTTCCTGTTTGTTTGTCTGTTTTTCTGTTTGTTGTCTGTTTTACTGTTTGTTTGTCTGTTTTACTGTTGTTTATCCAGTTTTCTGTGTTTGTCTGTTTTTCTGTTTGTTTGTCCTGTTTTTCTGTTTGTCTGTTTCTGTTTGTTTGTCTGTTTTTCTGTTTGGCTTCTGTTTTTCTCCACTTGTTTTGTCTGTTTGCTGTTTGTTTTGTCAGTTTTCTGTGTTTGTCTGTTTTTGTATGTTCAAGGCGTTAGACGACAGGTTCACTATTTTTGTCAACGTTGGAAATCTCAGAATTCCTAGAAGCGAACAAGAAGAAGAAGAACAAGAACACGAACAAGAACAAGAACAAGAAGAAGAAGAAGAACAAGAACAAGAACAAGAAGAAGAAGAAAGAAAAAGTAAGGGAAGAAGAGGAAGAAGAAGAAGAAGAAGAAGAAGAAGAAGAAGAAGAAGAAGAAGAAGAAGAAGAAGAAGAAGAAGAAGAAGAAGAAGAAGAAGAAGAAGAAGAAGAAGAACAAGAAGAAGAAGAACAAGAACAAGAACAAGAAGAAGAAGAAGAACAAGAACAAGAACAAGAACAAGAAGAACAAGAAGAAGAAGAAGAAGAAGAAGAAGAAGAAGATAGGAGGAGTTGGAGTAGGAAGAGGAGGAGTAGGAGTAGGAAGAAGAGGAGGAGGAGGAGGAAACACGCCCATAATTGTTGCTCTTTTTTCATTAACCTGTGGCTTAAATCTGACAGTTAGTGAGGTATAAAGAGACTTCAAAGTGAGGTAACTGTACAGAAGACGTAGAGAAGTGAGGGAAGAAGAGGGTAAATGAGGAGAGGGGGAGGGTGTATCAGTTACTTGGCTGAGGTTGAGTGTGGTTGACATAACGCCGCTTCCTTAGCAACTAGGTCGACCATATTGGATTCTCTCTCTCTCTCTCTCTCTCTCTCTCTCTCTCTCTCTCTCTCTATCCGTCTGTCTGTCTGTTTATCTATCTATCTATCTATCTATCTATGTCTGTCTGTCTGTCTGCCTGTCTGTCTGTCTGTCTGTCTGTCTGTCTGTCTGTCTACCTATCTATCTATCTATCTATCTATCTATGTCTATCTATCTATCTATCTATCTATATTATCTATCTATCTATCTATCTATGCCTAACACTGCCAGTCTATCAGCGCATCTATCTACCTATCGATTATTTTCCTAACTTTACACACAGTTTCTACATTCTAACATATTCTAACATTCATTTTCTCATTCTTTTTCTTGTCGTATTATCACATTCAAATTTAACATTCCTACACTCCAGCTTCTAACATTATCACATTCTAATTTAACATTCCTACACCTCATCTTCTAACATTATCACATTCTAATTTAACATTCCTACACCTCAGCTTCTAACATTACCACATTCTAATTTAACATTCCTACACCTCAGCTTCTAACATTACCACATTCTAATTTAACATTAACATGCATTATCATTCTAATCTAACATTCAACATTGGTGACAAATTAGCCGTAACTGAGGTATAATTAGCGGTGGTGAGAGTGTGGTTAACGGAGGTGACAACAATTATAGCCAACTGGTGTGAAGTGGTGTGTTGTGGCGTGGTGTGGTGTTGTGGCGTGGTGTTGTGGCGTGGTGTTGTGTTGTGGTGTTGTGGCGTGGTGTTGTGTTGTGGTGTTGTGTTGTGGTGTTGTGTTGTGGTGTTGTGTGGTGTTGGGGTGAGGTGTTGTGGTGTGGCGTGGTGTTGGGTGAGGTGTTGTGGCGTGGTGTGGTGTTGTGGCGTGGTGTGGTGTTGTGGCGTGGTGTGGTGTTGTGTTGTGGTGTTGTGTTGTGGTGTTGTGGCGTGGTGTTGGGGTGAGGTGTTGTGGCGTGGTGTGGTGTGGTGTTGTGGCGTGGTGTTGGGGGTGAGGTGTTGTGTTGTGGTGTTGTGGCGTGGTGTGGTGTTGGGGTGAGGTGTTGTGGCGTGGTGTTGTGGTGTGGTGTTGTGTGGCGTGGTGTTGTGTTGTGGTGTTGTGGCGTGGCGTGGTGTTGTGTTGTGGTGTTGTGTTGTGGTGTTGTGGCGTGGCGTGGTGTTGTGTTGTGGCGTGGTGTTGTGTTGTGGTGTTGTGGGTGGCGGTGGTGTTGTGTTGTGGTGTTGTGTTGTGGTGTTGTGGCGTGGCGTGGTGTTGTGTTGTGGCGTGGTGTTGGGGGTGAGGTGTTGTGTTGTGGTGTTGTGGCGTGGTGTGGTGTTGTGGCGTGGCGTGGTGTTGTGTTGTGGTGTTGTGGCGTGGCGTGGGTTGTGTTGTGGCGTGGTGTTGGGGTGAGGTGTTGTGGCGTGGCGTGGTGTTGTGTTGTGGCGTGGTGTTGTGTTGTGGTGTTGTGTTGTGGTGTTGTGGCGTGGCGTGGTGTTGTGTTGTGGTGTTGTGGCGTGGCGTGGTGTTGTGTTGTGGTGTTGTGTTGTGGTGTTGTGGCGTGGCGTGGTGTTGTGTTGTGGCGTGGTGTTGGGGTGAGGTGTTGTGTTTGTGGTGTTGTGGCGTGGTGGTGTCAAGGTGTGGCGTGGTGTTGGGGTGAGGTGTTGGGGTGAGGTGTTGTGGTGTGATGTTGTGTTGTGGCGTGGTGTTGTGTTGTGGTGTTGTGGCGCGGTGTTGTGGTGTGGTGTTGCGGCGTAGCGTGGTGTTGTGTTGTGGCGTGGTGTGGTGTTATGGTGCGATGTTGTGGCGTGGTGTTGGGGTGAGGTGTTGTGGTGTGGTGTTGTGTTGTGGTGTTGTGGCGTGGTGTTGTGTTGTGGCGTGGTGTTATGGTGCGATGTTGTGGCGTGGTGTTGTGGCGTGGTGTTATGGTGCGGTGTTGTGGCGTGGTGTTGTGTTGTGGCGTGGTGTTGGGGTGAGGTGTTGTGGCGTGGTGTTATGGTGCGGTGTTGTGGCGTGGCGTGGTGTTGTGTTGTGGCGTGGTGTTATGGTGCGATGTTGTGGCGTGGGTTGTGGCGTGGTGTTGCGTTGTGGTGTTGTGGCGCGGTGTTGTGGTGTGGTGTTGCGGTGAGGTGTAGTGGTGTGATATTGTGGCGCGGTGTTGTGTTGTGGTGTTGTGGCGTGGTGTTATGGTGCGATGTTGTGGCGTGGTGCTGTGGCGTGGTGTTGTGGCGATGTGTTGTGGTGTTGTGGCGCGGAGTTGTGGTGTGGTGTTGTGTTGTGGTGTTGCGGCTGGGTGTTGTGGCGCGGTGTTGTGGCGCGGTGTTGTGTTGTGGTGATGTGGCGCGGTGTTATGGCGTGGTATTGGCGACCTTGAAGGCGTGGCAGAAAGATGGGACTCTTAACATCATGGTAACATCCTAGTGTCATCATCAAACATCTTCCTTACTCCTAAATTCGTTAATATCATCCTAAAATCTTCTTAATGTCTTCCTTAATTCCCTCCTAACATTTTCTATATCCTTAAAATTATCTGAATATTTTCCTTATATCTCAAAAAAATCCTTAAATATAGACCTAAAATTTATCTTCATATCTTCCTTAAATTATAAGAACAACTTCCTAAAACTCCTAAAATCTTTCTCAAATCCCCAAAATTGTCTTTACATTTTCCTTATTCCACTAAAAATTCTTATTGTATCTTTTCTAAGTCGACCTTAAATCGTCCTAAAATTCTACTAATATCTTCCTTCAATCAACCTTAAAGTTTCATAACATATTCCAAAAAAATTTCCATCGTTTTCCTTAAATTCTCTTCGAATCTTCCTTAAAACATCCTAACTTAACTTAACAACTTAGGAAAGTAAGAAAATCTGAGATCATGTTACACGACCGATACCCAATCATTCATAACCAGCGATAATAATACTATGACGGTGCTGTTTGGAGGCACGGGTTACGGAGGGGGGGTGGGGTGGTAGAAACACATTTCCACAACGATTTCTTTCACCATAATATCGAAAATCTGGTTATTGTGATCGTATTCTTGTGCTAATGTAATTATATATTGTTGATAAGTATAGCAAGGTGGAATCGTATATAACACCTTGATGGGAGGACGGATTAATGTTTTAACATATAGGTTGTCCATAAACAGTACGCTCTCATGTTTTAATCAGGGTTAATCATTTATGGACACCCTGGATTATCTGAACTGTAATACGTCACCAAAACCTTGTGGCTTAATGCTGAATATCTGAGCTTGGAATCCAATGCTCCTTACGTCAGAAATTTCCTCCCCCTTAATTAGTGATGTAATGACGTCATCAGGTGGTTCATTAATTTACGACATAAAGACTGGATTCTTAAGGTTTACATGCCATTTTCCTTAACTGCTCATGGAAAAAACATCATCAACTTTCTCCATTTAATTTAGTTCATAAAGATCGAATCTCAAAGTTCTCAGACAAGTTTTCCTCTGTTGGTCACTCAAGAATAGGCATCAGGATGGAGGTCCAAACTACACTGATACCACCTGTAATAAGATATATTCTCTTAAAATTTACTCACGGGGGTAAAATTTAACACACGACTCCTTATAACGACCAAAGTCTCATTATACCATTTAGAGCTTTGATAACGACAATGTTGAAAGTTAGTCGTGTTAGGGCGGGTGTGACGGCCTTGGTGGTGGAGAATGGCAGTCATAATGTATGTCTCGAACAGCGTGGTTATGTATCACGCTGGACGACCACTCATGAAGCAGCTCCTTACCATCACTAAGACAGTTTTTTTATTTATTATTATTATTTTTGGGGGCTCATCTGTAATTATTAGTGTGGGGCTTCCTTCCCCGACGACCCGCGACATTATCTTTGTACCAGACGACATTTGTGTCCATCTTGAACGCCCATTAAAGACATAAGTTCAGCTATTATTCTGTATTTCTTGTTATTTAATTGATTAAGTTTATGCTATGTGTTATTACATATTATACATTAAGTCATATATATCGTGTATGTGTTGATGCTGTTCATTCATTGGTTCAGATCACCAAGTTATACTGATCCCACAATACATTCTCCAGATTATAAGCCATCAAAGTATCGCCTGTTGAAGGACTGGTCATCTGTATCTACGAGCAGTCACCAAGATATGGTTCGTATATCACAGTCATCAGGATAGGATTGGCAAAGTACAGTCACCAAGCTTATTATAACTGGCAAGGTACAGTCCCAAAGCTTATTATAACTGGCAGTACAGTCATAAAACTGTATCATAACTGTAAATACAGTCACCAGGATATGGTCATTAGTAACAAGCCACGATCACCAGGTTTAAGCCACCAATAAACACTCACATAACGACATAATGGGCGAGTACTAGGCGGGGATACGAGTCAATTTAGAAGTAATGACATTGTCTGGACTTTGTTTTGATAATGCCTGATGGAAGGTAAACATGACAACATAGTGCTGTTATTGTTTTGATGATTCACTAATGAACCACTGGGATATATCACCATTTATATTAATTAATGGGTAAATTTTACTATAACTACCATAAGTATTTGGATGTTTGATTCGAGACAGGCTATATTGGGCAAATGTTAAGTGTTGGTCATCCCTGTACTTATACAGGCAGACTATGTTTTCTGATGGTTTTGTGATGTGTTATGAACGATTTAGACCTTCATTTCTATCGGAAATCACTAGTTTTGAGTTACCCTACCGGCGTATGTTAAGCTAACCTTATAACTCATAACTCATCATAGCCTACCTAACCTAACCTACCTAACCTAACAACCTAACCTAACCTACTAACCTAACCTATGACCTGTAATTTCTTATGCAATCGAAAAATGTTTGGGACAGAAATCCCGTAGAGATAATGTATCTTATTGTTTAAAGTACTTAGTCCCAGAGTTAGAATTAGGTTCCCCAGATGACCAAAACCAAAATAATACCAATATTGTTTGGAATGTTTATACTCTGAAATTTGTTGTATGGGCAGCTAATATCCATTGAATTAGTTAATGTGTTTAGTATTATTTATATATTCAATATAATATTACTGTGTTGCACAGTAAAGCACAATTAATTATCTAATAATATTTATTTATAGAGCCGATCAACCGAGAAGGTTGGACCTACTATCAGGGTTCATCAAGGAAGAGGAAAGAAACTTACCAAAGTAGATGTGTTTATGATAGAGTATTATCATGAACTCCGCTACCCAACTATGAAGCACGTTAAATTACATCTGTCATCTGATCATCTCAAGCCCATCCCTGGCCATGGTAGTCACTCGTCCTTCCGCAACATTAAATATAGACATCACTGACGAAAACTTACCTTTTCCAGACATGAAATAAGACAGTGATGAAAACTTCCCTGTTGGAGTTATCGGTCTTTTGCATCATTGTGGCACCCATCAAGTAAATACACCCGATGGTACTTGAGCAGTAATTTATTTTGACCTAAATAAGGTATACCTGTGTATATCAACATTGTATACGGCCACAAGTTCTGTATTTCTGCTGGTAACAACACATCACCACAGTTGGCTACCTCCAGACTCCCTCTCTGCAGCTCAAGCCAGTCTGTGACGTCACAACCAATCAAGAGCTTTTCTCAGTCACGTGACTTTTTAGCGACTTTAACCCTTTTTTTTTACACTTTTGGCCCAATTTATTTAAAATATCATTACCATAGTGAATTTAAGCGTTTTCTTTACCCATTAACCTGCCATCTTACGAAAAAATTCCGACCGAGAACTCGTCTATTACACGAATACCAGTACACGTACCTTGGTCCCGCCTTAACTAATTGGTCATAAACGCAGGTAGAGGCAGCCAGGGGACTGTTAAGGGAACATGCGGTGTACAAGGAAATATAGCGAGATATACTAGGTATAACACAAGGGGAGGAAGGATATAATGCGGGGTTGTGGTGGGGGGTAAGGTGACCCCAGTTGACCACCGGACAGCCTTGGTATTTAAGCATAACTCCTCCTCTCCTTTGCTACCCCTCTGTTGTTTACGCCCAACTTTTCCTCCGACAGCTTATAACATCATAGGCTATTACAACTACAGCATTACAATCATTTGTTTTACAGTGTAGATTTTTTACTTGAAAATGATAATGAATATAAAAGTGATAATACTAGGGATCTAGGACAGTCTGGCTGGCTGAATTATGCTACTACTAGAACAACAACACAACCCAACACAACACAACAAAATGCCACAGTCAGAAGACCATCACCTTGGCAGTAATGATTTCACAACTGGTCACGGTGATTATCTGACAGCACGGGACCCGACCCCCTCACCACCGCCTCCTTTACCCGGCTTACCACCTACCATGCCTGCCTCCCTTGCCGCTGCTGCCACACCTGCCGTTACCACCATCCTGCCGCCCACCACCCTGCCCCTACTCCACTACCGTCACCGCCTGCCCGTTGCCTGCCGCCACCACCACCCTGTCGCCGCCACTACCACCACCTTGCTGCCACCACCACTACCACCACCCTGCTCGATGCTCTATCCCTTTGGTCTCTAACTGACGGAGTAATACCATCGAAATTTTTTGTACAAATCAGCAATAAATAATTACTATTTACCACAAGGAACGGGTGAGGCATCATGGACAGCCCTGAGAGTGACCTTAGCATTATGTGAGGTGTGAGGTCCAGACAGTCAAGCCTTGACCCCATATTTAGCTTCCAGAGTTAAATATTTTGACCCGCTTTGCCTGACTCATCCAATTATGGAGTCTGAATAGAAGAAATTATTGGCCCAAAGACCTCCTAGATTCAATGTATATATGAGTAAATATCTACTGTTTAATAGTAGATATATCATTAATATATCAAAAGATAGTAAGGCGGGAATGAGACAATATAACTGTCAAAGAATAAGTTACCCCTAAGATATAGTTCTCTTTAATACATAAGAAAATGTAAGAGAATGCGCTATGTTGTATGGGTGACTATACATTTTTACTTCACTCATTATTTGCATCGCAGTTTTCATTTTTCATTAAGTTGTATCTTATGAACGGTATAATGTATTAGATTGTTATATATCACAACACCTGCCATTTTTTTTCCTGTTTTTGCCTCGGGAATTTTCTAAGAGTCGTGGATCCCAAGTCAACCCACGGCAGTCAGTCAGTGTCATATACCGTAGTACTTTGATGTGAGTCATTCTGTGTGGTGACTTGACAAACACAGCGACAAAATAAAAAAAAAAAAAAAACTAATTCCAAGTTTTCTCATATTAACCTTTTATCTGGATAAGATTTTTGTGAAATATTGATACAGTAATCTATTTCAAGTGTCCAGCTGAAAATTGAGAAAGGTCAAAGGATCGGTTCAGTGTGTGTGTGTGTGTAAGTTTATAATAATAATAATAATTAACTTTTAATTGAAAGAGCTTGGCAGCCAGAAGGCTGAAAATATACAGTTACATATTTGGGGAATGGGTTTCGAATTACAAATAATATACAAGTAACATAAGTGATACAAATAAGATATATAATAACTAGATGGGGAAAAGCTCAAACTACAGTTCATTTCCACATAGTGACAGTGCAAGGAGTAGTGTTTACTGGGAGTGAATACACTGGTTTATTACAAGTTATTGATAATATTTACAATGGTTGGGACTGGGCTGTTCTTATAGCGATCAGTTCGTGCACGTATGGGCTGGATGCGGTTGTGGTGTCGAACAGCAATTCTCGGGCTAGGGATCTCAGGTGGTAGTAGGAGCCGGTGTCGAGGATGGTGTAGAAGCTTCTTACCAAATTTGCAGATGAGGTCGTGGTGATGGTCAGTGAGAGTCGAAAGGGTCAGTGTGTTGAGCGCTTCTTGATATGTGGAGTAGGAAGGGAGAGAATAATCTTGCATGCCCTCTTTTGCACTTTTTCTAGGTGTTTACGTTGTGTGGCATTTAGGGAGAAGACCAGGTGGGGGAGGCATAGGTGAGCTTGGGAAATATGAATGTTGTGTAAACACTGAGGAGCTCGGTGCAGGAACTCCGAGGGACTTGAGTCGGCGGAGGAGGTGGAACGAAACTGGAGGATTTGACAACTTCACTGACGTGTGGTTTCCAATTTAGTTTGTTGTCTATGGTGACGCCGAGGAACTTCGTGGAATCTACAACCTGGAGTGTGTTCGGACCTAGAGTAATGGAAGGAGGAGAGGTTGATGTGCATAACCATGGTCTTGGTATGGTTGATGGTGACATGGTTGTTGGTGGCCCAGTTTTGGAGACTGTTCAATAAATCCTGAAGGATTTATCTGTGTTTTCTTATGTTTTTGTGTTTGTATGTGTAAGTGTATTATGATATGTGTGGTATATTGCATGTACTTTTATAAATGTGTATGTACACTTTTGTGTAGGTGTGTGTTTTATATTAAAAAAGCAACTTCATTGGAAAATTATTTCTCAAATTAAACCCACAAGTTTCAAGTTTTATGTCAAACTCTTATCTTCAAGTCAAACATAATCAGGAAACAAGGAACCACTCTGAAAATTTATCTAAAAAATACAAGTTCTCACAAAAAGTGTTCAACTCCTCCTGGGTGACGTTAGTAGAAGCATGAGTGACAGAGAGCATGAGTGACAGAGAGCATGAGTAGGTCTTGACCAGGAGAGTAAAGTTCTACCTTCACCCATCACTTAATTTCTACCAAAGAATAAATTATCGCTCTCGCCCAGAATGAGAAGCGGACACAGAGGCCCAGACCAGTCCTGTGGGCCGAGGTGCACACTAAAGGTTTTGTTGTTTAAATGACACAGTCTCAGTATGTCCTCAACACTGCTAATACACGAGGCAGGAACACGCCATGACAAGACAGTTGATAAAGTAACACACGAAAACAAAGTTAATGTTGATATAAATAAACTCCTGCAATACTTACCAAGACACTACAGTACTAGTACAGTATGTATAAAATAACGTTACAGCTCAATAATTGTTAGGTTTTATTTCACCTAATTACACTTTTTAATAATACAACACCGTCTATTATCGATAATTAGCTTAACTATAAATAACAAAAGTGGCTTCGAATTGCCTAATTAACACCAGATTAAATTAAATAGGGAAAATAATTCTGCTAACATTACATTTTTGTTTTAGCAAATTAAACGACGCATTATATACCCTTATTAATGGACAGTTTTATTCTGCTGTTGATCAGAGACTAAACTGAGTCGAACTGTCTGTACTGTAGAGTCTTATTCCCTCTATTGTTAGTCTATATGAACGACTGTTATGCTCGGCCATCTGTCCGTCCATAACTCTTGAACATTCTGAACTTCTAGCGGGTCAGTATCTGTTCACGTTTGTTGTAACACTGCAGGACTGTATGTTAGCGTTACGTCATCACATATGGACGTTCAGGTCTGGTGGATTTGTTATCTGCATCGTGTGACGTCATAGCTGAAGGCGGATCCCTAGGTACAATTAATGTTTTTTTTCCCAACCCTCACATTCACCCCCACCCATCACCTCCCCACCCCCCACCCGTTTCATTCACCCCTACCCATCAGCTCCCCACCCCCGGTTCATTCACCCCTACCCATCAGCTCCCACACCATCACCTCCCCACCCCCACCTTTCATTCACCCCTACCCATCAGCTCCCCACACCATCACCTCCCCACCCCCCACCCATCACCCCCACCCATCACCCCCACCCCCCGTTTCATTCCCTGCCCATCACCTCCCCACCCCCCACCCATCCCTCCCCCCCCCCCACCCATCACCTCCCCCCCACCCATCCCTCCCCACCCCCACCCGTTTCATTCACCCTGCCCATCACCTCCCCACCCCCACCCGTTTCATTCACCCCTACCATCAGCTCCCCACACCATCACCTCCCCACCCCCCACACCATCCCTCCCACCCCCCACCATCACCTCCCACCCCCACCCATCACCTCCCCAGCCCCCACCCATCACCTCCCACCCCCCACACCATCACCTCCCCACCCCCCACCCCCCACCCCCACCCATCCCCACGCCCCCACCCATCACCTCCCCACTCCACACCATCAACAGAGGCAGGAGGGTCTGACATACAAACACACACTGAGGACCCTCGACATAGCACAGCGCTAATGAACCAGCCAAAAATATCCGGGTCCTCTTCGTGTTAATCCTAGTCGAGTAAACTGTCATGAGCCGAGCGCCATCCACGGTATTAATGACTCTAGTTCATAATTTATCCACGGAAGTATATTAGTGATCTATATAAAAGGAAACAGAATAATAACAATAATAATAATAATAACAATAAAAAAAAACGAATAATAATAATAATAATAATAATAATAATACATAGATAAAACACTATCGATTAACGTAAACTTATATAGAAATACTTTGTAAATTTTTATCGTTTATATATACGTTAAGAAGACTTGAGGAAAAACTTAAATATTCAACAAAAACAATAAAAAAAACAACTTACCCAAGGTAGAAAAATTTTTACCAAGAAAAACAGAAATAAACACGACGCAAAAAACCCAAGATGTATAAAGAAAAACAAAAATAAACAAAACGCCCCGACATGCGTAAAAAAACAAAAATAAACAAGACCAAAAAAGGGCAAAAATAAACAAGACGCACAAGGAAAAACAAAAATAACGAAAACAAAATCAAATCAGAAGGAAAATAAATAATAAACACTAAGATGAAGAGAGGGAGGGAAGAGGAGCCACCTGACGCTTGCTGCCACTCATTTTATTATGGTACAATATTAAAGATGGCCGCCAAGGTACTGTCTCAAGATGTACACACAGGCAGGACTTTTATTAATTAAAATAAATAGTGTTAAGGTAATGATGGTAAGATAATAATAATAAAAACAATAATAATAATAATAATAATAATAATAATAATAATAATAATAATAATAATAATAATAATAATAATAATAATAATAATAATAATAATAATAATAATAATAATAATAATAATGAAAGGGAATTCTAGAGAGTGGATTTTCGTGACGTCAGTTAAGAACCGAAAATTAGGGCAATGGTTTTAATCTTATTTGCGATTCATATAACACGAGTTAGTGTTAGAGGGAGAAGAGTGAAGAGTGCCAGGTGAGAGGTATAAGACACACACAGAATAATAAATAGGAGAATAACCACCCCAACACACACACACACACACACTTACATAAGTTAAATACCAAAATGCAGAAACAAATAATAAACTAGATCAACACACACACACACAAACACATTTCCAAATTGCAGTATGCAACACACACAGGCTAAACAAACATACACTAATGTAATATAAACACACAAATAAAATAGATATATAAAATATGACACTCACACAAACGCAGTAAACACACACACACACGAAAAACAAAATAACAAGCAAAATAACACGGATAAACTCACACACGTACAAAAATACAGAAAATGAGACACACACATCAGCAAATAGCTCCGAAATAATAATAATAAAAATAATAATAATACTGTAATAATAATAATAATAATACTAATAATAATACTAATAATAATACTAATAATAATAATAATAATAATAATAATAATAATAATAATAATAATAATAATAATAATAATAATAATAAGACTTTATCTATTTGGCACACAATATTGGTGTAAGACGATGGATAAAGTGTGGCATCATGTCCTGCAGGACGACTATCAGGGAGCACAGAGGCTGGTAGACCATAGGGAACAGTGTACCAGCACAACACAGTAAAGGAGGTCACAACAGCTGTGAACAAGACCACCTCGACCACGGGAGGTGTCCTGGCCTCCTGCCCCCGTCTTGGCCTGCTCCAGCTGGGTGGCTACTAGGTAAATTAAGCAAATGAAAAACAATCTTGTTGTACCGTACTCTACCTGCACCACAATATTGCTGCACCTGTACTTATACCCTTATACTGTGTTAGTGTACCGTACCTGTACTTCCACCCCAATAATACTGTACGTGTAATACAATATTACTGTACCATCCGGGTACTTGCATCACAATATGCAGTACCGTACCACAATACTGTTATACTTGTACTTATACTTTTACCCAAAATATTGCAGTACCCTTATCCACACCTGTACTACAATATTGCTGACCTGTACCACAATATTACCATACATGTACCTGTACCATAATATTGCTGTACCTATACCTGTACCACAATATCACCGTACCTGTACCCGTACCTGTACACCAATATAACCGTACCTGTACCTGTACACCAATATCGTCCATCATGAAAGCTTTAATCCTCGTAGCTGTTTAAATCTACGCTCACAAAAGTTCCCCCTTGCCATATTTAACCAAGGGGGGGAGGGAAGGGGGGAGGGGCGGTTCATGCGTCAAACAGAAATGCAAATTACAATTTCTCTCTTGTTTTTTCCTTCTGTTTTAACTCCCTGCCGATTCTTCTCCACTTCCCTCACCTCCTCTCCTCTTTTCTTGGCAACATTTCAAAACTAAGAATCTTGGAGAGCGTTTCCGTAATCTAGTTCCCTTTCCATATTATGGCGTCCATCAGGGGTTCAATATACACGCGTGGGTGCCAAGCCCCGCCCCCCCACAGTGCCGGGGTGGGCGGGGCCTGCACATTTATAAGCCAATCACAAGCGTCCCGGTGCGATAGAAGTGCCAGCTGTCGAATGGTAATGCAGGTGGCGCCCATACTTTCAACTTCCCCCCGGGCTTTATGACTTTGATTTCAGCACTCGAATGGTTGTTTTGATAAGAAATTGAAAACGGTCCTTGAAAACTCCTTCCCGGACTTTTCTCAGTGGGAGGATCTCGCTGCCAGACGGACCTGGCGGCGCTGCCACCTAGCGGCCACCAGGTAGACCCTCGCTCCCACCAGCCTCCATGTATCAAAAACTTCCTCTATGTAACCCCTAATCCATCAATTTACTATCGTGTATGAAAACCAGAGCAATGAAAACCCTTTTGCGCGTCCAGAAAGCTCCCAAAAAAGTCATTAAAACAGCGCGATTCATTAATATTGCTGAGTAAACGAGGAATTTTCTGATTCTCCAACTGAACTGAGTTTTGACGCGAGCCGAGAGATGGCGGGAGCGAGGCTAGGGGGAACAGGCTTACCCGAGTACCCAGATTCTGAAACATTCGTAAGTCATTTTTTTTCCTCCTCTCTAACTGGGAGAGATGAGAGGAACACATCTAGATACGGTACAAGTCTCTCAGGTAGCAATTTCGACGCCGTTTTAAGTGAGACGATGTTTGTGTGTTGTGCCGTAAGTGAGGCAGTTAGACGGAGGCGTTCTCATATCTCCACCTACGAGAGGAAGAAAGAGTGAAGGTAGGAAGCTTTTGAGAATGTGAGAGGTGAGTAATTATTCATCTGACTCTACCGGTCGACGGCCTCTCTCTTACCTCCTAGGTTTTTTTGAGCACCGGGAGGAGGGAAGATGGCGAGGAAGACGGAAAAGAAGAGGAAGAGGAAGAGGAAGAAGGAGTAGATGAAGAGCATGATGATGACTAACAAGAAGAAGAGGAAGAAGACGAAGCGAATGAAGAAGTACGAAACAAAAAGGATGAAGAAGAAGAAAAAGAAAAAACGAAGAAAGAAGATATAAGAAATACGACTCATAAGAGGAATAACAAGAGAGAAGAGGAAAAAACGAATCAAGAAGAAGAAGAAGAAGAAGGGTCACACAACTCCCCATAGCAGTTGTTGGCTCACACAGTTGGACACTATAGAAGGGAACACATTTTCCTGTCCATTACATAACGTGTACTGTATGTCATTCACCGAAGCCACACTGTAAGGTCAAGGAGCTGTAATATGAGGCCTATGTATCCTGTTCCTGTAACGCTCCTGAAGTCTGCATAAACATGTATTTTTCCGTCAGTTTCTTAAATTCAGCTACAGCATCCAGGTACAGAAATGACGCTACAGGTACAGAAACAACGATACAGGTACAAAAACTACGGTAAAGGTAGAGAAAGACGGTGATAATACAGGTATAAAAGCTAATATTACAGATATAGAGATAGAGATACAAACACCGGTACAGAAACAAGAGTACAGGTGTCGGTAAAGGTATAGCAAGTACAGACACAGGTACATACATATCAATACATAGCACAGGTATAATTAACGATAAATACAGAGAAATGTATCGGGTACAAAGATTTCACAATGTCAACAGCACACACACACACACACACACACAGACCTGAGAACAACGTACATAATTACATCACACTAACTTATACACACAGAAAGCATACGTACACAATCACTATACACTCACAGCCACCAGAACTACATGACCGTACTTATTGTGTACCCCGGGTGTTGGCACCAAGAGAGAGAGAGTATCACCTGTCCTCATCAGTGGTGGTAGGCCTAAAATGGTGTTGAAATACCCGGACGTAGATTTTGAAATAGGCCTATCAACGGAAAATATCTATAAATTGAAAGAAATAAGAACTCTAATGACGTAAATGTAGAAATAAAAAAAAATATTATAGAAATAAATAAATAAAT
>NW_024742238.1:2214348-2218442 GCF_018991925.1 Homarus americanus
TATACCTGTACTGTTATATACCTGTACTGTTATTAATATATACCAGTACTGTTATTAATATATACCTGTACTGTTATTGATATATACCTGTACTGTTATTAATATATACCTGTACTGTTATTAATATATACCAGTACTGTTATTAATATATACCAGTACTGTTATTAATATATACCTGTACTGTTATTACTATATACCTGTACTGTTATTAATATATACTTGTACTGTTATATACCTGTACTGTTATTAATATATACCTGTACTGTTATTAATATATACCAGTACTGTTATTATATATACTCTGTTATTGTTATTAATATATACCTGTACTGTTATTAATATATACCTGTACTATATTGATATATACCTGTAATTGTTATTAATATATACCTGTAATGTTATATACCTGTACTGTTATTAATATATACCTGTACTGTTATTAATATATCCTGTACTGTTATTAATATATACCTGTAATTGTTATTAATATATACCTGTACTGTTATTAATATATACCTGTACTGTTATTGATATATACCTGTAATGTTATATACCTGTACTGTTATTATGAATATATACTGTACTGTATTAATATATACCTGTAATGTTATATACCTGTACTGTTATTAATATATACCTGTACTGTTATTAATATATACCTGTAATTTTATATACCTGTACTGTTATTAATATATACCTGTACTGTTATTAATATATACCTGTACTGTTATTGATATATACCTGTACGTTATTAATATATACCCAGTATTGTTATTATATACCAGTACTGTTATTAATATATCTGTACTGTAATACCTGTACTGTTATTGATATTACCTGTACTGTTATTAATATATACCTGTAATTGTTATATACCTGTACTGTTATTAATATATACCTGTAATTGTTATTAATATAATCCTGTACTGTTATTGATATAACCTGTACTGTTATTAATATATATACTGTAATTGTTATTATTGTATATACCTGTACTGTTATTAATATATACCTGCACTGTTATTGATATATACCTGTAAGTTATATACCTGTACTGTTATGAATATATACTTGTAATTGTTATTAATATATACCTGTATTGTTATATACCTGTACTGTTATTAATATATACCTGTACTGTTATTAATATATACCTGTACTGTTTATATACCTGTAATTGTTATTAATATATACCAGTACTGTTATTAATATATACCTGTAATGTTATTGATATATAATTATAATTGTTATTAATATATACCTTACTGTTATTACTTATATACCAGTCCTGTTATTAATATATATCTTGTACTGTTATATACCTGTACTGTTATTGATATTACCTGTACTGTTATTAATATATACCTGTACTGTTATATACCTGTACTGTTATTAATATATACCTGTACTGTTATTGATATAACCTGTACTGTTATTGATATAACTCAATGTTATTAATATATACCTGCGTACTGTTATTAATATATACCGTAATTGTTATTACGATATACCTGTACTGTTATTAATATATACCTGTACTGTTATATATACCTGTACTGTTATTAATATTTTCCAGTACTGTTATTAATATATACCTTAATGTTATATATCTGTACTGTTATTAATATATATACCTGTTTGTTATTAATATTTTCTGTACTGTTATTGATATATACCTGTAATTGTTATTAATATATACCTGTACTGTTATTAATATATTCCGTAATGTTATTACCATTGTTATATACCTGTACTGTTATTAATATATACCTGTACCTGTTATTAATATTTCCTGTACTGTTATTGATATATACCTGTACTGTTATTAATATATACCTGTAATTGTTATTAATATATTCCTGTAATTGTTATTACTATATACCTGTACTGTTATATATACCTGTACTGTTATTAATATATACCTGTAATTGTTATATACCTGTACTGTTATTAATATATACCTGTACTTGCTATTAATATATATCTGTACTGTTATTGATATATACTGTGCTGTTATTGATATATACCTGTACTGTTATTAATATATACCTGTACTAGTTGATATATACCTGTAATGTTATATAACTGTACTTGTTATTAATATATACCTGTAATGTTATATAATCTGTACGTTATTAATATATACCTGTACTGTTATTAATATATACCTGTACTGTTATTAATATATTGTACTGTTATATACCTGTACTGTTATTAATATATACCTGTACTTATTATTATATATTATTGTACTGTTGTTACTATATACCTGTACTTGTTATTAATATTATACCTGTACTGTTATTAATATATACCTGTACTTGTTATTAATATATACCTGTACTGTTATTATAATATATACCTTGTATTGTTATTGATATATGCCTGTGTTATTATTACTATATTCCTGTTCTTATTAATATATACCTGTACTGTTATTGATATATACATTGTATTGTTATTGATATACCTGTACTGTTATTGATATATACCTGTACTGTTATTGATATTTACCTGTATTGTTATTAATATTTACCTGTACTGTTATTAATATATACCTGTACTGTTATTAATATATACCTGTACTGTTATTAATATATACCTGTACGTATTGATATATACCTGTAATTAAATATATACCTGTACTGTTATTGATATATACCTGTACTGTTATTAATATATACCTGTACTGTTATTACTATATACTTCTGTACTGTTATATACCTGTACTCTTATTAATATATACCTGGTACTTGTTATTAATATATACCTGTACTGTTATTAATATATACCTGTACTGTTATTGATATATACCTGTGTATTATTATATTCCTGTACTGTTATTAATATATACCTGTACTGTTATATTTTACCTGTACTGTTATTAATATATTCCTGTACTGTTATTATATACCTGTACTTGTTATTAATATATACCTGTACTGTTATTGATATATACCGTACTGTTATTACTATATAATTTGCTGTTATTACTATATACCTGTACTGTTATTACTATATACTTTGTATGTTATATACCTGTATTTTATTAATATATACCTGTACTGTTATTAATATATACCTGTACTGTTATTAATATATACCTGCACTGTTATTAATATATACGTGTACTGTTATTGTATAACTGTACTGTTATTAATATATTCCTGTGCACCTGTATTTCCTATCAGTCCAAGATGATGTTACATAATAACGTAAACTAACCTAAAATAGTAATTTGTGTAATACTGTAATTCTGAAAAATTTTTGTACCTTCACCTGTATATATCTGTTGTTGTTTAAGTGATAAGAGGCGAACACACGGTCATAATAAACAACTACTCTACAGTGTTGATGGTTTGGTCATCTTTAAAACTGCTTAAAACAATACAGTATTACAACTGGTTATGGTTGGCCTTCAGTTCCCTGTCAGTCCTTGAACGTAACACATAGCCTTGAGGCAAAATGAGGATTTTTTTTTAGAATATTTTTAAAAATTTCATTATATTTAAATAAAAAAATATCGCCTTGAAGTAGTTTAAAGGAGGAAAACCGCCTATAAAATTTATATCTAACATCTAAACCACAAATACCACGTTAGAGCAATTTAATAGAACAAATTGTTAATAATAAATATTAAATGTTTTCACTGACACTTATAAACAAAACACCTCACGTTGGGGCAGTTATTAAACAACAACAACTAATGGTAATAATTATAAGAGTGTGGCGACCTTGAAGCTGTACATGAACACTGTACCCCACGGCAGCTACCAGAGTTAAACGCTTGTGTGTCACTGTAGGCATAAGGCGAGAGAAGCTTCGTCTGGCGTAGCTTCCTTAAACACGTCATTGTGGTGTAGAGGGAGATTAACGCCAGACGCTGTTGATCGCTCGTGGTGGCGATGTAGAAGGTAAAGCAGACGGGGAGATGTACAGTACCAGTGACGTAGCTTCCGTAAACGTGACATGGTGATGAACGCCAGACGCTGTTGATCGCTTCCACAGGCGATGTTCTTTCCTGTGGTGACGTCTCTTTCAACACCACCTTGACGACGACAGGTAACAACACAACAAATTTGGCTAAGAAATAT
>NW_024742238.1:2218542-2234997 GCF_018991925.1 Homarus americanus
ATCAGTATACTTTAGTTCAGTTACGTGGTAGCTTCTAACATTACCACATTCTAATTTAACATTCTAAACCTCAGCTTCTAACATTACCATTCTAATTTAACATTCCTACACCTCAGCTTCTAACATTACCCATTATAATCTAACATTCCTACACCTCAGCTTTTAACATTACATTCTAATCTAACATTCCCACACCTCAACTTCTAAACATTACCACATTCTAATCTAACATTCATACCTCAGCTTCTAACATTATCTAACATCACATTCTAATCTAATATTCAACATTGGTGACAAATTAGCCGTAACTGAGGTATAATTAGCGGTGGTGAGAGTGTGGTTAACGAAAGGTGACAACAATTATAGCCAACTGGTGTGAAGTGGCGTGTTGTGGCGTGTTGTGGTGTTGTAGCGTGGTGTGGTGTTATGGTGCAGTGTTGTGGCGTTGGTGTTGTGGCGTGTGAGTGTGTGGTGTTATGGTGCGGTGTTGTGGCGTGGTGTTGTGGTGTGGCGTGGTGTGGTGTTGTGTTGTGGCGTGGTGTTGTGGTGTGGCGTGCTGTTGTGTTGTGGCGTGGTGTGGTGTTGTGGCGTGGTGTTGGGGTGAGTGTTGTGGCGTGGTGTTGTGGTGTGGTGTTGTGTTGTGGTGTTGTGGTGTGGCGTGGTGTTGTGTTGTGGTGTTGTGTCGTGGTGCGGTGTTGTGGCGTGGTGTGGTGTTGTGGTGTGGCGTGGTGTTGTGTTGTTGTGGCGTGGCGTGGTGTTGGGGTGAGGTGTTGTGGCGTGGTGTTGTGGCGTGGTGTTGGGGTGAGGTGTTGTGGCGTGGTGTTGGTGTGGTGTTGTTGTGGTGTTGTGGTGTGGTGTGGTGTTGGGGTGAGGTGTTGTGTTGTGGCGTGGTGTGGTGTTGTGTTGTGGCGTGGTGTTGGGGTGAGTGTTGTGGCGTGTTGTGTTGTGGTGTTGTGGCGTGGTGTGGGGTGTTGTGGCGTGGTGTTGGGGTGTGAGGTGTTGTGGCGTGGTGTTGTGTTGTGGTGTTGTGGCGTGGTGGTGTGGTGTGGTGTGGTGTGTTGTGGTGTTGTGGTGTGGCGTGGTGTGGTGTTGTGTTGTGGCGTGGCGTGGTGTTGGGGTGGGTGTTGTGGTGTGGTGTTGTGGTGTGGTGTTGTGTTGTGGTGTTGTGGTGTGGTGTGGTGTGGTGTTGTGTTGTGGTGTGGTGTGGTGTGGTGTTGTGTGGTGTTGTGGTGTGGCGTGGTGTTGGGGTGAGGTGTTGTGGCGTGGTGTTGTGGTGTGGTGTTGTGTTGTGGTGTTGTGGTGTGGTGTGGTGTTGGGGTGAGTGTTGTGTTGTGGCGTGGTGTTGTGTTGTGGCGTGGTGTTGGGGTGGTGTTGTGGCATGGTGTTGTGTTGTGGTGTTGTGGCGTGGTGTGGTGTTGTGGTGTGGCGTGGTGTTGGGGTGAAGTGTTGGGGGTGAGGTGTTGTGGCGTGGTGTTGTGTTGTGGTGTTGTGGCGTGGTGGTGTGGTGTGGTGTTGTGTTGTGTTGTGGTGTTGTGGTGTGGCGTGGTGTGGTGTTGTGTTGTGGCGTGGCGTGGTGTTGGGGGGGTGTTGTGGTGTGGTGGTGTGGTGTGGTGTTTTGTTGTGTTGTGTTGTGGTGTGGCGTGGTGTGGTGTTGTGGCGTGGTGTTGGGGTGAGGTGTTGTGGCGTGGTGTTGGGGTGAGGTGTTGGCGTGGTGTTGTGGTGTGGTATTGTGTTGTGGTGGTGTGGTGTGGTGTTGTGTTGTGTTGTGTTGTGGTGTGGCGTGGTGTTGTGTGGCGTGGTGTGGTGTTGTGGCGTGGTGTTGGGTGAGGGTGTTGTGGCGTGGTGTTGTGGTGTTGTGTTGTGGCGTGGTGTTATGGTGCGGTGTGTGGTGCAGTGTTGTGGTGTGGTTTGTGTTGTGGTGTTGTGGCGTGGTGTTGGGTGAGGTGTTGTGGTGTGTGGTGTTGTGTTGTGGCGTGGTGTTATGGTGCGGTGTTGTGGCGTGGTGTGGTGTTGTGTTGGTGTTGTGTTGTGGTGTTGTGTTGTGGTGTTGTGGTGTGGCGTGGTGTTGGGGTGAGGTGTTGTGGCGTGGTGTTGGGGTGGTGTTGTGGCGTGGTGTTGTGTGTGTGGTGTTGTGGCGTGGTGTTGGGGTGAGGTGTTGTGGTGTGGTGTTGTGTTGTGGCGTGGTGTTGTGTTGTGGTGTTGTGGCGTGGTGTGGTGTTAGTGATGTGGCGTGGTGTTGGGGTGAGATGTTGTGGCGTGGTGTTTGTGTTGTGGTGTTGTGGCGTGGTGTGGTGTGGTGTTGTGGCGTGGTGGTGTTGTGTTGTGGCGTGGTGTTGTGTTGTGGTGTTGTGGCGTGGTGTGGGTGTTGTGGTGTGGCGTGGTGTTGGGGTGAGGTGTTGGGGTGAGGTGTTGTGGTGTGGTGTTGTGTTGTGGCGTGGTGTTGGGGTGAGGTGTTGTGGCGTGGTGTGGTGTTGTGTTGTGGCGTGGTGTTGGGGTGAGGTGTTGTGGCGTGGTGTTGTGTTGTGGTGTTGTGGGCGCGGTGTTGCGGCAGTGGCGGTAGTTTGTGTTGTGGCGTGGTGTTATGGTGCGATGTTGTGGCGTGTGTTGGGGTGAGGTGTTGTGAGTGTGGTGTTGTGTTGTGGTGTTGTGGCGTGGTGTGGTGTTGTGGTGTGGCGTGGTGTTGGGGTGAGTGTTGGGGTGGTGGTGTGGTGTGGTGTGGTGTTGTGTTGTGTTGTGGTGTGGCGTGGTGTGGTGTTGTGGCGTGGTGTTGGGGTGGTGTTGTGGCGTGGTGTTGGGGTGTGTTGTGGCGTGGTGTTGTGGTGTGGTGTTGTGTTGTGGTGGTGTGGTGTGGTGTTGTGTTGTGGTGGTGTGGTGTGGTGTTGTGTTGTGTTGTGGTGTTGTGGTGTGGCGTGGTGTTGTGTTGTGGCGTGGTGTGGTGTTGTGGCGTGGTGTTGGGGTGAGGTGTTGTGGCGTGGTGTTGTGGTGTGTTGTGGCGTGTGTAATGGTGCGGTGTTGTGGTGCCAGTGTTGTGGTGTGGGTTGTGTTGTGGTGTTGTGGCGTGGTGTTGGGGTGAGGTGTTGTGGTGTGGTGTTGTGGTGTGGCGTGGTGTTATGGTGCGCGGTGTTGTGGCGTGGTGTGTTGTGTTGTGGTGTTGTGTTGTGGTGTTGTGTTGTGGTGTTGTGGTGTGGCGTGGTGTTGGGGTGAGGTGTTGTGGCGTGGTGTTGGGGTGAGGTGTTGGCGTGGTGTTGTGTTGTGGTGTTGTGGCGTGGTGTTGGGGTGAGGTGTTGTGGTGTGGTGTTGTGTTGTGGCGTGGTGTTGTGGTGTTGTGTTGTGGCGTGGTGTTGGGGTGAGTGTTGTGGCGTGGTGTTGTGTTGTGGTGTTGTGGCGTGGTGTGGTGGTGTGATGTTGTGTTGTGGCGTGGTAAAGAGAGAAAATCTGAGATCATGTTACGACCGATCAATCATTCATAACCAGCGATAATAATACTACTATGACGGTGCTGTTTTGGGCACGGGTTACGGAGGAGAGGTGGGGTGGGGTGGGGGTGGTAGGAACACCATTTCCACAACGATTTCTTTCACCATAATATCGAAAATCTGGTTATTGTGATCGTATTCTTGTGCTAATGTAATTATATATTGTTGATAAGTATAGCAAGGTGGAATCGTATATAACACCTTGATGGGAGGACGAGGATTAATGTTTTAACATATAGGGTGTCCATAAACAGTACGCTCTCATGTTTTAATCAGGGTTAATCATTTATGGACACCCTGGATTATCTGAACTGTTATACGTCACCAAAAACGATACCTTGTGGCTTAATGCTGAATATCTGAGCTTGGAATCCAATGCTCCTTACGTCAGAAATTTCCTCCCCCCCTTAATTAGTGATGTAATGACGTCATCAGTTGGCTCACTTAATTTACGACATAAATACTGGATTCTTAAAGGTTTTCATGCCATTTTTTCCCTTAACTGCTCATGGAAAAAACATCATCAACTTTCTCCATTTAATTTAGTTCATAAAGATCGAATCTCAAAAGTTCTCAGGACAAGTTTTCCTCTGTTGGTCACTCAAGAATAGGCATCAGGATGGAGGTCCAAACTACACTGATACCACCTGTAATAAGATATATTCTCTTAAAAATTTACTCACGGGGGTAAAATTTAACACACGACTCCTTATAACGACCAAAGTCTCATTATACCATTTAGACTTTGATAACGACAATGTTGAAAGTTAGTCGTGTTAGGGCGGGTGTGACGGCCTTGGTGGTGGAGAATGGCAGTCATAATGTATGTCTCGAACAGCGTGGTTATGTATCACGCTGGACGACCACTCATGAAGCAGCTCCTTACCATCACTAAGACAGTTTTTTTTTATTTATTATTATTATTTTTTGGGGGCTCATCTGTAATTATTAGTGTGGGGCTTCCTTCCCCGACGACCCGCGACATTATCTTTGTACCAGACGACATTTTGTACCATCTTGAACGCCCATTAAAGACATAAGTTCAGCTATTATTCTGTATTTCTTGTTATTTAATTAATTAAGTTTATGCTATGTGTTTATTATACATATTATACATTAAGTCATATATCGTGTATGTGTTGATGCTGTTCATTCATTGGTTCACAGTCACCAAGTTATACTGATCACCACAATACATTCTCCAGATTATAAGCCATCAAAGTATCGTCTGTTAAAAGACTGGTCATCTGTATCTACGAGCAGTCACCAAGATATGGTTCGTATATCACAGTCATCAGGATAGGATTGGCAAAGTACAGTCACCAAGCTTATTATAACTGGCAAGGTACAGTCACCAAGCTTATTATAACTGGCAAGGTACAGTCACCAAGCTTATTATAATTGGCAAAGTACAGTCACCAAGCTTATTATAACTGGCAAGGTACAGTCACCAAGCTTATTATAACCTGCAAGATACAGTCACCAGGATATGGTCATTAGTAACAAGCCACGATCACCAGGTTTAAGCCACCAATAAACACTCACATAACGACATAATAGGCGAGTACTAGGCGGGAATACGAGTCAATTTAGAAGTAATGACATTGTCTGGACTTTGTTTTGATAATGCCTGATGGAAGGTAAACATGACAACATAGTGCTGTTATTGTTTTGATGATTCACTAATGAACCACTGGGATATATCACCATTTATATTAATTAATGGGTAAATTTTTACAATAACTATCATAAGTATTTGGATGTTTAGATTCGAGACAGGCTATATTGGGTAAATGTTAAGTTTTGGTCATCCTGTACTTATACAGGCAGACTATGTTTTTTCTGATGGTTTGTGATGTGTTATGAACGATTTAGACCTTCATTTCTATCGGAAATCACTAGTTTTGAGTTACTACCCCCCCTACCGGCGTATGTTAAGCTAACCTTATAACTTATAACTCAACATACCCTAACCTAACCTAACCTAACCTATGACCTGTAATTTCTTATGCAATCGAAAAATGTTTTGCGACAGAAATCCCGTAGAGATAATGTGTCTTATTGTTTAAAGTACTTAATCCCAGAGTTAGAATCTTAAGGTTCCCCAGATGACCAAAACCAAGATAATACCAATATTGTTTGGAATGTTTATACTCTGAAATTTGTTGTATGGGCAGCTAATATCCATTGAATTAGTTAATGTGTTTAGTATTATTTATATATTCAATATAATATTACTGTGTTGCACAGTAAAGCACAATTAATTATCTAATAATATTTATTTATAGAGAGCCGATCAACCGAGAAGGTTGGACAACTACTTCCAGGGTTCATCAAGGAAGAGGAAAGAAACTTACCAAAGTAGATGTGTTTATGATAGAGTATTATCAAGAACTCCGCCACCCAGCTATGAAGCATGTTAAATTACATCTGTCATCTGATCATCTCAAGCCCATCCCCTGGCCATGGTCGTCACTCGTCCTTCCACAACATTAAATATAGACATCAGTGACGAAAACTTACCTTTTCCAGACATGAAATAGAGAACAGTGATGAAAACTTCCCTGTTGGAGTTATTGGTCTTTTGCATCATTGTGGCACCCATCAAGTAAATACACACGATGGTACTTGAGCAGTAATTTATTTTGACCTAAAAATAAGGTATACCTGTGTATATCAACATTGTATACGGCCACAAGTTCTGTATTTCTGCTGGTAACAACACACATCACAGTTGGCTACCTCCAGACTCCCTCTCTGCGGCTCGAGCCAGTCTGTGACGTCACAACCAATCACAGAGCTTTTCGCAGTCACGTGACTTTTTAGCGACTTTAACCCTTATTTTTTTTTACACTTTTTGGCCCAATTTATTTAAAAATATCATTACCATCGTGAATTTAAGCGTTTTCTTTACCCATTAACCTGCCATCTTACGAAAAAATTCCGACCGAGAACTCGTCTATTACACGAATACCAGTACACGGCTACCTTGGTCCCGCCTTAACTAATTGGTCATAAACGCAGGTAGAGGCAGCCTTGGGGACTGTATAAAGGGGAACATGCAGGTGTACAGGGAAATATAGCGAGAGATATACTAGGTAAACACAAGGGGGGAGGAGGATATAATGCGGGGTTGTGGTGGGGGGAGGTAAGGTGACCCCAGTTGACCACCGGACAGCCTTGGTATTTGACATAACTCCCTCCCTCTCTGACACCCCCTTCACCCCTCCCTGTTGTTTACGCCCAACTGTTTTTCCTCCGACAGCTTATAACATCATAGGCTATTACTACTACAGCATTACTATCATTTGTTTTACAGTGTAGATTTTTACTTGAAAATGATAATGAATATAAAAGTGATAATAATACTAGGGATCTACGGACGGTCTGGCTGGCTGAAATATGCTACTACTAGAAACACAACACAACACAACACAACCCAACACAACACAACAAAATGCAACACAGTCAGAAGACCATCACCTTGGCGAGGCTGCAGTAATGATTTCACAACTGGTCACGGTGATTATCTGACAGCACGGGACCCGACCCCCTCATCACCACCCTGCCGCTGCCACCACCCTGCCCTGGCCACCACCACCAACCGCCGCTGCCACCACCACCCCTGCCCCCTGCCACCACCACCACCGGCCCCCGCCACCTCACCACCAATCCTGCCGCTGCCACCACCACCTCCCAAGGCTCCCGCCACTCACCACCACCCCTGCCGCCGCCACCACCACCAATCTCTGCTGCCACCACCCCGCCGCCGCCACCATCACCATCCCACCCTGCCACTGCCACCACCCTGCCCCTGCTGCCACCACCACCCTGGCCCCCTGCCACCACCACCACCCTGTCTCCTGCTGCTGCCACCATCACCATTCCTGCCCCTGCCGCCACCACTCACCTGCCCCCCCTGCCACCACCACCACCCTGCTGCCTGGCCACCACCACCACCCTGCCGCTGCCACTGCCACCACCCTGCTCCTGCTGCCACCACCACCCCTGCCCCCTGCCACCACCACCATCTCTGCCCCGCCACTGCCACTAATCTGCCCCTGCCGCCACCACCACCCCAAGGTTCCCGCCACCACCACACCACCCCTGCCCGCCACCGCACCACCACCGCCATACCACCACCCTGCCCCTGCCGCCACCACCACCCCTGCCCCCCGCCACCACCACCACCCTGCCCCCCGCCACCACCACCAACTTGCCGCCGCCGCCGCCACCACCCCTGCCCCTGCCGCCACCACCACCCCGCCCCGCCACCGCCACCACCCTGCTGCCTGCCACCACCACCACCCCTGCCGTTCGCCACCGCCACTCACCCTGCCCCTGCCGCCACCACCACCCTGCCCCTGCCACCGCCACACCCTGCCCCTGCCGCCACCACCACCCCGCCCCGCCACCACCACCACCGCCGCCGCCACCACCACCACCCCGCCGCCGCCACCGCCACCACCCCTGCCCTGCCGCCACCCTTCTGCCGCCACCAATCAATTTGTCGCCGCCACTACCACCACCTTGCTGCCACCACCACTACCACCACCCTGCTCGATGCTCTATCCCTTTGGTCTCTAACTGACGGAGTAATACCATCGAAATTTTTTGTACAAATCAGCAATAAATAATTACTATTTACCACAAGGAACGGGTGAGGCATCATGGACAGCCCTGAGAGTGACCTTAGCATTATGTGAGGTGTGAGGTCCAGACAGTCAAGCCTTGACCCCATATTTAGCTTCCAGAGTTAAATATTTTGACCCGCTTTGCCTGACTCATCCAATTATGGAGTCTGAATAGAAGAAATTATTGGCCCAAAGACCTCCTAGATTCAATGTATATATGAGTAAATATCTACTGTTTAATAGTAGATATATCATTAATATATCAAAAGATAGTAAGGCGGGAATGAGACAATATAACTGTCAAAGAATAAGTTACCCCTAAGATATAGTTCTCTTTAATACATAAGAAAATGTAAGAGAATGCGCTATGTTGTATGGGTGACTATACATTTTTACTTCACTCATTATTTGCATCGCAGTTTTCATTTTTCATTAAGTTGTATCTTATGAACGGTATAATGTATTAGATTGTTATATATCACAACACCTGCCATTTTTTTTCCTGTTTTTGCCTCGGGAATTTTCTAAGAGTCGTGGATCCCAAGTCAACCCACGGCAGTCAGTCAGTGTCATATACCGTAGTACTTTGATGTGAGTCATTCTGTGTGGTGACTTGACAAACACAGCGACAAAATAAAAAAAAAAAAAAAACTAATTCCAAGTTTTCTCATATTAACCTTTTATCTGGATAAGATTTTTGTGAAATATTGATACAGTAATCTATTTCAAGTGTCCAGCTGAAAATTGAGAAAGGTCAAAGGATCGGTTCAGTGTGTGTGTGTGTGTAAGTTTATAATAATAATAATAATTAACTTTTAATTGAAAGAGCTTGGCAGCCAGAAGGCTGAAAATATACAGTTACATATTTGGGGAATGGGTTTCGAATTACAAATAATATACAAGTAACATAAGTGATACAAATAAGATATATAATAACTAGATGGGGAAAAGCTCAAACTACAGTTCATTTCCACATAGTGACAGTGCAAGGAGTAGTGTTTACTGGGAGTGAATACACTGGTTTATTACAAGTTATTGATAATATTTACAGTGGTTGGGACTGGGCTGTTCTTATAGCGATCAGTTCGTGCACGTATGGGCTGGATGCGGTTGTGGTGTCGAACAGCAATTCTCGGGCTAGGGATCTCAGGTGGTAGTAGGAGCCGGTGTCGAGGATGGTGTAGAAGCTTCTTACCAAATTTGCAGATGAGGTCGTGGTGATGGTCAGTGAGAGTCGAAAGGGCCAGTGTGTGTTGAGCGCTTGATATGTGGAGTAGGAAGGAGAGAATAATCTTGCATGCCCTCTTTTTGCACTTTTTCTAGAAGCTACGTTGTGTGGCATTTAGGGAGGAAGACCAGGTGGGGAGGCATAGGTGAGCTTGGGAAGTATGAATGTTGTGTAAACACTGAGGAGCTCGGGTGCAGGAACTCCGAGGGACTTGAGTCGGCGGAGGAGGTGGAGACGGAAACTGGAGGATTTAACAACTTCACTGACGTGTGGTTTCCAATTTAGTTTGTTGTCTATGGTGACGCCGAGGAACTTCGTGGAATCTACAACCTGGAGTGTGTTCGGACCTAGAGTAATGGAGGAGGTGGGACAATGTCGGGGGAGAGGTTGATGTGCATAACCATGGTCTTGGTATGGTTGATGGTGACATGGTTGTTGGTGGCCCAGTTTTGGAGATTGTTCAATAAATCCTGAAGGATTTATCTGCGTTTTCTTATGTTTTTGTGTTTGTATGTGTAAGTGTATTATGATATGTGTGGTATATTGCATGTAATTTTATAAATGTGTATGTACACTTTTGTGTAGGTGTGTATTTTATATTAAAAAAGCAACTTCATTGGAAAATTATTTCTCAAATTAAACCCACAAGTTTCAAGTTTTATGTCAAACTCTTATCTTCAAGTCAAACATAATCAGGAAACAAGGAACCACTTGAAAATTTATCTAAAATACAAGTTCTCAGTGTTCAACCTCCTGCGTGACGTTAGTAGCATGAGTGACAGAGAGCATGAGTGACGGGGAGCACAGTAGGTCACCAGGAGAGTAAAGTGCTACCTTCACCCATCACTTAATTTCTACCAAACAAAAAATGCTCGCCCAGAATGAAGGACACAGAGGCCCAGAACCAGTCCTGTGGGCCGAGGTGCACACTAAAGGTTTTGTTGTTTAAATGACACAGTCTCAGTATGTCCTCAACACTGCTAATACACGAGGCAGGAACACGCCATGACAAGACAGCTGATAAAGTAACACACGAAAACAAAGTTAATGTTGATATAAAACCCCTGCAATACTTACTGAGACACTACAGTACTAGTACAGTATGTATAAAATAACGTTACAGCTCAATAATTGTTAGGTTTATTTCACCAATTACACTTTTTAATAATACAACACTGCCTATTATCAATATTAGCTTAATCTATAAATAACAAAAAGTGGCTCGAATTGCCTAATTAACACCAGATTAAATTAAATAGGAAAAATAATTCTGCTAACATTACATTTTTGTTTAGCAAAATTTCCAACGCATTATATACCCTTATTAATGGACAGTTTTATTCTGCTGTTGATCAGAGACTAAACTGAGTAGAACTGGCTGTACTGTAGAGTCTTATTCCCCCATATTGGTCTAAATGAACGACTGTGCTCGGCCATCTGTCCGTCCATAACTCTTGAACATTCTGAACTTAGCGGGTCAGTATCTGTTCATTGTTATAACACTGCAGACTGTATGTTGCGTTACGTCATCACATATACGTTCAGGTTCAGGATTTGTTATCTGCATCGTGTGACGTCATAGCTGAAGGCGGATCCCTCAGGTACAACTAATGTTTTCCCAACCCTCACATTCACCCCCACCCATCACCTCCCACACCCACCCGTTTCATTCACCCACCCATCAGCCCCACCCGTTTCATTCACCTACCCATCAGCTCCACCCCACCCGTTTCATTCACTGCCCATCAGCCCCACACCATCACCTCCCACCCCCCACCCATCATCACTCCCCTACCCCCCACCCATCACCTTCCCCACCCCACCCATCCCCACCCCAACCATCACCTCCCCACCCCCACCCATCACCTCCCACCCCACCCATCACCTCCCACCCACACAACATCAACAAGAGGCAGGAGGGTCTGACATACAAACACACACTGAGGACCCTTGACATAGCACAGAAGCCTAATGAACCAGCCAAATATCTCAATCTCGTTAACCCTAGTCAGAGTAAAACTGCCACGAGCCGAGCGCCATCCACGGTACAATGACTCCAGTCTAATAACTTATCCAACGGAAAGCATATTAGTGATCTATATAAAATGAAACAGAATAACAAAAATAATAATAATAATAATAACAATAAAAACGAATAATAAAAAAATAATAATAATAGGCTAATACAAGATAAAACACTATCGATTAACGTAAACTTATATAGAAATATATTTTAAATTATTACGTTTTATATATACAAGACTTGAGAAAAACTTAAATATTCAAAAACAATAAAAAACTCAAGGTAGAAAATTTTACCAAGAAAACAGAAATAAACACGACGCAAAAACCCAAGATATAAAGAAAACAAATAACAAAACGCACCACATGCAAAAACAAAAAAAAACAAGACCAAAAAGGCAAAAATAAAACAAGACGCAACAAGGAAAACAAAAATAAAGAAAACAAAATCAGAAGGAAAATAAACAATAAACAATAAGATGAAGAGAGGGAGGAAGAGTATTACCCACGCCACCATTTATTATGGTACAATATTAAAGATGCATGCCAAGGTACTGTCTCAAGATGACAAAACAGGCAGGACCCTTATTAATTAAAAATAAATAGTAACGTAATGATGGTAAGATAATAATAAAACAATAATACACAATAATAATAATAATAATAATAATAATAATAATAATAATAATAATAAATAATAATAATAAAAATAATAAAAATAATAATAATAAAAATAGCAAACAACAATACCAACAACAACAAATAATAATAATAATAATAATAATAATAATAATAATATAATAATAATAATAATAATAATACTAATAAATAATAATAATAACAATAATAATAATAATAACTAAAAGGAATCAGAGAGGATTTCGTAACGTCAGTTAAGAACCGAAAATTAGGCAATGGTTTAATCTATTAAGATTCATATACAAGAGTTAGTGTTAGAGGAGAAGAGGCCAGCTAAGAGGTATAAGACACACACAAGAATAATAATAGGAGAATAACCACCCCAACACACACACACACACACACACACACACACACACACACACACACAAAAACACACACACACACACATCTACATAAGAAATACCAAAATGCAGAAACAAATAATAAACTAGATCAACACACACACAAACACATTTCCAAATTATATGCAACAAAACACAGTATAAAAAACAAACATACACTACGTAATATAAACACACAAATAAAATAGATATAAAATATAGACACTCACACAAACGTACACACACACACGAAAAACAAAAACAAGCAAATAACACGGATAAACCCACACACGTACAAAAATACAAGAAAATGACATACAAAAAAAACATCATCAAATAGCCTGAAATAATAATAATAAAAATAATAATAATAATAATAATAATAATACAATAATAATAATAATACTGTAATAATAATAATAATAATAATAATAATAATAATAATAATAATAATACCGTAATAATAATAATAATAATAATAATAATAATAATACCATAATAATAATAATAATAATAATAATAATAATAATAATAATAATAATAATACTGTAATAATAATAATAATAATAATAATAATAATAATAATAATAATAATAATAATACTGTAATAATAATAATAGTAATAATAATAATAATAATAATAACAATAATAATAATAATAATAATAATAATACATTCTTATCTATTTAGCACACAATAATAGTAGGACGACATGTGGCATCATGTCCTGCAGGACGACTATCAGGAGCAAGATGCTGGTAGACTATAGGAACAGTGTAACCAGCAACAACACAGTAAAGGAGGTCACAACAGCTGTGAACAAGACCACCCGACCGAGGTGTCCTGCCCCTGTCTTGGCCTGCTCCAGCTGCGGCTACTAGGTAAAATAAAATGAAAACAATCTTGTTGTACCGTACTCTACCTGACCACAATATTGCTGCACCTGTACTTACCTCTTATACTGTGTTAGTACCGCCCGTATTCCACCCCACATACTGCATGTAATAATATTATTGCACCATCCGGCATCATTAATATGCAGTACCGTACCACAATATTGTTATATTGCATTTTGGTTTCTTTTTGATCTAAAATATTGCAGTAATTTATCCACACCCGTACTACAATATTGTTGACCTTAAAATTACTAATATTAATTAATATGTACCTGTACCTATAATATCGCTGTTCTATACCTGTACCAATAAATAATCGTACCTGTACTACCTGTACACACCAATATAACCGTACCTGTACCTGCAATAACCAATATCGTCCATCATGAAAGCTTTTAATCCTCGTAGTTGTTAAATCTACGTCATTATAAAGTTCCCTTGCCATATTTAACCAAGGGGGAGGGCGAGGGCGGTTCATGTCAAACAGAAATGCAATTACACTTTGTTTTTTCCTCTGTTTAACTCCTGCCGGATTTTCCCACCTCACCTCTCTTGGCAACATTTCAAAACCAAGACCTTGGAGAGCGTTTCCAGGTCTAGTTCCCTTCCATATTATGGCGTCCATCAGGGGTTCAATATACACGCAGAAAGGCCCCGCCCCACAGTGCCGGGGTGGGCGGGCCTGCACATTTATGCCAATCACAAGCGTCCCGGTGCGATAGAAGTGCCAGCTGTCGAATGGTAATGGTGGCGCCCATATTAACTTCCGGGGCTTATGACTTGATTTCAGCACTCGAATGGTTGTTTTGATAGAAATGAAAGGTCCTGAAAACTCCTTCCCGGATTCTTTTCAGTGGGAGGATCTGCTGCCAGACGGACCTGGAGGAAAGGTTACCTATGGCCACCAGGTAGACCCGCTCCCACCAGCCCATATGTATCAAACTCTTATAACCCTAATCCATCAATTTACTATCGTATGAAAACCAGAGCAATGAAACCCTTATAAGGTCCAGAAAGTCTCCCAAAAGTCATTAAAACAAAGGACTACATTAATATTGCTGAGTAAACGAGGAATTTTTCTGATTCTCCAACTGAACCTGGAGTTTTGACGCGAGCCGAGAGGCGGCGGGAGGCTAGGAACAGGCTACCTGAGTAAATTACAGAGCCCTGAAACATCTGTAAGTCATTTTTTTTTTCTCCTCTCTAACTGGGAGAGATGAGAGGAACACATCTAGAGGTACAAGTCTCAGCAATTTCACCAGTTTTAAAGTGAGATTACGTTTGTGTGTTGTGCCGTAAGTGAGGCAGTTAGACGGAGGCGTTTCATATCTCCACCTACGAGAGGAAGAAGAAAGAGTGAAGGTAGCTTTTGAGAATGTGAGAGGTGAGTACTGTCTCATCTGACTCCTACTGGAAATGATTTGCTCTTACTTCCCAGGTTTTTGAGCACCGGAGGAAGGCGATGGCGAGGAAGACGGAAAAGAAGAGTAAAGAGGAAGAAGGAGAGATGAAGAGCATGATGATGACTAACAAGAAGAAGAGGGAAGAACACGAAGGAATGAAGTTATACGAAACAAAGAGGATGAAAAAGAAAAGAAACGAAGAAAGAAGATATAAGAAATACGACTCACAAGAGGAATAACAAGAGAGAAGAGGAAAAAACGAATCAAGAAGAAGGAAGAAGGGTCACACACCCCCCATAAAGCGGTTGGCTCACACAGTTGAATAATTATGAAGGGAACACATTTTCTGTTCATTACATAACGTACCATGTCATTCACCGAAGCCACCAATGCAGACTGCAAGGAGCTGTAATATGAGGCCTATGTATCCTGCCCTGTAACGCCCTGAAGTCTATATAAACATGTATTTCCGTCAAGCTTTTAAATTCAGCCACAAAGTGTCCAGGTACAGAAATGACGCTACAGTACACAGAAACAACGATAGCATAAAACTACGGTAAAGGCACAGAAATGCAGATAATACAGGTATAAAAGCTATTACAGATATAGAGATAGGGGAGATACAAACACCGGAAAAGCAGAAACAAGAGTACAGGTGTTTGGTAAAGGTATAGCAAGTACAGACACAGGTGCTACATATCAATACATAGCACAGGTATACTAACGATAAATACAGAGAAATGGCTGGGCACAAAGATTTCACAATGTCAACAGCACACACACACACACACACACACAGCATCTGAGAACAACGTACATACTCATATCACACACTAACTTATGCCACACAGAAAGGCGTACACAATCACTGCACGCTCACAGCCACCAGAACTACATGACCGTACTTATTGTACCTGTTAAGGCACCAAGAGAGAGAGAGTATCACCTGTCCTCACTGCGGTGGTAGGCTCAAATGGTGCTGAAATACCCGCAGATTTTGAAATAAAATATCAACGGAAAAAAATATCTATAAATTGAAATAAGCAAACTAATGACGTAAATGTAGAAACAAATAAAAGAAACATAGAAATAAATAAATAAATAAATAAATAAATACAGAGATAAATCACAATATAAATAAAATAAAACAAAACAAGCAAATTATAACAAAACAACAAGAAAAAATAGCCATCATAACCTACTTAAACAATATTTTCACCTTATGACCAGGTGTGAGAAAAAAGGCGAGTTTAAGTACCTGGCTGACTTATTTGGCAAAGCCATACCTCAAATATTTAATGTGCCATGAAGGTGGTGGAGGACTGCGGTGCCTGAGTAGACTGGTCCTCTGCTGCTCGCAAACTTAGGGAAGAACAGTGTCTGATTGGCTAACAGACATAAAGTACTGAATAAACCTAACCTAACCTAACCTAACCTAACCTAACCCAACCTAACCAAACCAAACCTAACCTGCCAGAATCTCTTGTATATATATGTATAACAAAGAACCAGTTTAGGCCGGAGAGGCACCTGACCATCTACCTGAAAAATAGCAAAATAAATAAAAATATATGGCTCGGAGGCCATTAACTACAACATACACATAATACATATCTCTTGTGTAACTGATATGTATAAAACACATATATAGTCTCTCACACACACACACACACCTCAACATTTCCCTAAGGTTCATACAGGAAGCAACATTCACCTGCTAGAGAACATATACAATTACAAAATGGATGAGCACATGCACCGAACGAAGCACTGA
>NW_024742238.1:2235097-2240097 GCF_018991925.1 Homarus americanus
GTCTGTCTGTCTGTCTGTCTGTATTATCCTTAGTTTTCTCATAAAACATCAAAACAAGAAGCAAGAATATACATAATAATAATAATACTTTTTTACCTAAGGCATCATAAGATTTCATATTTTATCATTATAGTTAACATTTTTAATAATCTCTATTTTTAATTTATTCCTAAAAAGATCAAATTAAATATTATAAAATTAAAACATTAAAGGAAAGTCTATATAAAACGTGAATATAACCAAGGTAAACACTTCATATGTATTTACTAACACTATATATGTTATAAATTCTAGACGATACTAAATGTTATATTATATAACCCCCTGATTATAATGTACAGTATATATCATGTGACGCTAAGATGGTCCAAATATGGCATTGTTGTTGTTTACTTTGTGTGTGTGTGTGTGTGTGTGTGTGTGTGTGTGTGTGTGTGTACATTACCCTTATGTTCACGTTAATGCAACCTTGCTACTTTTTCACTCCCTCCTGAGGACCACACACTCACTCTCTCCTTCTGCTGGTGGTAGGTGGTGGTAGTGATGGTGATGATGGTAGTGGTAGTAGTGATGGTAGTGCCGTGCGACGGTGATAGGGAAGCGTAGAGATGATGGTGGTGGTGTGATGGTGAAAAGAAGTGATGATGGTGGTGGTGGTGATGGTAGTGCTAGTAGTGATGATGATGATGATGATGATGATGGTGGTGATGGTAGCGTGGTTGCAGTTGTGGTGACAGTCGATAGAAAAATATGAGGGTTATAGTTAATATAGCACTGGTCGTGGTCAGGGGCTAGTTGTAATGGTGGTAGTTTGGGATGATGGTAGATTAACGATGTTCCTGACAAGATGATAGTGGTTACAGGTGCTATATACATAATCTCGGTAGTATGGTGACTGTAGTGTTGGTAGGTATTGTGACGACGAGGAGATGGTGTGGTCGTACCATTGGTCGTCTGGTCAAGGCAGGGTCAGTCGAGGCTCTAGGTTCAATGTTGCTTATAACGGCCCCTCTCTCCTCCTCTCACCTCCCCCTCTCCTCCCTCCCCCAGCGTGGAAAAGTTGATTACAAGTATTATTAAACATCCCTCCACCTCCTCCTCCTCCTCCTCCTCTCTTCCTCCCCACTCCCTTCCTCTCCACTCCCTCCCTTCTATTCACTCCCTCCACCTCTATTCACTACTTCTCCCTCCTCCTCCTCCCTCCCTCCCTCCTACTTTAACATCTACGTCAACAATCATCACTACTTACTGACCATTTTACCAGAGACGCATAATAGCAGTGATGACAAGGACGCTCTTTCCTTACACTCACATCTCTATCAGTTTCTGTCTATCGTAGTTTACCTTCACAACTACGATAGACGTGTTGCTTCTCCCAGTCACGTCTCTATCCATTCTGCCGACCCTTAATCATGTCCATCCGTCCATCCGTTCTATCTCTTCTTAGTCATTGTTTTATCGTCAGTCAATTGTTTGCCGTGTGGATTCAACTTTTCATCCATCCACTCGTCTATCTAGGTATCAATTGTTGTTCTATGTTCATCTATCCATCCATTTTGTCATCTGTTTTACTTCTTCATCATTATCAGTGCTCTTCCGTGCTTCTTCTGCATCGTCATTCAGCTGTCAACATCACTTCATCTTAATGGTGATGCGGGTGGTGATGGTGATGAGGGTGGTGATGGTGATGAGGGTGGTGATGGTGATGCGGGTGGTGGTGGTGATGGGATGGTGGTGATGAGGGTGGTGATGGTGATGAGGTGGTGGTGGTGATGAGGGTGGTGGTGGTGATGAGGGTGGTGGTGGTGGTGGTTCAGTGTGATGATATTGCACTATCCATTTACTGTCTATTCAATTCAGTTCTCTATCCATTCAACGTCTCAACATTTGCAACACCCACTCCTAGTCAGCTGTGTGCGTGTGTCCATCCAGCCTCCAGAGCATAGAGGCGACCTACACCACCCCACCATCACCACCAAGACCTCCCCACTACGACAACTTTCTCCCGCTAGCCTCCAGTCACCAGGTGTTGCTACCATTATCAACCATCCCTTGAAGCCCGCCCAACCCTCCAATATTTTTTTCAAACCGCGTTGTATATTTTTTTTTCCAAGCTTCCCAGTGACTGTAAAATGACTAGGGTGGAAGTGAGGGTGGAAGGACATGAGGTCGGTCAGTTGTCAAGTACACCCGCCTCCAGCCACCACCAATATGACACGTTTTCGTGACTTACGCAAGGAGGCACTGTGTATATACGGTACATTTATTTTATTTGAAATCTGAATATTTCTATGACTTACCGACGGAGGAAAATTGGTACATGTTGTATATAAATGTGACGGAGGGGCAAAGGTTCGTGTTTTATGATTTCGTATACATGATTATTATTCAATATATATGTGTATTCTGTAACATTTCCTGTGGCATACATTAATACATCCTGGAGTTTGTATATGTATATCCTAGACGCCTTGTGTTGTCATCTGTAGAGGGTTATGGTAGTGGGTCGCCAGGGCACTATACGTGATTCATATCTACATAAATATAACATTGGATTATATTGTATTTTTCTGTATATATATATTTTAATGATACCTGTGACGTCGTAAGAGGAAGGTTTACGGTACATAAGGTGTTACAGAGAGGATAACGTGACTCATATTTAAGATAAGAGTTTGAATTTAATGTTTGTCAATGTTTTGTTTTTAAGTTTTCTGTGACTTGTAGAGGGAAGGGGTGTTGTGGATTAGGGATGACGTTGGTAGCTGGATAGATGGTAGGTAAGACGATGGTAGCTGGATGATGGGAAGATGAAAGCGGAATAGATGCAGACGATGGTAGCTGAGACGATGGTAGCTGAGACGATGGTAGCTGAGACGATGGTAGTTGAGACAATGGTAGTTAGTGTATTATCACGTAGGGAAAGACTTAAGAGGTAATGGTAAGTTTTTCGTAGTTATATTGACAGTATTTTGTATTGTTTGCAGATACAGTGAAACCTCCATATAGCAGACTTTTATCTCTATGTAATCCGTTAGATGGAGGTTTATCTAACCCTCGATATAACGGACTGTTCTCTCCATATAGTTCGTTAAATAGAGTTATACTACACATTTTAACCCGTTTTCCATGACATATTCAAGGGGTAATTAGTGTAGATTGATGTGGAGGCGGCGAGGGATCATGTGTCAGCCTTTCACTACATGTTGAAGATTATTATTTAAGGATCTTTTGGGGGGTAAATTGTAGGCGTTTTCTCTGTTAATAAAAAAACATTGACCTGTATAGATGATGTAAGACGATTGAATATAGACGAGAACACTTTTACGTCTTATGGAAAAAAAACAAAATAAATGAGCATCGATCACAGAATCATTTGATATTCTTCTCACTTTCATATGTAAATTGATGTTAAAAATCCTTCTATTGTTTTTAGACAGTATTAAACCCTTTTATTGACTCAGGTAAAGGGGCAAATTTGAGTGTATATGCAAATGAGACAGAGGGCAAGGAGGGCAAGGGTATATATACACGTGTCCTGAGCTTTCACATGATGAATAATAATAGATTTTATATTCTGAAGATTTAGATAAAACTTTGTGAATGATAAAGGAGGAATTGGTTCAAAGCGTATGCAAATGAGGGTTGAGGGAAAGGAAGGTGTGAGTTATTTTAGATGCAAGTGAGGATTATTATTTTTTGGGAGGGATATTGTGTGAGGGATATTTGTGACTGTGAGGGATATTTGTGACAGTGAGGGATATCTGTGACTGAGGGCTAACGGGACGCAGGAGCTATATGATATGTGTAGGTGGAGGGTCATGGTATATTACTGCCTCTCTCTCTCTCTCTCTCTCTCTCTCTCTCTCTCTCTCTCTCTCTCTCTCTCTCTCCTCCCCTCCTCCTAAGTGCAGTAGTCTACAGTACGGTGTCTGTCTGTAATACTGTCAAGGTTGGAGGACTGTTGTTGAGATGTAATGGCGATAGGTTGAATAAGTATGTAGTATGTGTATGTATGTATGTATGTATGTATGTATGTACGTACGTGCCCCCCCACCTGTGGCACCCCTCACCTGTGGCACTCCTCACACCCCTTCACCTGTGGCACTTCCCCCGTCAGGTAACCTCTCAAGAGGGGCAGCAGGAAGGTATTATGGAAGGGAAGAAAAACCCTGCTGGTGGTGGGGGCTGGTGAAGCTCTAACTTCCGTGTCTGTCTGTCTGTCTGTCTGTCTGTCTCAACACTCGTCATAACATATAGACTAACACGACTACGGACACAGTTAATCACCTCCTTGTCTGTACCATATATAGAATGATATATAATTAATTCAGATTATATATTGATGTATAGATTAGATACTGTATAAATTATATATCCAGGTAGCTAAATAATTACACCTGTGTCGTATAATAACAGGTAATTAATTAGATACTCCTCCACTCCACTCCTTCCCTCCCTCTTAGTATCACGTATAGGAGGATAGGTAATAGGTAGACAGATAATATGGTGATAGTAGATGACAGGTAAATAACAGGTAGACAGTAGGTGAGAGGTAGACACTAGACAGGTACACTAGGTGGGTGAATACTGTACTAAGGAGAGGCTCGCCCTGTTCCATATACTGTCATGTTCCTGTCCACAGTGGGTGACAGGGGTCGATACCTAGCTGTGTGTGTCGTCTGCCTGTCTATCTGTCTCTCTGTGTTAGTTTGTATGTCTGTACGCCTGTCTGTCCTGATGGGGCTCACGTCTCGCTTGTTATTCATTATTCATTAGTAAGTGAGAAGGGTGAGGAAGGAGGGGTGAGGGGGGAAGTAGTGAGGTAGAGGAGGGCAGAAGTAGGGTAGGGGTGAGGTAGGGAAGGTGAGGGTGTAGAGGGATGAGGTGTAAAGAAAAGTCAGGGTGTAGGAGGGAAGGTTAGGTTGTGAGGGGGAGGGGTGAGGGATTTGAGGTGTGAGATGAGGTGAAGGGAAGGGGGAGATGGGGAGTGAGGGGTA
>NW_024742238.1:2245097-2392597 GCF_018991925.1 Homarus americanus
GGGAAGTAAGTGTGGCGAGGGGTGGAAGAGGAGGTACACCAACACTACACTCTTATACTAAGTTAACTCACAGGTAGGGGCACACAGGTGAGAGTAAGGCCACATATGACACTTTTAATGAACGGTGTCTTGAGAGTTACGGAATATTATCTTTGAATTTATATTAAAAACTTGTGCTTACATTAACACCGAAGAATACCTGTTGAAGATGAGAGTTGACCTTGACCTCTGACCTTCAGGAATAGGTTCATCCAAATTATTCATGTCCCTTTTTTTTATAGATTTTTTATGTGTTTTTATTTTTAATTTTGAGTTTATTTAAGTTATTTTCAGATATATAAAAGTTGGAAAGATATCACTCCACACACACACAGACAGACACACGCACACACACACACACACACACACACACACACACACACACACACACACACACACACACCAGTAATGGAAACACAAGAAATAGCATTATTTTCCCAAACTAACGGAGACTAAACCATTTCTCATGACCCGGCGGTGGTTTAACTGTTTCAAGTCGACCCCAAATTGTGTGGTGACCTCCCCAGGATGAAGACCCAGGAAGTCACTTGACCCCCAGATGGACTTGGCCCTTAATGGTGGAGCGGATGGGGGTGGCCACGGAAGCACAGTGATCGTGGTTGTATTATATATATTAGCCGGGATAATGGTACAGTGCTGTTGGTATACTTTGAACGGCATTTTGTTATGTTATGGGGTGTGTGTGTGTGTGTGTGTGTGTGTGTGTGTGTGTGTGTGTGTGTTGGTAGTGTACGCAGCCACATGCAAAAATGTGCATGTAAAGAAACGCTTACAATGACATTAAGATAAATGCAAAAAAAAACACACTCACGCAGCTACGCACAAACATGCACATGAAGGCATACACACATACACTCACACAAGGAAACGCACGTAGATTCTCGTCAGTTCACTCACGCACTCACACACAAGGAAACGTTTATACAGAAAACCTACAGGAACACACACACACACACTTTCACGAACAAAAAGCACACACACCCACATACACACGCACCGACACAAACACACCTTTTCACTCAAACACACACACGTCCCCATAGCACGAGGACCACTAAAGTACCTCATTAGGCCCAGAGCTGTGCCGTATACCCTTATAGAGAACAATGGCAGGAGGGGCTGTGTCCACAAGACCTTAGTGGCTTTTGTGAACATGTAAACACTACACCCGTGAGGGATCCTGAAGGGCCTTATAGCCTCGTAAGATAACTTGGAATGTTTTTACGATAGCTTAAGAGTTTCACCTTAACTAGATACGTTAACTTAGCACCAGTTAAGGGATAAAATATGCACAGAGACTCTTCCTTAACTAGATACGTTAACTTAGCACCAGTTAAGGGATAAAATATACACAGAGACTTTTCCTTGACTAGATACGTTAACTTAGCACAGTTAAGGGATAAAATATACACTGGCTATTTTAACTAGTAAATTAGCACCAGTTAAGGAACAGAATAGACAAATGTTAACTTAAAAGAACCTTTGTTATCCCGGTTCGAGGGCCGGCCTGACTCGCCTGACCGTACAAAGCGGGTCAATAAGATGCTATCTCACCCCGTATCAGTTTTTACCATTGAGTAGTATAATGGCGCGGGGCGTATAATGGTGTAAGGGGTATAACAGTGCCGTGTGGGCGGGTCTGGGCTGCGTCCGTGCCATACAAACCAAGAGACAGACAGACAGACAGACCCATTGTTGGTACAGGTTTATGCCCGGGACACGATGGCCAGAACTAATGTGGTCCTCCAAGGTCTGAGACCCAGCCTTCCCTAGGACCCCCAACTATAGGACTTTCAACCAATCTGATCTAGGACACCGCTGAGACGATAGCTGAGATAAGCCCTAGGACACCTCTATCTAACGGACTTATGGAGAGGAAAATCCGTTATATCAAGGGCCGTAAGATATGAAATCTGTATCTAACGGTCTTTATGGAAAGAGAAGTCCGTTATATCAATTGACCGTTACATCGAGTGACAGTTGTATCGAGTAACAGTTATATCGAGTGTCCGTTATATCGAGTGTCCGTTTTTGGGAGTTTTACTGTGTTCTTGATCCGTTTATAAAGAGCCCTCAGGAGTAACGGACGACTTCCTGATGATAATATCGCCGCCGCTGTGTCTAGTACAGTTAACTCTCTTCTTATTTATGATGTTAAGCAAGGTATCACCTTAAGATTAGTATCCCCTTCACCTGTCTCACACTACCTTGGGGCGTTAGGTTATTTCTTTAACTCGACTTTAATCTTAAATAGAATGTTCTATGATTATTTTATAGTGTGTGTGTGTGTGTGTGTGTGTGTGTGTGTGTGTGTGTCATTCTCAGCAAGTCCTGCTACAAGGTATACCAATGAAGAGTTTATCTTTACCTTAGCATTATACGAGAGTGTGAGAGGTGCGTCAGGCAACGAGAGTGTGAGAGGTGCGTCGGGTAACGAGAGTGTGAGAGGTGCGTCAGGTAATTACCATTGGCCTGGCTTACCTGTCCTAGAGCATAATGGTGGTAAGTAACTCCCTGATTAATTATTACCTGCAGGTGTTTATACAAGAGACGCCGCCCTTGTGTCTACCTGTTTTAAGGCTCAGAGTCCCTTACCATCGTGGTTGTTGGCGTAGGGAAGAGTTGTTTATTCAATTAGGTGGATGATTGAGTAATTAAGTGATTGAAGGGGGAGCTAATCAGTGAGGACTTTATTTTTGTTGTGAGTGTTTCCGCCATGACAGATTGATGGAACTGTCTATCGTCTTGGGGCCTTGGTCGACCCTTCTGAGGATGGTGGTGGTGCTGTTGATTATTGTTATTGTTTATTGTTATTTTTGTTTGGATTGATTGATTGTTTTTGTTGTTGTTTGGTGTTATTTATGTTATTGTTGGTGTTATTGATGTTCTTTGTTATTGTTGATTCTGTTGTTGTCTTACCTTGGCTTTTTATTTATCATAATATATTTCAATACCGTAATATATTTCTACACGAGGCAGGCAACAGATGTGCTGGCTGGCTGGGGGAGGGTCCTAGTGGCTGGGGGAGGGTCCTAGTGGCTGGGGGAGGGTCCTGGTGGCTGGGGGAGGGTCCTACTAACCGGGGGTGGTCCTGGTGGTGGGCGTGAGTTAAAATTGTTCAGCCTGACCCAACCCTCACTTTCCCGCCACTTGGGGTGAGGTTTTACCCACCATTAATTCATAAAATTTCGCGCCAATTTTTTTTTCCCACCTTCTCTTTACATCGGTTACACTCCGGTGCTCTACATGTTACTAGATTAATAGTTTCTATATAATAGCAACGATTCATCTATTATTTAATGACTTTAGCTCATATTATTGCTATATTTTTAAGTGTTGTAAAATTAAAGATGAGAAAGATGCATGACACTGTAATCACTGTAATGGTGTGTGTGTTATGAACGATGATTTAAGACACGAGACGAAGGTTAGAGACACAGGTGAGAGGATCTGACCTGGGGGAGGGGAGGTGTCGTACGGAAGGTGAGAGAATTAGCTCAACTTATTTTAATTTTACTTCTTTATTCCCTTATTTACTTTTATTTATTTATTTTTACTCAGTATCCTTAACTTATCTTCAACATGTTATAATTTTACTGTTCTTGTGTGATAGTGAGATAGTGATTGTGGTGAGATGGTGGTGATAGTGAGATCGTGGTGATAGTGAGATGGTGGTGATAGTGAGATAGTGATTGTATTAGGAGCATGAGTTAGCATAGAGGGACTTGTCTTGTATAGTATTGGTGGAATGTTGCTGTGTATAGAAAACGGGATGTTGGAGGTACAGGAAGGAGAGAAGTGATAGAGTGAGGGAGAGACAGTGAGAGAAGGAGAGGTAAACGGAATGGAAATAAATAGGAGGAGATAAAGAGCAAAACATGTCGAGAGAGAGAGAGAGAGAAATTAAGACATTAAAGACTGGAGAGAGAGAGAGAGAGAGAGAGAGAGAGAGAGAGAGAGAGAGAGTTAAGACTGAGAGATAAGGAGAGAAAGAGACAATAAAGACTGGAGAGATGAGAGAGAGAGAGAGCTGTGCCCTGACTGTTCCACTGACACACTGAGGTTCAACCCCCCCTCCCCCCCACGCCCTCCTGTACCTGATGACCCCTCTTGCCCCCAGCCACTGCCCGCCCCCCCCTCCCACAGCGCCCTTCTTCCCCTTTCCCACAGCGCCTCCCCTCTCTCCCTCCACCTCCTTCCTTCCCACTGTCCCCTTCCCCTTTATCGTTCTCCCATGGTGTAATCCCTCCTCCTCCTCACCCACCACTCACCCACCCCTCCACCCACTCCTCCCCACTCCTCCACCTATCCCAGAAACCCCTTCCACAACCACCGATTTTCTTCTCCTCCCACATTCCCCTCATCCCACCCCCAGTTCACCCCACCCCTGTCACATACCCCAGTCCCTGAGTCTTTCCTTCTCCCTCACCCCCACCCCTCACCCCCTCACCCCCTACCACGACCTCCATCCTCCAACACCAACATCACCCCTCTGCTGTTGGTCACCCCCTCCCCCACCTCCTCCCTCCCCCCACCTATACCCTCCTCCACCTCCCTCCCCCCACCCCACACCTCCCTCCCCCCACCCTACACTTCCCCCACCCACACCCTCCCTCCCCACCCACCACACCTCCCTCCCCCACCTACACCTCCCTCCCCCCACCCCCCCCACCCACCACCCCCACCCCCAAGCATCACCCCGTCTGCAGTTCGTCACGCCCTCACGCCACGACCTGACAACGTTAGTGGTGATTAGGAGTTTGGAGATGTGTTTCCTCTTGTCAGGTCGTGGGTGAAGGCATTGATGAGCTCCACAGGCCTCCAGTACACACACACACAGGCACACGCACCCTCACGCACCTTCACACACCCTTAGTACATCCTCTCACACACCCTCTCACACCCTTCTCAGACCTTCACACACTCTTTCACTATTCACAGATCTTCACACACCCTTCTCACACCCTCACGCACCTTCGGACACCCTCTCACACTCCTTCATTCACGTCTCACGCACCCTTCACACCCCCTACCCCCTGCGGTGTGTGTGTGGCGTCTACCTAACCACTCAACTAAGCCACTTGTATTTAATGTGTTAATATTCCTGTATCCTTGACTCACTGTATCTGTTAACGGTGCTCTTTGTATTTCATTTTGTATTTATCGTTGTTTCTTTTCTCTTTCTAGGTACGTTGGTGCTGTTCTCATTGGCTGATGATAAGTATACTGAGAGAGAGAGAGAGAGAGAGAGAGAGAGAGAGAGAGAGAGAGAGAGAGAGAGAGAGAGAGGTGTGTGTGTGTGTGTCCATCTAATACATAAACAGGTAAGTTCAACACACCTGCGGATATTAGTCATCACTTAATTAGTCATTACACCTGTGGGCCTGGCCTCTCCCTGCCTTCCACACCTGAGGGATATAAATAAGGATGTGTTATAACTCTCCTTCTTTTGTTCTCAGGAAGGAAAACCCCACCTTCCCTCATTCCCTCCCTCCCACGCCTTTTTTCTCCTTCTTCTGTTCATCCTCCCTCTCCCTCTTTCTCTACCTCTTTTTCCTTACATACCTTTCCCTGTTATCCTGTCCCTTTCTCTGTCCTTCCCTCCTCTCTCTCTCTATTCCTCCCTGATTCCCTTCCTTCCCACCTTACTTCCATTCCATCTTCCCCATTTCTCTATCCCTGGCCCTCCCTGGCCCTCCCTCCCTCCTGATGCAAAAGTTTTTATTGACGTAAGACACAGGTGAGGTCACGGGGTCATGGAGGATCTGGGCGTGGCGGATGGGTGACGAGGGCGTGGAGGGTGGTATATGATGGATAGGCGTGTGTGTGTGTGTGTGTGTGTGTGTGTGTGTGTGTAGTATCATAACATATAGAGAGAACAAATTGTACCATATACTTATTCCCCCGCCATGAGAACCTGAACATAAACACATCTGTCTGTTTTATTGTCGCCTGGGCTCCGGTTGTTGGGTAATGCTTGTTCTGAGTTATTGTCTAATTGGCTAATTGGGTTGTTAGGTGTGGTGGGATGCGGCAGGGGAAGGGATGATTAAGCGTGGTTATTAGGTCAGAGGAAATGTGGGGAGGTCACGATTGTGTGGAGGGGGGGTGGGGTCGAGGATGGTGGGGGGAGGATGGTTGGGTGGGGGAGATGGTGAGGGTGAAGATGGTATGGGGAGATGATGTGAGTGTGAGGGGAGAGAATAGAGAGACAGAGAATGAATGTGTGTGCCTGTACATCAAACACACACACACACACACACAGATGAAAGCACTAGGAAGTAAACTGTTATCTCCAGTCATAATAAAACGACCTCACACACACACACACACACACACACACCTAAAATTACCACCCAACAGTGATGGCTCAAGGAAGACGAGCATTCTATCTCTCAACCAGGGAGGTGAGGGAGGGAGATCATCTAATATTCTTACGTAATAATATTTCAGCGTAACTAATTGATAAAAAAAAGCATAACATTACGATACTGTTATTGAATTTTAGAAGTGGGTTTGGGGGTAATAATTTATTGTGTCTTGGTTTAGCCGAGGGAGTTGTTTACGTTCACTTATCTTGCGATCGTTTTTGAGAATCCGGATCCAGCGCCGCCGCCTCCTCACAGAGTTCACGACCCAGCCAAGAAAGGAAGCGGATAAATGACTCATATTAAAAAAAAGAAAGACACTGTATTAAATTCCGTTAAATCATGCTCTAGTAACACCGTCATTTCCTCCTGGCCGACACAACACAGGGTCGCTCGCTGCCGCCCACCGTCCACTTCCGCCATTAAACCAACACTCCGCTGCCCACCTAGCCCATTGTTTACATCCGTGACGTCATCCGCCGTTCGTGGATTTCCTGGATTGTGGAATATGATTGGTTTGTTCTGTCTGTTGTTGTGTTTTGGGGGTTACTGTAGGTTTTTGTTATCATAGGACTAGTTTGTGATTAATTCCTGATTTGTGACGTATTTTGATGGCGTCTAAGTATCTAAATAAAGCTCCACCTTGAAGTATCATTGGTTGAAGACGTCATAGTGTCTGGATATAGGTTACTGGATCGTGAAATATTATTGGTTCCTGAAGATTTTGATGACGTCATGGTTTGGGATTTGCCTAGTTTGTTAAATATCTCAAAACACACAGACAGAGACAAACAGACGGTATAGACAGACGAGACAGACTGTACAGACAAGACGGGAACTAATAACACGCTTCAGCCAACAGGTGCATTCACAAAAAAAAAACGTAAATAAGTCTTAATATGGGGCCGCGTTCACTATTGCCGTGACTCCTCCCCTCCCAGCTCCCCCTCCCTACCTCTTGATGGCCTGGGGGAGAAGGGGGTGTAGGAATCCGAGGGAGGTGGAGTGACAAGCCTGGGACGAGATAGTATGGGGGTAGAGGGGAGGGGGGATTGTCCATGTTTATGAGTCCGTTTGGATAAGATTATATTTCGATAGACTTTAGGAAACTGTGTGTGTGTGTGTGTGTGAGAGAGAGAGAGAGAGAGAGAGAGAGAGAGAAGGGGGGGTTGGGAAGGAAGGAACCCTGTTAAGGACCTTCCCCGAAGAGGTCGAGGAGTTGGGGTCGTGAGGAGGTGAGGGTGGGGGAAGGGGGAGGTACCGGTGACTCGTCCAGGAATGTGAGGAAATAGTAGGAAAGGTGTGTGAAAAGTTGAATGAATGGAGAGAGAAAGAAAGAAAGAGAAGAAGAGAGAGAGAGAGAGAGAGATAATGGAAGTTAGTAACAGAGGAAATAATGGTAGATAATGTCTTAGATGGGAAGAGAGAAGGAAAAGAGAGAGACAGAGAAGAGAGAACTCGTGTAGGCCTATATCTCTCTAGTAAGGCAAAAATACAAGCACACAGAGATAAGAGAGTAGAGAGACATGGTCCATCTTGGTGAGAGAGACAGAAACAAGCACACAGAGAGAGATAGAGAGATAAAACCGTGATGTATCTTAGAGAGAGAGAGAGAGAGAGAGAGAGAGAGAGAGAGAGAGAGAGACCACATATACACCATCACTTCACTATAAGGACACCTCCCCCCCTCCCCTCCCCTTCCCTCCCTCCCTCACCCCAGCAGTGTCTATAGTTATTGTTCTGCTTCAGTCGCTTCAGGTTTCGTGGCTTCAGTCGCGTCTGCATCTCGGTCCTGATGCTGACAGGTTCTCACGCTAGATTATCCCACCAAACCCATCGATCTGACTCTGTACTTTAGCGGCGACACAAAGACGGTGGATTCGTAAAACTATTGCATGTTAAGTTCTTCCCCCGCAGGATTATGATTGATGTGAGAACGCTGCTTACTGATTCACAAAGGTGGATTCTCATTTGATTGTGTATTAAGTTTTCATCCCAAATGGTGGTGTGGGAACGTATCTAACTGACTCACTTTATCTGCGACACAAAGGTGGATTCTCAAAGGTACCTTATGTTAATTTTCTTCCCCCCCCGAAATGTTAATGTGGGAGTGTATCTGATTGATTGTATAGTGAAGAGACAAAGAAGGTTATCAAAATGACGTTGATATTAAAGTAAGACTGTGCTCTCAAGTTTCGTAAGATCCCAACCACGAGGAAGATTAAATCGTAATTAACAGAGAAAATTCAGGCTCCGTTATCTCGCTGTGCTCTGAATACCGTTATACGTTTCTCAGTGAACAATACAGTACGTAGAATTGCCTTACAAACTTTGATGGAAGTATTGAATTGTAGCAGATAGGTAAACAAAAGAGAGGTGACGGGAAAGGCGAGCGAGTCCACGAACCAAGATTACTAGAAGACATTATTATTTTATGAGTTATAGTGTTAACAAATTACGAGCACCTCATGTACGTACAGCAGGAGAGAGAGAGAGAGAGAGGAGGACAGGTATAGCGAACTCTCCTTCACATGAACCAGGAACATGTATAAGGAACTAGTACACACATCCCGAACAGTTTTAACTTTGTCGCATGTTTACAAAGTGTCAACCTATACGTGGATGTTAACATATAGGCCTATTTGGCAAGCATAGAAAAAAATTGTGATACTGATGTTAACAAGTAGTAGGCCTAGTTGGGAAGTGATATGTTATAGGCTGATGGTGGCGTCCCGTACACTGTGGCATAACCAGCAGGGGTTCCCGAGGGTGATTCATGGCCTACTGCCTCCTCTGTTGTTTAGAAAGTTAATGGGCTAATCACCATATTACACCAGAGGGTGGGGGGCATCTGAGGTATTTTATGGGATCTGGGGGGTTTCTTTTTGGGGGTTCTAGGATGTTATGGGGTTTTGGGGGGTTCTAGGATGATCTGGGGGTTTTTTGGGGTTCAGGAGGTTCTACGATGATATGGAGGTCTGGGGCTTTTCCTGGGGTTCTAGGATGATCTGGGTTCTGGGGGTCTTTTAGATAGGTGGAGATGATGTTTTCTGATCCTTTCTTTTGGGGATGGGAGGGTGATGGGGGCTGACATATGGGACTGGATAGTGATGATGGAAGGGGGATAGTGACGGAGAGAGAGGGAGATGGTGGTGGGCCTCGACTCCCACCTCCCACCTCCCCACTCCTCTAACCCCCCCCCACTCCTACCTTCTTCTCAACCTCCCCAAATTGATCTCCACTCCCCTGCCCACCTCTTCACCCTTCATCATCTGTCACAATAAATTTACATTTTATAATTATATCATTACAGAACACTTACTCTTTATCTGATATTTTCGAATTTGTCGTCGTGTGTGTGTGTGTGTGTGTGTGTGTGTGTGTGTGTGTGTGTGTGTGTGTGTGTGTGTGTGTGTGTGTGTGTGTGTGTGTGTGTGTGTGTGTGTGTGTGTGTGTGTGTGTGTGTGTGTGTGTGTGTGTGTGTGTGTGTGTGTGTGTGTGTGTGTCCTCGGGATATTTTTGATAAATTTTAGCTCATGTTAGCCTAAGTAGTTTGTATTATTTTTTATCCTATCTATCTATCTATCTATCTATCTATCTATCTATCTATCTATCTATCTATCTATCTATCTATCTATCTATCTATCTATCTAACTATCTATCTATCTATCTACATCTTGAATAACTCGTAAATAAATTGAGTAAATAAACAGACAACGTAATATACACTCATTATATACACTATATAGATCTACACACTATATACATTTTGTGTTAGAGATATAGATGTTTAGTTGTGTTTATATATTTCTATATCAGGAAGTATAGTGAGTGTGAAGGTATATTAAGTACATCTATAAATACCGTTGTGGAGTGCGTCTTCAAGTGCCTTACTGTTTCCTTATGTTTGATGTTATTATTTTAAGAGTCTTTTTCTCTCTACCATATACTGTAAGACTGACAGCCAGACTAGGTGTATGTTCATTTGTGTTTGTGTTTATGCCACAAACACAAACTTTATGGTCTAGTGCGTCTGGCTTTCATATGTGCTGAAAAGTTTTTTTTTGTAATTTTATTTTTTTTATTTTTTCTTCTACTTTATGTATTTTTTTTTATAATTATTATGGCTACACCAACTTCCCCGTCCCATGCAACCCCACCGCACCCCACTCCATCCCGCCGCACCGCACCCCACCGCACCCCACCGCACCCCACTGCACCCCACTCCACCCCACTCCACCCCGCCCCGCCCGGATGATGACGTGATAGCAACAGCGTTAAAACATCTATTAAAAATATAGCAGGTTAAATAATGACCACATAACATAACAGAATTACATGAACATAAGAAATCTTAATTAAACGCGTTGAAAATTTACTAAATACAAAAAAATATACGTTATAATATGATAGCAAGAACTTATAATTAATAACTTGTTGAAGAATATTGTTTTACGAATAAAATAACGAACAACACGTAACTTAGGATATCATGATGGCAAGAATATTTTAAAAGCTTCATATAACTGTTTCGTGTAAAAGTAGCAAAATATATTAAAACAAATTTTAAGTGTTTTGTAATAAAGGTAACCGCCATGAAACAATCAAGAATGACAGCAGTGAGAATTAGAAGAATGTCGAATAAAGAAATCTGGTTTTAAAAGTGTCCACCATAACAAAGCAAAAGACTGCGTGAGGCGACGGCGGCGGTGAGGCGGGAGTGTCAGGGGTCCAAGCCAAGACAGCAGGTGGTGGACGGGTTAACGGAAGATTTTACCCGATAACATTCTGCCCCGACGTCACGCAATTAGGTCACACGCTGATAACGGCGGGTAATTAGCATCGTGTGGAATAATAAATATGTCTGGAGTAGGTAGTAACTCTTGTTGTGCTGTTAGGGGGGAGGGGACAACCATATTATTGTGTTCTGATGTTAACGTTATTATCTTATTTTAATACGTTCGGAGTGTTATATGGGAATGAGATTTGCCTTAGTAAACAGTACAGTATACAGTCACTCAAATAAACTATCTGTACTCGGGTTGATCGATGAATTTCAGAATGAACAGTGACTCCTGTTGTCTCGGTAGGGTTGTCAAAATCCTTCATACGTTGTGTCATATTTTTTCAACATAATTTTGCATAAATAGTTTTTTTTGAGTAACTGTGCACATATGCCAGTCAACAGTTATAAGTATAGAAATATTATCTCTATGTTCACTCGTATAGACTGTCTGCTTCACGCCTCAGTCAAGATACCAGCGCGTCACTACACATTGAGATTGCTGAAACCGCGAAGGAATTCTTGAACACTTGTGATACTTTCCTGTTTATTCGCCATGAAACTACTGCAGTGCATTGTGGTTCAGAGAGGAATGCTTGATGACTTGTATTGTAGAATGTAGTAACTTGGTGTAGTACAGACGACAGATTATTTAGGTTGTAGAATAAGACGACAGATTATTGAGGTTGTAGAATAAGACGACAGATTATTGAGGTTGTAGAATAAGACGACAGATTATTGAGGTTGTAGAATGAAACGACAGATTATTTAGGTTGTAGAATAAGACGACAGATTATTGAGGTTGTAGAATAAGACGACAGATTATTTAGGTTGTAGAATAAGACGACAGATTATTGAGGTTGTAGAATGAAACGACAGATTATTGAGGTTGTAGAATAAGACGACAGATTACGTTGTAGAACCCAGTAAGATATTGTAGAGACGTAACTTAAAGAAAAATGGTTTTAATGTAAGATAAACAGGAGGAAGACGAAGTTTCATACAACCTCAACAGGTATACATCTCACGTATACACACACACACACACACACACACACACACACTGATACACACACACACACACACACACACACACACACTGATCCTCTGAGATTACCACCACTTGTGTATCACCGCTGCTCTTCTTTCACCGCCCGAGTATTATAGGTAATGGTAGCTTTCTCTATAATGCTGTGATGAATAGAGTGTTGTTGGAGGAGGGAGGAAGAGTGTGGTGGAGGAGGAGGAAGAGTTGTTTGGAGGAGAGAGTGGAGGAGGAAGAGAAGAGAGGAGGAGGAGAAAAAGCGTTGTTTGGAAGAGATGAGGGTGGAGGAGAAGGACGAAATGTTGTTGGAGGAAGGAAGGGGAAGGAGGAGGAGGAAGAGTTGTTGGAGAAGGAGGAAGAGTTGTTGGAGGAGGAGGAAGAGTTGTTTGTGGAGGAGGAGAAGGAGAGTTGGAGGAGAAGGAGGAGTTGTTGGAGGAGGAGGAGAAAGAGTTGTTGGAGGAGGAGAAGGAGGAAGAGTTGTTGGAGGAGGAGAAGGAGGAAAAGAAGAAAGAGGAGGAAGAGCATAAGTATCCGGCCATGATGGAACTAATGGACCAGGAGGAGACCACCATTTGATTGACTGCTGGAAATGAACCCCAGTTGGTGCTTCCTGCCGTTTTGGTGCGCCATTGTGCGTCTGAGAAAGGCTAGGTGTACAAGAGTAGGTGATGTTGGCTCCCCGTCGCTTAAATTTGCACTGTAGCTCCCCGTCGGTTAAACTCCTGCTGTAGCCCCGCTGCAGCCGCCCCCCGTCGGTTGAACTCAGTACTTGTGCGAAATCTATGACTAACTACCATGTAGGAGTACAGGTATTGAAGTGTGCACCTGACCTTGAGCCAGAGTACTCAAGTGAGGTACAGTGCACAGGGCAGCAGGTACGAGGCAGCAGGTACACACGAGGCAGCAGGTACACACGAGGCAGTAGGTACACACGAGGCAGGTACACACGAGGCAGCAGGTACACACGAGGTAGAAGGAACACGGGCAGGTACACACGAAGCAACACACGGTAGAAGAACACACAGCAGGTACACACGAAGCAGCAGGTACACACGAGTAGAAGGAACACACGAGGCAGAGGTACACACGAGGCAGCAGGTACACACGAGGCAGCAGGTACACACGAGGGTAGAAGGATACACGAGGAGTGGTACACACGAGCAGGGTACACACGAGGCAGCAGATACACGAGGCAGCAGGTACACACGAGGTAGCAGGTGTGTCCCAAGGTGTATCCCCAGGTGAGGAAGGAAATTAACAGTTGTGATTTTCTCAGGTAATATTGACAAGATTAATATACGTAGTAACTCAGTGATGGTGGAGGACGGTATAGCCAACACCTTTGTGGTAACGAGTAAACTGTCTCTTCTCCTCCTCCTCCTTCACACGTTATTTCCCTCAACTGTTACTATTAATGTTGTATTATTTACTGCTTCCACCTGTCACCTGAGTCCCGAGGTAGATGTGAATGTAAGGAGATGAACAGTTGAACACCTTATATATTTGTTATTATGTAGAGTTCTTGATAATGTACCTTAAGAACATGTAAACTGTTTTTATTAGTTTATCTTAAGGTTTAAATTTGTTTATTAATTGATAATAAATTTAATTAAGAGTAAATTTTTTTGCCTTACTTTTATAATATTCAATTTTCTTATATTCGTACAAACTTTTGAGAAAAATAAAATGTTAATTCTTGCTCAAAATAACATACGAGCCAGTCTGATGATCTCTATAGTGTTCGCCAGTCTCGCAGCATCAAACAATAATAGTCGCTGGTGATGTCGTCCTCCAGCTCCGTTCGCGACCTCAGCCTTGAACCTTCCGTCTCACATGGGAGTTAGTGAACGTGCTCAGGCGCACTCCCGACAATCCCTTACCTGTAGTCACCACTTATATCCCGCCAAAATGGTAGTCATCTGGGTGGTTTCGTGCGGGAAATGCGTTGATATTCCACTTGTTGTGGTAATGACAGGTAATGCGGGGGTCCTCGCCACGGTACACGGGTTACTGTCTCACTTGTCCTGTATGGCACTGGAGCGGGCCAAGTGCTCCCCGAGATGGTAACACTGTATAAACACGTCACGCTGTACATTCCTCCTTCCAGACACAAGAACATAATATACATTAATATTATCCCCTAACTGATGCTTAAGTTATCGTATTCAGTTAAGGGAGAGTCATAGTCGAATTCTGGTGCCATTTTGAATAGAGAGACATTGGTGCGTTCTTATAACCTTTCAGAATCCTTCACTAGTATATGGTTGGATAACGTGAAGAGTAACCAACTCTAAAGCTGCCTGGAAGGGTTAGGTTAAGTGAGGGTAGGTTAATCTGAGGTGAAATTGGTATATCTGAGGCAAATCTTCAAGTGATCCCGTTGATATTTTTAGATAAATTTAAGCCATTGCAGTTTCTGGTGTGTGTGTGTGTGTGGGTGTGGGTGTGGGTGTGTGTGTGTGTGTGTCGTTACATACTGACTAAATATAACATTGGTCATAAGTTTCCAGTATAATACCAGCATGTGTGTGGGTGTGGGTGTGGGTGTGTGTGTGTGTGTGTCGTTACATACTGACTAAATATAACATTGGTCATAAGTTTCCAGTATAATACCAGCATTAAAAACAACGCACAGAACACACTCATTTAAACAGTATTACAAAGAAGAATAAAGTTACAGAAATAATGGAGTCGACAGGTCCTCCTCCTCCTCCTGACGCAGTACTACACGAAGCTTCCTATAATGGACGATGGAGTAGGTATTTCTTTCCGTGTCTCTCGTAACTCTTCAGAAATACATGATCTCATTTTGTTTCTTTACTTTTCCATTTATTTTATACAGTTTGAATGTGTAATTGTGTTTTATTATTATTTTTGCATTATTATTATTATTATTATTATTATTATTATTATTATTATTATTTAAGTTGTTTTGTGAAGCGACGTTGTAACATGACTTTAAGAGACCTTCATGTTAATCTCCATCTCGATTTTGTTTTTGTTTTTAGAAAATTTAATTCCTTTCGTTTTTACGGGAAGTTAAGCTTGAATTGAGATATTTTTTTTATTCAAGATTATCTATTTTTTTTGACTGCCTCCCCCCCTCCCCCTCCCAGCTTAGGAGTTGAGGAGTTGTAGTGGTTGAGTGGATACAGTACTAGTCTTTTGTCGTAAGAGTCGCTGGTTCGCGCTTAGGTACCCTGGTCCACCCAGCTGTGGATGGGTACCTCACGTTACAGTTGAGACAGTGAAGGCGGTCGTGTACAGTGTCATTATAATACAGTTACTGATCCCATCTCACCCTACTTAACCTAACCTAACCCAGAGAGCGTCATCACTGTCCGAAATATTAGCTGATTGGCTGCATTTACGTGACGTCAGAGATGCACGTCTTGTCCTATAACCTTGACCGGCAAATCACCAGACTAGCCGGTTTTTGTAGACTCAAGTGGCCGGTTGTTATAATGTCCGTCCGGCTGTTGAGTGGCGGATGGGGTAGTTGGCTTGTTAGGTACCTCAAGGACATAGTTAGTCATTACATGAGCTGGTGGTGGTAGTTAAGGTAGTTGTAGTAGTGTTGTTGGTTGTTGTGGTGAATTTCTGTTAGTAGGAGTTGTGGTTGTGATGATTGTGATGGTTGTGATGATTGCTTCATTAATGTTGGTAGTTGTGGTAGATGCAGATACTGATTGTAATAATGTTAATAGAATTTGTCTTGTTAACTAAATGGAAATGCAATTACAACAACAGAAATTAACAAATAATGGATATCAGTCACAAAAGAAGTAGGTAGTAGTAGTAGTAAGAGTCGTAACTATAGCAGCAGCAGTGCCTCTAGCGGTGTGTGTATGAACCACCAGCCATAATAACAACGGGAACTATACTGACAGTAGCTAATGGCAGCAGTGTGGGGCTCCTGATCACTTCCCTCAGCTTTCTCCACTTGTAAAACCAAGAGTGGTTACAGTTTCTCTTTCCCTTCCTTTGTTCATAATATGTTATGGCTCCTCGCGGTCGTGTAAGCCGCCACACGACTCATAGATGGCACCACCGCGCATACCGTAAACAGGATCACGTGACTCTTTATATACGCAAATTTTACCCGTAACCCAGATGTAGACATACTCTGGTTTTCTTTATGTCCAGGGAAGAATTTCTCTGGTAACTATCAATAAACTCTAAATACGATGTAAAGATCAAAGTGATACGTTTTGAATTACATCGCGTGTGACGAGGCTTATTTTTAACTGGTGAATTTATGAACCCCCGCTCATTTTTACCTGTTAGAATTATCCCTCACGAAATGTAATTCATTCTGATTTATTTTTCTCTGCCTTCTTATTAACTCAACAGCCATATTTTTCCAGGCAATAAGGTTAATATCTACGTACAAGTCGTAAGAGTGATGGTGGGTGTGTCACTTTAGTACGTTTGGTCGTAAGTTGGAACTAGACATGCGACTGTGTGTTATGATCTCATGCTGATGTAGGTCAGTGCAGTATGTCCCGGTGACCTAACTGCTGGAATAATATGAGGAAGTGTGAGCTAGAATAGTAATTAACAAGTGATCGCGGGCACGTTCGTGCCCAGTGAAAGTTTGAACGCTCGTGCATGGCTAGCGTACAGTGAATGAGGGTTTACCAAGTCCGTAGACTTGCATGGTTAATTAAGGTGCGCCAAGTCCATAGACTTGCATCGTTTTCCATCGTAAATAAAATGGTTAATTAATGCCTTCCTAAAGAAACCATCGACATGGGACCAGGTTTGTTCCACTCTACGAATTTTTTGCGATTTTTCCACCAAGTTTGATGAAAAACGATTGTGCCGTTTCTGCTGCCCAGGACAGACAGACACACGCCTAGTCCTATAGTATATTAGATATCGAGACAAACATAAACAGTTCTACACGATGTACGTAACCCGAATGTTAATTATTTTAAAGTAAACCCTATGACCCCTTGGTCGAGTGTCGTGTACTAATAAGTTTCCTCGATGTTACTTCCATTTATTAAACGAGCTTATTTACTAATTTCATATAAAACTCGTTAATTTTGTATTGATTAGCTGCCAACAATAGCTTTGGTTACAGGAAATGTTGAATATTATTAGTAATGGTAAGTGACAGTCGTCCTTGGTTGTCTCGGGTAAATGCATCAATTTTGTCATCATAGGTAACGTCGCTTGGTCGAGTGATGCTCAGCCGCTCGTCATCACTTTCCTGCCCACGAGGACGTTCACTCGTTAGGAAAATCCTTCGTGTAGAATAAAAAACTTACAATCCTGAATTATACTCACATTACCTCATTCTTCGTTTATTACCAAGTTGGCTTATAAAAAATTAATCTATCCTAACCACTTGGATTATTGACCAAAAATAGAAATAGTATTGGTAGTTGACGTGGAAGTAAAAACCATGTTGTAAAATATCAACTTGGCGAAAAAATCTGATTAACACAGCCGTCGTCAGCTGCTGAAATGTTCGTGAGACTTGTACAGAAATTGGAGGGAAAGTATCAGTGAGAGAGCAAGACTGTGAACACGAAGAAGTAAGAGTGGTAATGAGAAGAGATAGAAGAGACATTAAGTGTGTGTACTCCAGTGGGTGTAGCAGGAATAACGTGGGTGTAACGAGTGTACTGAGGTGGGTGTAACAGGAGTCTGGGTGGAGCGGAAGCCTGGGTGGATGCGCGCGGTTGGTTGTCTGGCGGCGTCAAGGATATCAGGTCGGGTTATCGCCTCTTAAAGCAACATTTATATATTTTTATGCCAGCCCTGACAATGTTGATGATACAGCTTTCTCTTATGTACCTTAATGATATATTGAATACTTAATGGTTCAGTATATTGAATATCTTAATAATACATTAAATAATTTAGTTATCTATTTAATACCTGTACTTTAACCATTATATATTTAATACCGTAATATTACATTGAATTAAAATGTAAATGAAACAAGTTGAGGAAAGACCATTTTTTTTTTAGGTTAACTTTTTAATGGATAAAATTAAATCGAAATTTGAATTGAAAATAGTGACTGAAGAGGAAAGACAATTTTACGATTTTTTTTATTACTTGAATAACTCAATAATATAAACGGGATAAGATATAAGTAAAGAGAAATAGAAAATTTTATATACATTGTGTTTATAGTTTGTTGTGTATGGTTCTTAGAGTAATGAGACTAGGCTATGCACTTTACACTCGAGAGAACACTTGATTCACTTAACATACGTGAGTGTGAGCGTGTCCTTGTGTTTTATGTGGTTTTATTCACGGTAATTGGAGCTACTTGGAGCCATTTTTGTGTTGGGTTAAAGAGTCCATTATGTAGGGAGGTCCGCCAGCCTGTGTTGACGCTCGCCATCTTCCTCAACAGCTGGTGCATTAGGGGTTACCTCCCCGTGAAATAACCCACACTGTTTCTTTATCTGTCTCGCTACTGCTTCCTCCTCCTCCTCCTCTTCCTCTTGGTCCTCCTTTTGGTCCTCCTCTTCCTCCCTATCCTTGTTAAGTTCCACCTCCATCCTCCTCCCCGCTTATCCTCTTTCTTCCTCCTCCTCCTCCCCTTCCCATCCTTCTTTCTCCCACCATTACTCCTTCCCTCTCAACCTACCCGCCTCATCGCCATCATCATCATCATCATCTTCCTCCTCCCCTTTCCCCTACACTCTCTCCTTCTCCCCATTTCATTTTTTCTTCCCATCTATCCCTCCTTCACCCTTTTCATCTTTCTCCTCCAGTCCTCCTTCCCTCTCACCTTATTCTCTTCATCCCCATCTCCTTACCTTCCTCTCCCTCCCTCACCCCTTCCTCTCTGTACTACCACTTTCCTCTCTCCCTTCCCTTTTCCTCTCTCTACTCCAACTTTCCTCCCTCTCAACCTACCCTTTCCCCCTTCCCCTGCCATGCTTCCATCCATCTACCCTTCCCCTCCCTCCCTCCCCTCCCCTCCTTCCTCCCTCCTCCTCCCCCCTCCCTCCTCCTCCACTACACCCCCCCTTCCTCCCCACTACACCATTATCTCCCATGGGTGCCTCAGTACAGTATTCTCACAAGTTTACCCTCATTGCTAGAGACGTGAGAGCGCCCTTCTACCTTGGTTCCATTAAGCTACGATAATTTGCTCTAAAGTTACGATAAAATTTTCACCTAAGAGATATTAGAACGTAATTAAATGTCTTTGTTGACTTAAGACATCAAGAACAATTTTCAGAACTTTGAAGGTTATTTTTTTCTTACATCAGGTGATATGGGAACTTGTATATCTAAGTGATTTCATTAAGCTACGACACAAAGGTAAAATTCTCACAGTTTTTCTCATCAGTACAGTTATCAGACCGGTTCAAAATGGCAGCATCCAAACCACACTGAAATTGGATCCTTTCTCTTTACTTTAGCTTAAAATTATTAAATAAAGTGTGTGTGTGTGTGTGTGTGTGTGTGTGTGTGTGTGTGTGTGTGTGTGTGTGTGTGTGTGTGTGTGTGTGTGTCAGAGAGAGAGAGAGAGGGGGCAACCCATGTAAGTTTTCTCTCTTGTATCGTATTTTGTTTTTGGTTTCATCATCAGATTAACCCAACCCAACCAAACCAAACCCTGCGAGGTAGTGTATGGGGTTCTTCCCTTCCTCCTCCTCCTCCTCCTGCAGGTGGTGGTGGTCACGTCCAGGCCCGCCAACCAACACACACAGGAAGACATGTGTCGCGTGATGAGCTTGGCTGGTCGCTTATAACTTCTCCCGAGGTTTTTGTCCCCGAACTTGGTGCAATTGGTGGTGTGACTCTGATGGTGTAGGAGTTAAAAGGGACCGACCGCTCTTGTTTCCTGCCGTGGGTGAAGGAGGGGGTAGCCTAAGGAGAGGAGGTACTAGGATATAACTTAGGTACTTTGTTAGGTTAGGTCTTAAGGTGAAATAAGCTGAGGGTTTAATCTTCAGGTGACACCCCCTTCCCCCCTCCCTAGTGGCCTCCTTCGGGATAGACCACCTGGATTACTAAAGGGTTGGACAGGTAACAGAGGGGAGGGGGGGATAGGCAAGGATGGCTGGAGGATAGTCTGAGATGGAGAGTCAGTGACCTCTAGTGTTTCCTGTTGGAGATTTTGTTGGAGTTTGGAGGATGATGGTGGTGGAGGAGAGGATGACTGAGGATGATGGTGGTGGATGAGAGGATGAATGAGGGTGATGGTGGTGGAGGAGAGGATGACTGAGAATGACGGTGGATGAGAGGATGACTGAGAATGACGGTGGTGGTGGATGAGAGGATGACTGAGAATGACGGTGGTGGTGGATGAGAGGATGACTGAGAATGACGGTGGTGGTGGATGAGAGGATGACTGAGAATGAGGGTGGATGAGAGGATGAATGTGGGTGATGAGAGGATGACTGAGAATGACGGTGGTGGTGGATGAGAGGATGACTGAGAATGATGGTGGATGAGAGGATGACTGAAAATGACGATGGTGGTGGATGAGAGGATGACTGAGAATGACGATGGTGGTGGATGAGAGGATGACTGGATGTATTGAGGGGTTCACTATAAAAGAAACTTAATCACCTATTTATTGGGGAAAGTGTTGAATCACCTGAAGATTAGACCACCCTTAGATAACTGCACCTAACGCTAACCTAACCTAACCTAACCTAACCAAAACAAACAACACACAAGAAAGTTACGGGAAAATGAAAGAAAGCTGCGAAGGTCCGGCTGAGGGGAGAGGGTGAGGAGGTAATGTGTGGTGGGGCCAGGGGCTTCCGTGAGTGTGGGTAGCGAACTCCCTGCTGGGAGGTTTGGAGGGAGGGAGGGAGGGAGGGAGGGAGGGATACCCATCTTCCCGGATCCTCTGCATAAACAACATAGGAAGACTAGCGGTGGTGTATTGGAAAGTGTGTGTGTTAGTTGGGAGAATTTGTGGAATTAAAACTCAAGTCCATTCTATTGTGCCAGACAGGTTAGGTTAGGTCAGGTCAGGTTAGGTCAGGTCAGGTCCGGTCCGGTCCGGTCCGGTCCAAGTGGCTGTTTTAGTTTGTATATTAATGTAATTGTATAAATTGAGACGAGGGTAGTGGGGTAGGTGGTATAGGGTTGCGGGAGTGGTGGGGTAGAGGTGGTGGGGAGGAAGGGAGTCTTGGTGGGGATAGAGGATGGTGTTGGTGGGGGAGGAGGGGAGTGTTGGTGGGGGATGAGGATGGTGTTGGTAGGGAGGAGAGTGATATTGGTGGGGAGAAAGGAGTCTTGGTGGGGGATAGAGGATGGTGTTGGTTTGGGTAGGAGGGTGGTATTGGTGGGGAGGGGCGGTGAGGGTTGGTTTAGCGGGGAAGAGGGGGGCGGTGTTGGTGGGGTTAGGGTAGTGTTGACGGCCTGACCCCTGACCAACAGTGGCTGCAGGTGGACGCCCCGGGACACCTTGCGGCCACTCACGGTTTCTTTTCTTGAACTAAAGAGAAACCCGTGTGACTCTGGCCAGGGGGGGACCGTCGGTATGGTATATTCTCCCCTCCTCCAACCTTGCTCTCCCTTCCTTCTCCTCCCCTCTCCCAACCTACCCTTCTCCAACCTTCACTTCCCATCTCCCTTTCCCACCCTTCCTCTCCCCAACTTTCCTCTCCTTCCTTCAACCTTTCCTTCCCCACTTTCCCTACCCATCCCCTCCCCACTCCTTCCTTTCCCTCCCCACTTTCCCTACCCATCCCTCTCCCCTTTCCTTCCTTTCCCTCCTCCAACCTTCCCATCACCACACACTCTTCAGCTCCAGCTTGTTTAATCTTCGGTATATTAAGCCAATTAGGGTGCAGCTTTCGTTAGCCAATCAGAACCCAGATTTCGTTAGCCAATTAGAACCCAGCTTTCATTACCCAACTGGAACTTTTGATACCGGCTGGAGGAGTGATTACAAACCGCAGGGTGCTTGTGAAGGGTAACGAGGTGGTTGAGTCATTAGCATGGTCGTTGGTGATCACCTGCAGGAGGAGAGCCAATGAGAGGCGCTCCTTCACCACCACCTGTCCCCCCACGCACAGACACACTTCTATCTATCTATCTATCTATCTATCTATCTATCTATCTATCTATCTATCTATCTATCTATCTATCTATCTATCTATCTATCTATCTATCTGTCTGTCTGTCTGAATACCCCGTCAACTCTGTACAAACCTATACTGTGATTACGATAAAGGTTCACTATATCGAGGAAGAGGAGGAGGAGGAGGAAGAGGAGGAGGTGTAGGAGGAGAGGAAGGAGGAAGAGGGGAGAAGGAAAAAGGGGGAAGAAATAAAAAGAGAGAGGGGGGAAGAGGAAGAAGGGAATAGGAAGAAGAAGAGGAGAGGGAGGAGGAAGAGAAGTAAGAAGAAAGGAAGGAGGAGGAAAAAGAGGTGAGACTGAGAGGGAGGAGGAACAAGAGGTATTTATCTTCTTATGAGTCCAGGTGTGAGCCAGGTGGAGCTTAATGACGCAGGTAACGTTGATAGCTTAGCTGGACCCTGTGTTGAGGTGTTGGCGATGATGGGGAGATAGGATGGGGGACTCTCTCTCTCTCTCTCTCTCTCTCTCTCTCTCTCTCTCTCTCTCTCTCTCTCTCTCTCTCTCTCTCTCTCTCTCTCTCTCTCTCTCTCTCTCTCTCTCTCTCTCATACACACCTGTTGTTACCTCAGCTTGTTAAGGTGGTGTCGGCAGGTCCCCCCCCCCTCACACACAGGAAAAGGTGTACACTACAATAAGCTTCACCTATATGTTTTCATGTCATCATATATGCCACAGTTTCCAGGCTAGGTCGTGTTGGCAGAGTGACCTTAACAATTGACCTAGTTAAGTTATATCTCTTTGTGTTGTTATGTGCACACGGTGATAATAAGTATCTATTTAGACTTTGTGTGAAATAATATGATACAACGGACGATGGATTTTGATAAGCTTTACTGAGATAGCAGGAGTCGTCTTGATCATTTCGTAATTAATCGGACCTATGTGGACAGGTAGTACAGGTAGTCGTTGTTTATTACCTGTTCAGATTCAGGTAACTCATATAGATTCATATCGCTGAATAAACTGTTTCTATTTTCGTGTTTTTTTATCATTTTATATATGTAGTGTGTGTGTATGTGTGTGTGTGTGTGTGTGTGTGGCGGCAGGCAGGACCGTCACAAGGGTAAGTAGAGCCGAGGATATTGCCTTGTTGGAGCGCCACCACTTCCGGCGACAGCTGTGTGTACAACCACCCACAATCCTCAAAAATGATCTCACTCACTCGTCCGTCCTGCGGGGATAACTCTTACTGTGTACTGTGCAAGATTAGGTTTCTCTTTGACTACTTTGAATGAGTAGTACGTCTCTCTCTCTCTCTCTCTCTCTCTCTCTCTCTCTCTCTCTCTCTCTCTCTCTCTCTCTCTCTGGTGTTGATAGTTCGCGTAAACATCAACGTCAATGTTTATATAATGTTACCAACGCCACCATCACAACATCAGGTATTATTTACAGTAGGCCCCGTAACATAGTTGGAGTCTCATAGCAATCACCCCTGTCTGTCTGTCCGTCAACAGTTCCGTGTACACTCTCGGGGTTCTGTAATCAAGGGATGTTTCTTGTACAGGTATTCATGACTGCGTGTTGGTGGTCAAGGACATAAGACTCGGTCAAATGTTCCTGGTATTTGCACATTCTGCGGGTCTTTGTGGCTCCTTGGAGAGTCTTGCTGCCAGAGTGGTCTTAAGAAGTTGTCTTACCTCTACCTGATGACTTGAGGCTGTTGAACATCTAAATCTAAAATAAATTATTACATTATTATTATTATTATTATTATTATTATTATTATTATTATTATTATTATTATTGTTATTATTATTATTATTATTATTATTATTATTAAGCTGGTAGACGTGCGGTGTAATTAGAACACACACACACACACACACATCACTTTAGAAGCTTTTAATTACTTTCTTGGTCTATCCTTAGTCAATTTGATGTACCTTTTACCCTTATTTGTATACCTGCATTGGTTATACAGTACATACATTATTTATGCACTGTACTTGCGCTGATTGTACAGTCTATAGTGAACAAATGTAGAGGTGTATGTGTGTGTGTGTGTGTATGTGTGTGTGTGTGTGTGTGTGTGTGTGTGCGCGCGTGTGCGTGTTTGTGATAACTGGAGAAATCTGTCTTGAGTTGTGTAGATGGTTGGCCAGAGATAAAGCCACAGTTTAAATACCTCACAACTGTACAGTCATTCAGAAAAGTGACAGACGGAGAGTACGTGTTCGACCATGCAGTTCTTCTTTACCGACAAAAATATGGTATAAAGACAGTTAATTATTATTTCTAGAAGAACGTGGTATAATTTGTAGCATATGAGAGAGACTTTTGGTCAAATTCTAGGCATTTTAGTTGTCATTCACTCCAACACAAACTTTGAATATTTTTACAGGAATTCAGTAACATATTTATTTCAGTTTGCTATTTGAAATCAGTGATATTTTACAGTTAATTTCGTAATTCTGGGGAGAAAAACTGTCTTAGTACGCACCGAGCTCTTTAAATTTGCCTGGGTCCCGCCACTCTGTGCTTGCCCAACGTTGACAACTCTCCCTCGCTGGCCTGACGACTCCACCTTTTGTTGCCTGTGTTTTGAAGAGAAATTTGTGGCTGCGAGAATTGGAGCGATTAATTGTAACTGTAGAATAATCTTCTTGTAAAAGTTTTTTCTCTGTCTAAGGAATCATGCAGTGATAGTAGTCGAAATTTGCGGTCAGCAGTATGTAACTTTTATAATTAGTATCTGAGGTTTATAATACAAAGGGCAGTTGTAAAATTACTGGTTGTTTTAATAATTGTGATACTGTACTGTACATATAAATACTTAATTCGTATTGTTTGTGAGTAAATTTAGTCTACCTCATAATGAAGGGGTTAGGGGAGATAGTCTACTAAATTTTTTCCAAGCAATATTTTTTATGCATTAATTGACAACATTATGTATTTTCCGCGTGCAAGATAATGAGACAAACAATTAGTAATACTGTATTGCGTGTTGTGAGTCGCTTATCCCTCCATCACACCCACATAGTGAGGCTGTGGATAAAGGAAAGTGCGTCGCTTACAACAATAAACTATATGGTCGGCCGCCTTGTATGACCAGCTAAGAGTGTTGGCAGAGTAAACGACGTCAACAACAGGTGGAGAGAGATGAGTGTGTCCGTAAGGGTGACATTACTGTACCTCAAGCACGGGATTGCCAACCAACGATGCTCCGTGATTTATTTGGTTGTTTTCTCTTGTACTTTCTTTACTGATCAAAAGGGGAAAAATGAATGGTTTTGACATCATTTAGCACGAAATAGAAAATATCTAGTAGTTTAAATGCCGTAAAAGGCTAGAAGAGGTTTACCTGTCTGATAATGAAGAAATATGGTTATATCCTCTTCATTACTACACCTGCACGGAGACGCATTATTTTTTTATCCAGGTCCAACAACAGAGAAGGACACTTGGTAAGTCTCCCCTTGTGATAGTGCCTCTGAAGCTACACTAATTGACACATTGGGTTAATATGCGTTGGCTTATTTTATTGCTGTCTCGATACTGATGGGTTAGACAGTTATCAGGTCTATTGGCTTTGTAATGGTAAGTTTAGACAGAAACAACTCTCCAGGGGCGGATTCAGGAATATCAAAAGGGGGGTCCAAGAAGTTGTGGATGGGGGAACATGAGCGCAGCGAGCCCACCCAGCTGTGGGGGGGGGGGGGCTGGTAGCCTCCAGATTTTTTTATCAGTCGGGCATTTTGAGGCCATTTTGAAGACATGCCTGAGTATAATACTGAATTAAATAAAAAGTATTGTAATTCTCTGGTAAAAAGGGGGGGGGTTGGGGGTCCGGATCCCCAGGACCCCCCTTCCTGGATCCGCCCTTGCTCTCATTTAGATCTGGAAGACTAACACGGTTTGTACCGAAATGTGCTTTACGCTGTATTATAGCGGCTATAAGGTTCCGTGTCAAAGTGTCCCAGTTAGTGGCGTAGATTTGTATGGACAAGTGGCTCACCGCTGCTCAGGTGGGCGGGGGATGATCAGACTATGCACAGTTTTTCATCTACCTGACAGAAATATTTTTTGTTCCATCAATTATAGCAACTTTGTAAAGGATACGTGAGGCTATTAGGGAAGTTAAGTATGGAGAGAAATATAAAACAGTGCTCTTCGTTATAGCTTTGTTAGTTTTTCTCGTAATAAATGATTAAAATCGGGAAGATCATAATAACCCGGTAATATAAACCTGTGGTGCGAGGCTCAATCATCCGGGCCGAAACGTTCTTCATTCACCACACGTGTATTCGATGGCGGTCGGTTAATCTCCAAGTATTTCTTAATCAAAATTACTCCGCAAATGGTCATTCCATCATTCCCACACACTCACCATAAAGAAGTCGAACGTATCAAACATGTGATAACTTACCATGACGTATTGGTGTGTTTATTAAGAGCAGGATAAATCGGTAGGGAGTGTAAGATGTTTTTAGGTAATTATGTAAACCAAAGAGCATTTACCGTTGATGGTGGGTGGCGTTGTCGTCACGGTGATGATCTGTTAGTGTGATCTTCCTTGGCGTTACTAATCGCTAGCTGGTTCTAGGGTGGGGACTTTTAGTATAGTGGTTCTTACTTCCGCTTGCTGTAATGCTATACGTGAGAGGAATATTTATCCTTCTCAGTCAGGAAGTTCTGTATTTGTCTCCGTATCAATGTTTTAATGGGTAAAATGTCCTCCAGATTTTCGGGGATGGGGTTTATTGTTAGAAATTTTCTGAGTGGTTGGGAGGGTGATGTTGCTGATAAAAAATAATGGCAGAGGTAAAGTTTACTCTTGAAAATGCTCTCTGAGTAGGCAATGTTTACTGAATAATTGTGTTCCCTGTGTGTTAACGTTCTCAGGCTACAGACGAAGTAGTAAATTATGGGAAGGTAAAATCAGGATGGTAGTTCCAAAACGAATCTGTTAACCTTAAGATGTAATTTAAAAAGAGATACAGCAGTGTAGCACTAATAATGTTGCTGGTAATAATAGTATAATAATGATGAGAAACCTTGCATACAGCAACATAAAGACGCCATCATGTGAGTGAATTATTTGAGTCATATAAATAAATGCTTCCGTTGTCTGGAACGTAAAATGAAAATAATATATTTTTAAAGAAAATTATATATTTATAATATATCCATAACATCTTCCCTAGCAGCAGAGTGTAAAATTCACACTCGTAAAATAATGCTTTAAAAAATAATGTCAGTAATTTATTAAATATGGGAAAGGTGTGACCTCATAATTACCTCCAAAGGTTAAGTTTCATGTTCACTTATATGAATATGTGAGAACGGTTTTAAATGACCTACTTAAGCTGCGGCTTAAAGCTAATGATAAAAATAATGTCGACATTTCACTGATGCCCAAAATTATGTTCAGTCACGGCTACACTTCTTTCTCACTACCTACAGGTATATTGAAATTATGAACAAAATTAAAGTTCTAATATCTTTACACTATCACCAAAATACATTTTCGTAACCATCATCTCCCAACTTTTAATAAGTAAAAATTCCTGAAAAATATAATTGTGTTTTGTTGTACAGGGAGTATGTATACCTCTGTCTACCCAGCAGTAATTGGGAACCTGGATGTTAATCGATTTGCGGATCGTGTTGCGGGGTAATGGTAAGCCAGTGCAGTTGGCGAGTTGTCCGGTCTTCTCAGACTATTTCTTGACACTGGGTCATTCAACTCGTTAACTCAGGGTGTGGTTATTGTGTTAGCGACAGCTTCTACACCTTTAACAAATTCACCCCTAGGTGGTCCTTGGGCCGGCCATCCTCGTTACACGAGGGGTAACCATTATTATGTTATATGTAAGGTCCTCTGGGAGAATGGCCGCTACACTGACACTCGAATCTTTGACATTTTAAATCTGCAGATAATGATGGCAGTAATGAACATATTGTAGATTTAAACCCACGTATGACATTAAAACAGGTTTGATTATTTACCATCAGATTTCCTGCATCATGAATCCGTAAAATCGTCATATACGTTCACATAGATTCAGCATGTGCACCGAGTCTATATACTGTACGTGTACACGCAAGTATACTGTACATTGTATATGGTTCATGTGTATAGACATTAGTAAACAGAAAGTCAATTTGAACCAATAACCCCAAAGAAAGACATTTACAGCTTCTTTATATTGGGACGCTTTTTTGGGTGGAAATATTTGACGAAAGCTTCAAGTCATCGTCGACCAAAAAATATAAATTGTAATAACGTTAATATAGGTTATCAGTCTGCGTCTTCAAATGTCGAAAATACAATAATAACCCTTAAACAAACACTAGCAGAAATATTGTAGTGTATTGAATTGCGAATCGACAAGAAATTTCCGGGAAATAACGGGACTAACGGAAAGCAGATCAAGCGAGCCACAAACTTAGCGAAGTATAATTTAATAATATTGATAAAATTCTCTATAGTTTTTTGTATGACAGTGAAGAATTAAATGGATGCTTGAGAATATTTCAGATGCAACGGAAATACCTAAACGTTTGTTTTAATAATAATAATAGTAGTAGTAATATTAATGTATTTTTTTTTATTTACTCAAGAATAAACAGACTCGTTTTTTTCTGTCATACTATTAGTTCTCTATTTTCACACAGTCATTGTTATGAATTAGTCAAGCATGTACTAATAGAATAATGATAAGAAATAAGTTATGTGTTTGATGTATGCAAATATGTGTGTGTGTGTGTGTGTGTTACGGTGTGCGTGTACGTGTACGTGTGTCGGTGTTTTACGTACACTTATCTAGTTAGGTATTATGTACATAAGTAATATTCACACTATCTATCAATCTTTTGGTCCCTCCCTCACGTGTCACTAGTCCCGCCCCGCTGACCACTACCATCTCCTTCCTCCCACAGGCGTCGCTTATGAACCAGGACAACGCCCTCTTCCGGCAGCTCCTCACCCTACACGAGTCGATCTCCGCCCTCAAGACCACGCCCACGCACGCCCACAGAGCTCCCTCGCCCACCTCCCTCGACTCCTTTACCGAGGAGGAAGAGGATGAGGAAGAAGACGAGGATGAGGAAGACGATGATGAAGATGATCAGGTATGTGTTCAGTTTTACGTGTGATGGGGGGAGGGAAGAAGGGAGGGAAGGAAGGAGGGAGGGAGGGAGGGAAGGAAGGAAGGAGGGAGGGAGGGAAGGAAGGAAATAATGAAGGAGAGACAGACGAAAGGAAGGAGGGATGAAGGAAGGGAGGAAGGAAGGAAGGGAGGAAGGAAGGAAGGGAGATAAACATATTGGTGAAGAGGAAAGACTGGGGAAGGGAGGGAAGGCACAGTGGTTTTAAATCATCGTACTCGTGAGATTCAGTCATCGTACTCAAGGGGTTTAATCTGGGTGACATTGGTGATGGCGGTCAGCACACCAAATTTAAGCTGCAAGCTGACCAACGCTTAGATGATAAGACCTTAAACAGATTTACACGGGGGTAATTAAGCTTTGACGTACAGGTAATGCTTAAGCTGGCGAACACACACATGCAGGTCAAAATTATGCTTATGAATACGGGTGACGATTAAGCTTGTAAACATCGGTAAGAACTTATGTTGGTTGACACTAAGCTTATGAACACACAGGTGAAAAGATTATGACCACACAGGTAATACAAGCCTATGGCCACACAGGTGATAACTAAGCTTATGACCACACCGGTAATACAAGCTTATGGCCACACAGGTGATAACTAAGATTAAGGACACATTGGGTGATAACTAAGCTTAAGAACACACCAGGTGATAACTAAGCTTAAGAACACACCGGGTGATAACTTAGCTTAAAGACACATCAACTGATAACTAAGCTTAAGAACACACCAGGTGATAACTAAGCTTAAGAGCACACCGGGTGGTAACTAAGCTTAAAGACACACCAACTGATAACTAAGCTTAAGGACACACCAACTGATAACTAAGCTTAAGGACACACCAGGTGATTACTAAGCTTAGACACACCAACTGATAACTAAGCTTAAGGACACACCAACTGATAACTAAGCTTAAGGACACACCAACTGATAACTAAGCTTAAGGACACACCAGGTGATTACTAAGATTAAGGACACACCAGGTGATAATTAAGCTTAAAGACACCAGTTGATAACTAAGCTTAAGGCACACCAGGTGATAACTAAGCTTTATGACACATCAGGTGATAAGTAAGCTTAAAGACATATCAACTGATAACTAAGCTTAAGGACACACCAGGTGATAATTAAGCTTAAAGACACATCGGGTGATAACTAAGCTTAAGGATACACCCGGTGATTACTAAGCTTAAGGATACACCCGGTGATAACTAAGCTTAAGGACACACCAGGTGATAACTAAGCTTAAGGACACACCAGGTGATAACTAAGCTGAAAGACATCAGGTGATAACTAAGCTTAAGGACATATCAGGTGTTAACTAAGCTTAAGGACACATCAGGTAATAACTAAGCTTAAGAACACACCAGGTGATAACTAAGCTTAAGGACACATCAGGTGATAACTAAGCTTAAGGACACCATGTGACAACTAAGCTTAAGTATACACCAGGTGATAACTAAACTTAAGGCTACACTAGGTGATAACTAAGCTTAAGGACATATCAGGTGATAACTAAGCTTAAGGACACATCAGGTAATAACTAAGCTTAAGAACACACCAGGTAATAACTAAGCTTAAGAACACATCAGGTGCTAACTAAGCTTCAGGACACACCAGGTGATAACTAAGTTTAAAGAAGCACCAGGTGATAACTAAGCTTAAGGACACCATGTGACAACTAAGCTTAAGTATACACCAGGTGATAACTAAACTTAAGGCTACACTAGGTGATAACTAAGCTTAAGGCTACACCAGGTGATAAGCTTAAGGATACACTAGGTTATTACTAAGCTTAAGGACACAACAGGTGATAAATAAGCTTATGGCCACACAGGTGGGAGTGGGCGGGCTGGGGGGGAAGACGAGTGGAGGGCGAGAAGAGAATTTATCTGACGTGGACGAAGGCCTCGAACTGGACCACTCCACCAGCCACTCCACCAGCCCTACCTCCACTCTCTCCTCCAACTCCTCCAGGGACTCTCAGTTCTCACGGTACTCCTCCAAGGTAAGGAGTTCCATCACCTCTTATACGCCTCCTGCTTCCACCCTGACCGGAGGGAAAGGTGGTGTGTTATAGATCGTAGACAAGTCAGTTCTTAAGGCGATATCTCACTCATTTCTTCACTATGGTAAATAGGTAAGTGGCTGGGTTAGGTTAGGTTTGATAGGTTAGGTTAGGTTAGGTTAGGTTTGATAGCATCTAACGCGAGTTTTGAAGCTAAGCCAGGCGGAAGTTCGCTTGTAGTGGAGTTCATTTCTGGCGTGATAATAGGATCATGTGTCTTGGCTGTTGTGTTTACATCGGCCTCGTGTCTCTAGGCTCCCGTGCTGGGTGTTGAAGGGCCGATATATTGTGGAGGTGTAGTGGTGTAGCCGCTCTCGTCCCCCCTCTAGTGGTGGTGCTCCCGAAGGGGTGCAGGAAGTACTGCTGAGGGAGTGTCTGTAGGAGTAATACGTCCCTGGGTGATGGTGGTGAACGACCCTCACGACAGAGGGAGTAAAAAAGAGAGAGAGAGAGAGAGAGAGAGAGAGAGAGAGAGAGAGAGAGAGGATAGATTGATAGATAGATATATAGATAGGTAAAAGATAGATAGATAGATAGACAGGCAAACAGACAGACAGACAGACAGACTTTACCAGTAGTTGTTAGGTTCAGTAGTTCTTTACCTGTACTATAAGCGCTCAATGTGTGTCATATCTGCACCTCGAGTAGATTAATTAATTATAAAATCATCAGGTGATCTTCCCTCAAGGTAAGACTTTAATACTGTTTATTGTTATTACTGTATGAATATAACTGTATTAATTGTTAGGGTGTTTACAAAGTCCCTTGATATATATATATATGTGTTTACGGAGTCCCTTGAGGAAATTACATATCCAAACTATCATTATGTACTTCACTGTTTCCTGTATATAATAGTCTTCTTCACTGTCCGCTGTGACCTGTAGGTAGGAATGCAATGCCTCCTCCAAGTCCAGAGTCACAGCGGATGTGGTGAGAAATCCAGTTATGTGCTGAAACTGATGGAGAACAGAAAGATTTTTTTTTCGTGTAACTTTCTCGGGGGATTCTGTAAACACCAGCATCAAGGGACTTTATCAACACCATGGTAGGTACTGTTAAGCCTTATGGCCAATGTCACTTTCCGCTACTGTGAATATGAGCAGAACAGAACCTTCATGTAGCTCTGACTCCTAGCTGTGCTGTAGAAGCTTCTTGTGTTAATAGTGCTTTAGATACTAATTTAGCTTTAGATTAAAAAGAGTGACTTTCCATAATAAACTTTTGTGTTAACCACTTGCTTGGCTAGGTACAGGCTCCAGCTAGGTAAAGCCTCTCTGTGGGAAGAGGTCCTAGTTAGTCGAAATTCCTAGCTGTATAAAACCTCTAGCTAGGTAGAGGCTTTAACCAGGTGGAAGTCCTAGATAGGTAGACACCCTAGTTTGTTGGAGGTCCTACTCTGCTGGAGGTCCTGTCTCCAGCTAGGTCCTGGCCAGGTAGTGAGTGTGTCCAGGTGGGGGTGAGGGAGGTGCAGGTAGTGTAGCTTGCTTCCTTCCAGGCCGCTCATACTAGTCCGGACTCCAGCCCCACCCAGTCCTCCAGAGCTACCCACCACGCCTTCCAGAGGGCCACCAACAGTCCACACGTGGCCCAGAATGGCCAGGGGGACCATAATGGCATGGCCAATTTGGCCTTCATGCGGTCACGCAAGTCATACGCCCCAAACGCTCGTAACAGACGGCGGTCTTCCTCGGCCCATCTGTTGGGGCGTCCTGACTCCGAGGCCCTCACTGGACAGTCAGGGCGGCCTGAGGGTGACCACACCGCCACCCTGAGTCGCACTAATACCCAAAAGTCCACCAATATGAGGGTGTTCGAGGGCAGTGCGGCCCTGAGCGGTCCCTCCCCAAGTCGTGCGGGCCACAGGTGGGAGCCGGACACTCCAGTGGGCCGCCCACGGTCCAGCTCTACTGTGGTTACAGCGGCTGTGTACTGCAGAAAGACCCCATCAGCACCACCCCGAGAACCGCCGCCACCACCACCAACAGCAGCGGCGAGCCGACCCCTCGTCCGCACACCCTACCGCGAGGCACTCATAATGTAACGGTATGACCACCGCTACCACCACTACTATCACTAAAGCACCGGGACCAGCCTACTCACCGTGTAGTGGTGCAGTTATACTCACCGTTGTATCTAGTCTAACTCACCCTACTCAGTATTAATGTTCCCACACTCACTCTCTCTCCTCACACATTTACCCACGACTACTTGTGTTAGCCGATACTGAACACACCACTGATCACTCATTATGATCCTACTTCTTGTTAATCTATTATAATTTATAAGTGCACAGCCTACACACACACTCACTCACACATCACTTGCATGACTCTCACAAAACTCTCACTACCAGTCTTGGAATCACTCACTGTTACCAGCTTCGTCTTACACCTCTAAAATATTATTAACCACAGTAAACTCCCAACTTAACTCCCTATGGTTGTGGTATCGCTGAAGAGAGTTCTGTGGCACTCAGACCTCGCGTCTCAAGGAGTTCACTACAGGTAGTGGACTTCAGCTGACACGTTCACTTCAGCTGGCATTCCTGAAACACCGTATAGAATGTGGTGCTTAACTGCCGACACTGTATTAGCATTCCTGAAGGTTCCTACATTAAATGTTCCCACCCTTTATAACTATGTATAATATTACTAGATTAATTATTGTAGACCCAATACAATTATTGCTATAGTTTTGACTGCCATCAATATCATGCTACCGTTTATCATTATTAATATCTAATTACGATAAAAAAGATACAATGTAACGTAGGAATCTTTGAGAAACTATTCAGTGCGTTTCTTTTTACCGTCACACCGCACTGTAGGGAAGACTGAAGGCTTTAGCAAGATATTGTATGACCCGCGCAGCATGATGCAGTCTTCCCTGTGTGTGTGTCGTTGCCCTCTTGGTATGACGCTTTGTATTGATGGATGCCTGGGACTCTTAGCTCACGTAGAAGCAATATTTTCTTTTGCATGTTTCACGTTTTTTAGTCATGCAATTGGTCTCTTGTCACGTTATTTTGGTGCAGTTATGTTTGGGATCTCGTGGTGTATGTGAGGTAGTTATTTTTACCCTCCTAACGATGGATTACACCGTGCAGAAGACAGGTAGAGGGGTGTCTGCATGGTTGGTTTGATCCTCTTAGTGGTAAGTGCTACACGCTGGTGGTTCTCTAAATCACCACCGCTAACGCTACTACTACCACCAGCTCCTAGAACGGTTCATTAATTATTGGTCCGGCTATGGTTCTAGTATTTGCATTTCACGGAACAGCTCATTGAACAGTCTTTTTGTTATTTTGGAAGTTGCATGGTAATAAAAGTCTTACGTGTTAGTGAGGGGATCAAACCTTATAAATGCTCGCCTCCCTCACACACGTTTACGCTACTCACGGGTATAGGAGGCGTGTGTGCGTGTGTGTGAGTACAGCATCTATAATTCTATACCATTTACTCACATCTCTATAACCTCTGTCTAACCTGGTTCAATGCATGTGCCTTATCTCGTGGATGATTTAGGTGAACATATACTGCATGTCGGGTTCATTCTTCAGCCAAAATAAACATTAAAGCTTACATGTGGGGGGAACGTTATATGGTTATGTACTAATGATTTTTGTTTTCGTGTTTGCCTTAGCGATTAAGAGTATGCTTGATGGGTATTGATATTTTGTAGGTGATGTTTGTATGTTAATGCTGTTTGTATATATTTAACTGACCCGGGGAGAGCCTAATCTATTTTTTTTTTATGTTGATGTTTGTGTAATTCTAAATCATGATGACTTAAACATTTGTACTAATATTCTGATATTACTCTATTGGTGCTTTTGATATTTATCGTGTTTTCTTGTTTATATGTTAATGTTCTATGCTATTTATATATAATTCTTAATTTCTCATTTGATTGACGAAACTATGGGGATATGTAGGGAGCCATTCTTGTACCTTTGTCTACTACTCTACGTGATCACTGTGACGCCCAGACTGTGGCCACCTCGTTCACACGCTACTAGAGCTGGCCAGTGTTCTCTTACCCTCCTCTGTTTATTTCTCTTCATTTTCCTCATTAACAACTGAAACATATGAATTGTTGATCACAGGTAATGTTATTTATTACATGTTCATAATTATTTAAGGTGAACATATTTACCTGTACAGACGAAAATAGATGATATACGAATAACTGAACAAGGTCATATATTTTAGTTGTTTGCTATTACACACAAGAAAGACATAGAAGTTACAGGACACTGGACAATGTGTGTGTGTTAGTTTGTTACTGTGGAAGAGGACATGATCTCCCTGTCCTACCTCCTCCTTTCCCACTACCTCTTCCCCTCCCACACCCCCGTTTCATATTCTACCAGTGATGTGAGCTGCAGGCTGAGCAGGTCTTTGAGAGTTTTAATTATCAGCTTGTGTCATAATTCCTGTCATGTGTGCTTTGAACCATGATAGAAAAGCCGAATGGTAGGTTTTGAAAGACACCTGCTTCGTTGTTTGCTCTCACCACCGGAAAAGAAACGAGTGTGTGGTAACTTGTCAATAAGATCATCAACTACCACGCACATGGCTTCCCTCTGTCCTCGTGTTGACCGACGCTGTGTTGCTCGCTGAGAACTTCCCCACTACCACACTCTCATAATCTGCCTCTGGGTGACTCTTTTTCTCCACACAGACCAACTGTGTCCTAAGTAATGAACCGGGAAAGGGATATCTAATCTTGTTCATTATACGTGCATGTTTGACGCTTTTTATCTCTGATCTGACGGTCTTGAAATAAGCATGTGAGGACTTAGGACAACCTCATCTGTTGTCCAGGACCTAGACACTAACCTGATAGCCTTGGAGGGACGAGTATGTTCAAAAGACGCCTTCGCTCCCTCCCTCACTCTTCTGTACACTGACTGAGACACCACTTAGGGAGTTGCTCTTGACTTTGTTTACATTCCCATCATATCAGTGACCTTGGTGACGTGACTGTCTGAGGAGCTCCCTGGTACAGAGTGACTGAAGTGTGTGTTGCGTCGTGAGGTTTTAGAGTGACTTGGTACTGCTGTCCGATCCTTAGCATAACTCCTGTTTCCTCTCCTTCCTAGTCCACTGTTTATATCCCATTACTCCTCATACTTAGCAGTTATTGACCTCCATGATAAATATTACTCCCTCTCTCTCCCTTCACACTCACGACCTCACGTAAGTCTCCTCACCACCCAGTACGAACACGACTTGGCTCACCCACACCACACTTCAGACCGTTCTTCTCTATAACACAGGAATTGGATCTTCTACTCGCAAGCTGTAGAAATTCCCTGTCGTATATTGTCTTCACTGTTTCTGCTCAGACTTTTAAGACTTTTCACACATATACATAATTTTTTCTCGACTAACTACCAACGGTTTTACACGACAGATAGAAGGGAACTTTACAACAGAACCATAAAGTACAGGAAGTAAGAGCTAAGATATGACGGTGTGGGAGGTGCTCATATATATCGGACGTTTAGTACACTTTTACCTGTTTACTGTGTGACCGACGGTGTGTGTTCATGACCCCCCCCCCAAGCTGGCCACCACAAGACGACCCCACCCACACGTCCCAGCCAGCCTCCTTCAAGTCTTCCCAGTCACTATCCTTCACTCTCCCGTCTCCAGTCCTCCGTCACCATCACCATATATTGACGCACGGAGTAGTTATGGTGGCTACTCTCACTATACAAACAATTGCACAGTTTCAGTTTTTTTTTAGAAATTTCTTGGCGTGTATGTTTGTGTGACTCAGCCTCCCGGGACAGCCGCGTATCTAATGACTTTTACCGCCACGTGTTTAAGAGTCTTGTTAGTATCAGTGTGGAAAACCATGAAGCCAGACCCTACCTGTACCATACTAGTTGTACTAGCTCCCCCCCCCCTTGTATTACTAGGCCCCGACTGTACTTAACTACTGGAATTGGGGTCCAGTTTTTATGGGCCCCATTCTCAAGGGGGCTTTAAACCCTAATCAGCCCCAAATCCTAACGAACCCCAAATCCTAACGAACCCCAAATCCTAACGAACCCCAAATCCTAACGAACCCCAAACCTAACGAACCCCAAACCTAACGAGCCCCACTTCTACAGAAGTAGTTAGGGGAGGTGAGGTGGACCCCTAGAAAGACACTCGCCCATACTAGTCGTCTCCGCAGGTCATAATCATCATCTGGTTCTGACGTGTTATGCTCTGAGGATTACCCTTTACTCCTTTAGACAACACTTAATTGTATATACTTGTTTATTTAACTGAGCATGATAGAAATAATCTTTGTGCGTGTGTGTTGGGTGACTTTGTGAAGGAAGCAGCACCTCTGACACGGCCTCCAGACTCCAGTAGTGAGGCGCATCAACACTGCCCACCATTATCCTATTACCAGCGTGTGTAAGGCCTCCTCCCGCCCCACCAGCACGTGTCTCGCCCGCTGTTTGTTGACTCACAGAGGAAACTTTTATATTGATATCCAAACTTTAGCAACTGACAGTATTTTGATAGACATTTCGATTCTTATCACTGGAAGATCAGAAATGTCTATTTATATAATATTATGTCATATAATTATGCCTACCGATTTGACGGGGAAAGGAATCCAGCGGCTTGTTTAATCTCTCCCCGCCCTCCATTGTCCAGTGTTAGTACAGGAGGAAATCGGAGTACCAGGGGAAAAAAAACCGGTATTTGATAGTCACGCTGGATAACACGCCTCTCACAACACTGAACGGATGAGTGTGAAAGTGTATACAATCCTCAAAGTGAAAACTGTGTAAATTTCGCAACTTGAGTGTAAATGTTCTGTGTGAAATTGTGTCAAATCACGTACACACCTAAGACATTTGAGTGTGTATGTGTGTAATGTTATGTATCCAATCAAGATACCGCGGTGTCTGGTACAGTATGGTGGGTATTTTGTACGAAAGAAAATGGGATAATTATAGCTATCCTCCCCTGGTGTGTGTGTGTTAACAATTATCCTCTCATGGTGTGAGTGTTATTAGTTATCCTTCCATGATCTGAGTGTTACTTTTAGCCTCTTCGCCGCTGATCGGCTCGTTAGCCGCTTGGTCACGTCTGTTACACACTGTTGGCAAGTACTGGGCATGAACTGACTCCTGAATATATCTGTACCTGCACCAGAGCTTGTCAAGTATGGTCATGATTGGGATCACACTCAGTTCGTCACAACGCACTCTGACAGATTGTTCCAAGAGTTTATAGCTCTCACGCCAAAAGTTTGCCCTGATAATTTTCTGAACTTTGGCTTGTTCGAGCTTAAGCTGTGACCCCTAGTGGGGCAGGCATCCGCCAGCTCCAGATATGAACATTGGACTGAGTAATGACCTCGGAGGTGTTTACAGACTTCAATTAATTCACCTTGTTCGCCTATAATATAAGCTAGACAACTGCATACGTTCCAATCTCTCTGGGTTACCGAGACTGTAGTGGTGACCCTCCTTTGGATATTTTCAATTAACTGACAACCTATTAGTTATCCAACCATGGACTGAGGTTACCCGTGACAATTAAACAGTCATCCCTGCAGGTACAGTACTGTATATCTGTCTGCTTATTATTATGGAAATATTTGAGAGAGAGAGAGAGAGAGGATTCATTTAAATAAACACCCATTTATATTTTCAATTGACAAATGGATGGTGAGTTTTAATTTAATTTTGCTTGCTTTATGGGTTGGAACTTAAAATTTACCAGAGCAGTGCAAGTAAACATTACTTACCAATGAAAAGTAATGGTGTACACTACCCAGCTTCATGGAGTGTACATTACATATTGGTACAGTGAGGTCAATGTACAGTACTGTTCAGTTTGTGCCATGTGGAGCACCAAGTTAGTACCCTGTTTTTACGAACCATCCCATGTTCAGTGTGAAATATTTTTTGGGTGAAGTTAAAAGTCACTCTTGAATACTTAAACAATAATGTGGTGATGTATATAAAAGATCACATGCACGTGTTAATAATAAGTAGAGTGTAGAGGACTAAAGAGGAATGATATCCCTGACTGCAATCTGTATCATGTTATAAACTTCATTGTTCCTGTGGTACTTGTATTATTTTCAAGTGTGAAGAACTATTTTTACTAACATGATTATAATTATTTCTTCACTTATGTAAATTATCTTTTTTAATGCAGAAAATGATGTACAGCGCTGTACATATATATATGAATAACCTTGATATACTGTATATGTTCCTTTATAAATTGTATGTGATTTTTTTCTAAATACCTGTTGAGGCTTTTTTTATCAGTGAGAACTTAAAACTCTTAGTTTTTTCCTTTCCCATTAGGACAGACAGTACAGTATTCAGTAGTGATACAGTTTTATTACAGGTTAGTGAAATAACCAGTGAGAGTAGATAATATAATACATACTGTATTGGTGTAGTATAATTGAGTTTACAGCCCCATTGTGAGTCTTTTGAGTGACTCCAGTTAAGCAGTTGGTAGAATAATGAAATTTCTTCTCTTCCTGAACTTTGTGCAAACTTGTACTGTACTGACTGCTTCATTCACCAGTGTGTCCTCATAGAGATACAGGTATATCACTGTAGAATAAAACACGGACTTAAGGAGACTTCACCATTAAAATCCCCCAAGAATCAAGAAGATTACAGCTATTGGAGAAACTCGCAAACAATTGGTAAAAAGAAACATACAGTATTATAGAGATTATTCACTGTAACATGTTTAAGATAGACATATTGTACAGTACTGTGTTTTATATACAAACTGGATATGAGTGTATGGATGTTAAAGGTTTGAGAGGTTGGATTCTTATGATATACTGTCCTTATATGTCCTTGGTTTATCCTATCATAGTGTGTGCTCTTTCTTCTGTACATATCATTTGCCTTTGCATTACTGTCTACTCCTCTGACCTATGCCAAACCAAGACTAGTGCTTTTAAGTTGACGACATTGATCACACCTTGACTAAAGTCTCTGTGTTTCAGGGTCTGGATAATATTCATATGCTGTATATATTGCATTGTATATGTGGTGGGTTCATGATTTGTAAGCAAATTTATATACAGTATTTTTATCTTGTTACTCATCACTGAATTTGATTTTTAAAGATAAATAATACATTAGGTTGATGAGATTGATCATATAGAAATTAAGTTTAACAAATAGACTGTGGCCTCTCATTATTACCTATACAGTAAACTAGTATCTTTAATTAATATTTTTCTTACTGCAGTACTGTATTACAATAATTATTACTTGTGTTCAGCATTTTATAACTAGAGTACAAACTGTATTTGCAGATTGGTTACCACCAACCGAACCACAATGTTAATTTTTTTATAACTACAAACTGTATTTGCAGACTGAGTACCACCAACCAAACCACAATGTTATCAAACTTCCCAGCAACGCCAGTCAGTCCAGTACCAAAACTTCCACTGCCAACAACAGCATCTGCACCACAAACAACACAAGTATGAAATATATTAACTGCAGCAGCAGCAGCAGCAACCTAAAGGAAAATGATGAAGACTGTGGCACGACCAACATCACCAACTTTACCAGTAACAAGATAAGCAGAAGATATAGCATCACTACCAATGAGGATTTTAACATCAATATTACCATCAATACTGACGATTCGTCCTCTTTCTCTAATTCTTCTACTCAACGCTCAATCAGTACCTCCTGTCTCTCTAAGAGCAGTTGTTATATCTCCACTACTGACCCAAACACCTGTGACCTAGAAATGGATAAGACATTTGGAGGTAGTCTCGGGAGCTTCTGTCCTCCTGAAGGGCGGCGTTTTGTTCGCACAAGAGTTTCTATTCCTCCATCTGCAAGAAATAGAGATCGAAGTGCCCGTCCAGAATCCTTTAGGATTTCCTCAGATATGGCCACCCACACTAGAGTTCTCTTAAAGGCCAGATCCTTTGCTGGAGCATCTCTAAGAGAGTCTCCAACTCATAAGAAAAATGGAAGGAGGAACTTTGCTAGGACATCTCTGCGGGAAGATCAGCTAACTTACCACAGGGACAAAGGATATAACCAACAAAATGCAATGAGTAAGATGGAGTTTTTGCGAGCCAGGTTTGCCAGTACCTCTGGGACAGCTTCTGATAGTAATTCTTATGAGGCATCTTCAGATGACTGTGTGGTTATTAATTCTAGGCCATATTTTGGTGCTTATGTAAAACCTGATGATGAATATTATGGTCCTGAACCTGCTGATAATGAAGCTAAGATTGTCAATGTGAGAACTGAAGAGTTGCAAACTTCTCTCAAAACAACAAATATTGTGACAGTTAGTACCACAACACCAGAGGAGTACATAGAATGTACTAAAGACTCTTGGAATCATGGTAATTTAGATTCCCTTAGACAGGGAGGTGCAACAATTGGCAACACATTTTATGTACCAAGTAGTGATCACTATGGTGACAACATCATCACAACAATAAAAGAAAACACGTTTTCATCATCAGAGCCACACCCTTCACCCCACACCAGAACATGCAACAAAGAATCATGTACAACAAACCAACTAACACGTAAGATCAGTCTTGCAGTTCCTGATTCATACCTGTGTGAAGATTCCCAGGAATCATTAAAGTCACAAAAACTTCGTACTCGGTCCTTCACTGGCATGGTAACTCCTCGTGAAACAATCACAGAAAACATTCCATTACCTAGAGAAGTTCTCAATGACCACAAAACAGCCAAGAAGGGTAACTTAAGCTTAAGAGTTACACAAAATACAGAATCAGAAAGAATCTTTCGTGTAGCTACCATGACACGGAGAGCACGAGTTACTCGTGATGGTTATGCTTTTCGTTTTTCCAGTGACTTGGGCCTGGGAACATCTTCGAGGGTAACACCTAGATCAAAACGAGAAGTCTTTGTGTAAATTACTGTACTTTCCTCAGATTTTTTAAAATTGAAAAGAAAATTATCACTTCATTATCACCTTATGAAACTTTTTTTTAATAATTTACAGTAGACTAACACAATCTGAGGAAAAAATAATACAGTATTACAGATCTCTGACCCATGAGCAAAAATTTGGTTAAATTTGACAGAGTTTAGAGCAAAGTAAAGTTAAAATAATGTAGTTATAGAATCATGCATTCACTGTATATTATACACTATGTCACTCTCATTAAGTTGTACATTACAGATTATTCAGAATATAAAATACCTTACTCGTATGCTTTACATGCATATCTCAGCAAGAAGTGCATGATGTGCCAATTATGTTGCACCATCTAATATTGAATATAGCAATGCCAATCCACTTGAAATTAATGCAGGCTTCTTACATAAGCATTATGAACAAGGGTTTGCTAATAAGCAGCCAGGTATAATATCACATTTTAAAATTTATTTAAAAATTTTTAATAGACACAGTACAGTATGTGCCATGAAAGCTGATGATATTGCTTGCTTTGCACCAAACATTACGATATACAAAGTGAAACATTTCTTTTACAAGCATTTAGTGATGAAGCGAGACATATTGAGTGTCTCACTTAATTACTTCTATCTCTTGAGTGTACAGTATTCCAGTATTACTGTACACTAAATAAAACTGAGAGTGCTGTAATAAATCACAAGGTGCTTGCTATAGAAGTTTAATGTAAATACTTTTATTTGGATTTATTGCAAGTACAGTAGAGGTATATAAAAATAGCATTAAATGTGATTCACTGAAACACAGTCAATCACAAAATGCATTTATATTTTCATGATACATAGTTGAATGGCATCTGCCATGCATTTCAGATCATATTGTAAAGATATTCCTGTTAAAACATGGTACAGTACTGTACTTAGAAAACAATACAGTATACAGTACCTGTAAAGTGTGTGTGTATACTGTGTATATATATATATATATATATATATATATATATATATATATATATATATATATATATATATATATATATATATATATATATATATATATATATATATATATATATATATATATATATATATATATATATATATATATATAGTACTGTACAATTTAAATTACTACCTGTTATAGTGGTTGAACCATTTCTTGTCATAGATGGCAGTGAGTCTTGCTACAGATTCTGAAAGAAGTCAATATCTTCAACTAGATCATTGAAATCCTGGTTACAAAACATGTACATTTGTGTTTGCATTCATCTGGGTTGGTTACTGAAAGTGGGGTGATTGGTGCTGCATTATTTGCCCCCATTTTTTCCTGTTGGATTTCAGTTCAAAAGACTTAGTTTATGAGCCAATATATTTTAAATTTCACGTCAATTGGCAAAATTTGGTTAATTTTATATACCCTGTATTATTGTTATGGCATGAGATAGTTTGTATAAATTGTTACTGAGTGGGATTGTCTACAGAACATATATCTGTAAGTCTTTCTAGGCCACATTTGTTGGGAAACAATAATCTAAGATTCTTTTATGAAAATGAAATGATTATGATTATGTGTGATGCATTCATTGACACATGTTTGTTATTCTGAAGAATGTATGAGATGCAAGTCATAGCTCTTAAGTACACATATAACTTTTATCTCGGTAATTCCATGGAAAATGTGTGCAAACTTTAAGTGACTTATAGGCTTATAATTTGAGTCACTTCACTTGATAAGCAGCATTGTTAATGTAAATTCTTATTGTGAAAGGCAAGTTTAATTTAAAATAAATAATTCCCAATTTTAATGAGTGTTAGTGTTAATTGTTTATATATACAGGCTGTTATTGAGCTTGAGAAGTTTCCTCGTATATATACAACACCTGGATTGAAAGTTAACATTTGTATGCCATCAAAGTTAACATGTGTACATTTGTCAGTATGCAAATACCATTGAAAATTATATTTGATGTTTCATGTCACAAAGCATGTTTAATAAGTTTACAGCAATTACCAAAATACTCATTGACTCAAATACTGTACACACTTGCTTATAACTGAGCATTATACTCTACTTGATCAGTGCCTTTCTAGTCTCCATTAAACTTTCTGATAAGTTTCTATGTATAAATTACTCTAAAACTTCCCGATAAGAGTACTTTAACTGTTTTTATGTAAAAATTTGCCTTGTATATGGTTGCAACATTCAGGTCAGTTTATATGTATAAATTTATTACTGATAATCCTTATTTAAATTTATTAAAGTACTGTAATCTGTATTGAAATCACTAAGAGAACTATGCTTTATAATGATTATTCCTGTTATATTATAAAGATAAATTCATATATGAAATTATAAAATCACAAGTTTCACAACATTGTCTCTTAATTTAGCAAATTTTACTGCAAATGTAACTGGAGTTTACAAAATTAATATACCCTTTATGTGGCCTTATAAATCTTCAGTAAATACTTTGCCTCTAGTCAGCTTACTAGCCAGTCAGGATTCATGTGGTCTTTATAGTATTACAAAATCCTTGAGTGAGGTGGGATAGGGGTGCCATTTGAAGATTGATTGAGGTCTAACATCTGTTAAGTTAGCACTCCTGAACTAAAAGAGTTACTTAAATAGGTGATCTGATAAGCAGGATGGTAGATTGAGAGGCAATGATGTTAATAAGATGATCTATGAGTTTATGCTTGCAAGCATCCATACACACTAGAATACTGTACTATAATTTTGGAAACTTAAGACATTGTTTCTTTCAAGTTACTCATCCAGTACGGTAATAAAACACTCCTCATTTTGCACCAATCAACACCACTTGCCAGGTAATTATGTAAACAGTTTGCTCATACAAAATATCCATGAAGTATAGACAATACAGTATAGGAGTGTTTCTGGAAGATCACTCTATGAGGTATTCACACATATGGAAGGAACAAGAGGTTTCATGTGTAACCACGAGAAGGTCTAGACCGATGTCTCTACTCTTCTCTGTGTGATGGAACGGATAAGTCTATAGCCTCGACCCAGATAAAGTGAGATTTTTATCTAAGACATAATGAGGATCAGAGACTAGGATTTTCCTCCACCTTATAGTAAGTGTTGGGTCCTTTCATGTTGAGCAAACTTAAATACATTATTAAAATCTTGTATTTGGTACTACCATACTGTGTACACTTATTGCATTGTTGAGCAAGCTAACTCAAATACATATTGCACTCATTTAGTACTAATATGTACAGTCAACCAAAGACGCATCGACCCCACCCCTGGCTCTCATACTCGCAATTTTACCTAACAATACGTACTTGGTAAGGTAAGGCTGTATGTAATGGGGATTATGATTGGTGGTTATGTGTTTGGCAGATATTTGTTTGGCTGTATCACTGTCAGCATAAATATTGAACAATCCATAGGTAGCATTGTTATAATAATAATCTATTCAGCATTATTTAAGGTTATGAGAAGCTTTCAAATATTTGTATATTTTCTTAAATGATAAAGAAAATTTGATGTGAGAATCTTTTGGCAGCCCTGGTTTGTAGTTGAGTTGCCAATACATTAATATAAATTCATTATTTAAGTAAATGTACTAATATTTGGAAACTTCTCGTGATCTTAAATAACGATGGATAGTTTATTAATGTAAAAATGCTACCGATGGATTGTTCAATATTAATGCTAACAGTGGTATATCTGAAAATAGATCCTCCAATCACAATGCACTGTACTTCACCAAGTATTGCCAGGTTAAATTGCAAGTACAAGAGCCAGGGTGGGGTCAATGCATCTTTGGTTGAATGTGCATGTACTGTACTGCATTTCAAAGCTTTTTTTATGTAATTCACTATTCAAATGACAGATCTCACTTCAGTTATATATTACAAATATGTATTGTAAGCTTTTTTAATCAATACTGTACAGTATTTTGTTGACACTTCACTGATCATGCAAATTCAGTCTTGTGTAAACTTTACCTATATTTTTCAATGGCTTCAGTTATTCGGGTAATGTTTTATTATCTAACACTATTGTTCGTACAGTATTACCATTAATTTCTCGACAATAACATTGTTATTGCATTTCTTAGGAATTCTAAATATTTCTCATACTGTGTCCTAATGTTTCTTTCCTCTGTTTAATGTCTGCAGCTTTTGAGTGTACTGTACATATATATTTGAATGCTAAAGAACAGAATATGGTACAGATTTAATTATAAAATTATTTACTGAACTGGACAATGTGTAATCAACCAGCAGAATTATTTGATTCAACTGTATATATTAGCCAAAATATGGAAACCTGTCTCCATATTTTAAATGTAGTTTTAATAACCTGAATGACTGTACATATAGACATGTAATCTATGTATATTAATGTTTAAGGTTGTATATTGTTGTGCTGAATGGAACAATAAATGTAGTAGATCAATATTGGCTTACATATACCATATATATTATACAATTAGAATACCATACTGTGCTGTATACTGTTAGTGACATACTACTTGTAACTACAATGTGCTTAGGAAAGGAGACTTTTTTTTTTCAAATTTGAAATAAAGAATAAAGTCTAAATTGTAACATGCTCGTGAATTCAAAAGGAATTAATTTTTTTGGTCAATTATTTGGTTCAACAATCTTATATGAAGACAAGGATGACCCATTTACATAATAATGTGAATTTTTTTTACTAAATATGTAACAAATAAATAAAGGTTAAATAAGGAACCATTATTTATAAATATTGAAATGAAAGGCAAATATAAAAAAAGGTTTCTAAAAAGTGCTAAGATAAAAATATTCCAGGAGCCTTCATACAAAGCCTTGATGAAGACTCAATCCATAAGTAAAACTGCTGATATACAACATATACAAAGGAGAAGTATGGCCATAAAATGTTATATTTCACTCTTGTAAACTTTTCCTACTGTTATGCAAAGTTGTCAGTCAGGAGCAATACAGACTCCATTTGCTGCCAGACAGATGTGCTCTATTTTGGTTTTCCTCATCTGTAACACAGCCTCAAAACACATATCATGGTCTCACCTCATACAACTGTGCATCACATCCGTCCTCAAAGGTCCTTCAATGCTATATACGGTATAGTATTTCCAATCTTGTGTGCTCATCACATCTTCCTGGAGGTCCATCTAGTACCTACCACACCCAATCTTTCCATATATTTCATTACATTAAAGATATATATTAAGGTGGTCACATGCATGGGGATATTGATGATATTACTTTTACTTTTATCCTCTTCACCACTGATCAGCTCATTAGCCGCTTGGGCAATCGGTCACATCTCTGTTACGCATTGTTGGCAAGTACTGGGCATGCACCGGCTCCTGAATGAACCTGAACCTACTCCAGTGTTGGTCAAGTCTTGTCTTGAAAGAGCTTACACTCAGTGCCGTCACAACACTTTCTAGCAGATTGTTCCAAGAGTTCACAACTCTCACTCTGAAAAAGTTTTCCCTCACAGTTTTCTGGACTTGCGGCTTCTTCAATCTTGAGCTGTGACCCCTTGTGGGGTGAGCGTCCGCCAGGTCCAAGTAAGGACACTCAACCGAGTAGTGCCCCTTGAGATGCTTATACACCTCAGTTAGGTCGCCCCTTGCCCGTCTGTAGTATAAGCTAGGCAAGTTCAAGCGCTTCAATCTCTCAGGGTAGTTGAGGTGCTGAAGTGCAGGCACCAGTCTGGTGCTTGTAAATTCTGAGGTTTATTAGCTTCTGAAATAAAGGTCTTCAAACAATGTAGCCTTTTAGTGTCTTATCACATTTAATTATAGCTAATTATAATATCACCACAAGGTGTCTCATGTCGAGATACATCTACCAATTATTTGTCAAAATATGGCTGAACCTGTTCCGGCTGCTGATATGTTACTGCACTCCTATTCAATTCTGCCTAATATGTGTTTCACCAAACACCAAGAAGCTGCTTTGAATCCGAAATATTCAATACTGTATTCATAGTTTTCCAGTTTCGTGGAGGTCACATGTATGAATTAAGATTTATATACTGTTCATTATAACAATTGTTACTGATTCTTATGTTTATGCTAATCTGGTTGGCAAAAAAGTGATGGCGACATATCGTTCAACTCGGTGGACAAGGGTGTTAGTGTGTGCGTTGCCACACGCCCAACACAATGAGCCGTCGTCCAGAAAGGGCCCATAACTAAGACTCCCCTCCAACCAGGTTGGGCCAGAAACTATGGCTCATGACTGTACCTAGTAACAGCTCTAGGATCCCTTTTCCTCTAATATGGAAGAAACTTTTGAAATTGAATTGAATTGTAGGTCACTGCATAATTTTCAATTTGTCTGTGAGCTCTTTGTTTTTTTGTTGATGAATTGTTAGGTTGGGGATGATGTAGACATTGCTATACTCTGTTTCTTGTTTGAAGTTCCATGCCTTCTTCAAGATATACCTCTTGTGCTTGTTTAGGTTTGGTGATCCTCACCAACTATCTGCACTATGCATTTATCAAGTCTTCCACATATGTGATGTGCAACTCATCTACAAAGGCAACCACATTTCTCAGCATCTGTCTAACTGTTTTTGTCTCCAGATTCTTTATAATGAGGTTTTCTTGTGTTTATTTCAAATTGTTCTTTCCTCTCGCCTTGAAGATTTTGTGTTACATTAGCCTCGGCTGCCACATTATCAGTATGAACCGCTGCGGGTATTGTTTTAGTCATGTAAACAAAGCAGCGGGAATACTGTATAGGATGATGCAATAACTTATCAAGGAGCAAGCTTGGGATTTTTAAGTAGAGAACATATCTCCAATTATAGGATGGAAAGCTACATACTGAGCCCTATTACTACACCAATATATTTTCCCATAAGTACAGGTGCAAAATTATTACTACAGTACTGTATGTATTTCACTTACCTTATGTTTATTGTTGGTGTACAAATAATTGTGTACACCAAATTTTTTTATTATAAACATGTTTTGTGGAAGTATTCTTTCATAGTTACATATCTCAACCTTTTTAATTTACCGGTAAGTCAAAGGGAAAATGCAATCCAATTTACGAAAGGTTATTTGGAATGGAACCCCTTTGTAAATCGGTGAATGCCTGTACAATAGGTAAGTACCTTGCTTTTTCACCAGAATTTTTCAAAATGATTTTTTCAATATTTTATTTAGGGAAGCTACCAGTACTTTTAGACATGCTGATTAAGGATCTGAGTTAAAAACAATTTTTTTTAGTAAATGATGATAATTAAAAGTGTTTTAAATGTCATCTCCCCTCTTCTGGGCCTCCCAGAGGCTTAGGGTTCTGGGATACTGTATTTTACTTGGTATGATGGCTGCTTGATGGAAGAGTACTGTCTCAGTACTTGAAGATAAAAAGATAACAAAATTTATAGAAAAAATGTGGATGAGGATTTTAGTAAGAGAATGAATGTAAGTTTCATGGAAAATTCTGGAAGAGATAAATACTGCAACTGAAAGAAAGAGATTACTACCAAGGATAGGAGTACAAGTATTTCAGATATGATTTTTTTTTAGAGAAATTGATCACTATAAATACGTAATTAATAAGTGATATTTTATAAGACATTTGACAATAATGTTGGGCAACATAATACAGAAGAAGAAATCTGTCCAGTTAGTTAGATGTCTATTCAGTAAAATTATCATTCATATTAATATTGGTTCAACATGTACATAGTGCAGGTACAGTATACCCCACAATATAGTAAGCAATAAGTTGACCTGGATATGAAGTGCTCAAGAAAACCATTATAAGTTTATTTCCATTGGGGTCCTTTTATGTGGTTAGAGGGATTAATCAAACAATAAATCTCGAAAAATATGTACTACATGTATATAAATTTTGGTGACTAATGTGACAAGCACTACTCTGCACCTACTGGTACAGTATACTGATTGAGACTGATGGACCATTCTCATTTACTACAACCTTCAGAGATCAATACTGTGATAGCTGGGTAGTACTTTTTACATTCTACTATGTACCGTATGTGATGTCAATAGTTCCTGTGCAAAATTTTTAGCTGAAGCATGTCCATACTTTGGTTCTATGTTCACAACACAACATACTTCATAGAGGGACTTGGTTTCTAGCCTGTTTAAATGTGTCGCTGCTTCCCGCATTTCTTTCATTGTGAAATCCACTTGAAGGATTTCCTTTTCTCCTAGATAATCAGGGTCTTCTGGATACATATCATCACCTAGGAATGGATTTTGAAGAATTAATATATTTTATCTACAACAGGTTAGGGAGGCCTTATAAATGTTCATGAGAGACTTACACAGACCAAGTAGGGAGTGGAAAACCAGCTTGTCCCTTTCCCTAGGACACAATCTCCTACATACAACCTATTCCACCATTAGGAAGGGCGATGAACACTGTCACTGGAGTGACAGTCTGTATACCTGTATACAGTACTTGTAGCTAAATCCATTAAAGGTCTCTCAACCAGTTTCAATGTACAAGGGGGCTCCAGTCCAACAAAATTGAAAGTTTCATAAGCATCCCTGACTTATACCAAACCCCTTACATTAGGCTTCCTTAGAAGCTGGGAATCTAGACTGAGGGGTATGAAAAAGAATGATCTCAACATCAATGATTCTGGAAATGGCTGTGCTTGGATGATGACAATACAGTGGGGTATGCTATAACGAATCTAATTGGTTCTAGAACCTTGTTCGTTATAGCATTCGTTCGTTATAGGATTAATCCGTTCCAGGCCCCCAAATACAACCACTTAACACTGAAAAATATATAAAATTGTAAAAATTTTAAAAAAGTGCATAAATATGCATCTAAACCCCTGAAATAAAGAATATCATTAATACTTGTAATACAAAACCAATAAATTAGTAAAAAAAAAAAAAAAAAAAAATTTTTTTAAATAATGTTCATTGTAGGAGTTTCGTTCGTTATAGCATTCTCAATTTTATAGGTAAAACTGTTCGTTATAGGAATATTCGTAGTAGGATCGTTTCGTTATAGCATACCCCACTGTAGTGAGCCCTAGTGGAAAAGACTTGCAGAAAAATAATTGTTGTATTGAGATCAGCTGCTTTAGAACTACAGTACATAATACAGGTTGTACCTCTCTAGTCCGGCATTCTGTGGTCCGGAACGATTTTAGTTTGTCCAATAGGTAGATAGGCAGCTTTTTTTTTTTTTTTTTTTCACTTATCTGAATTATTATTATTATTACAGGAGTATTAAATTTTTGCCCCTCAGGCCCCAATGTGGGTCAGTGACCTATGCCCGGGTGGGCTAATCCCCGTAAAAAAAAAACCGCCGCGGGAAATTAAGGTTTGTTTACATCCGGCAGTTCGGCTGCTCTCTCTCTCTTTCTCTCTCTGCTTGTCTATACAGAGTACAACGTTTAACCCTTCAATATATATGAGCAGTAAATAAGTGTTGCTTTCATATTCTTATGTAGAGTAATGACGATATGTTTTCACATGTGCGCACTTACATACGCGCAGTCTCACTTTTTTTTTTACCATTAATGGTTAGCTACTTATATTGTTCCATTTATTAACATTAAATAACATTACAGGTACTTCAAACAACCATATTAATTTTTTTTACATTAATTTGACTACAGCTACAATCAGGGTCTTATTTTCTTCAGTTTTATATGTAGAACCAATCAGTCACTGGTTTTGTAAGCTTTAACATGAACAATGCCGGCAGCCGTCTCGTCTCCTCATGTGTTTTAATCCAGGTATTTTTAATAAATTGTATTGTTAATTTTGCACACACAAACATTAATTCAATAAAATCAAATTCAGAAACATTAATTAAAATATATGTGAACAGTAAATAAATGTTGCTTTCATACTCTTATGTAAAGTAATGACGATATGTTTTCACGTGTGTGCACTTACATACGCGATCTCTCTTTTTTCTTTACCATTATCGTTAGCTACTTCTTTTGTTCCATTTATTAACATTAAATAACATTACTTAAAACAACCATATTAATTTTACTACAGCTACTAACCTTATTGGATTCCTCCCACAAACAGCGAACTACCGAATTTAAGCCCTCGCCTCCAGCGCCGCCCACGGAGGCGGGGGATCAACCTATCAACCCCGCCCTTATAAGGCCTGACACCGCTGTGACCACTCTCTTTCTACACAGTGCCACCAGCAAGCAACACCTCCTCCTCCTCCGCGCCAGCCTGGCGGCTGCCGTTCCCGCCAGCGACCTTGGCGTCCCTCAAGCCGCGTGTCCCTCCTCTGGGCACCCTCACCACCCAGCTCTCTCTACTCAACGTTTATTACCATGCTACCTACCCAGCAACAAGCTGCATTGTACATCCAATACAATGTGTATACAGTGAGCACATTGTGAGTTTCTTTTCTCCATCCCATCCTGAGTGTTAACCAATATCTCATAACCCCACAAATGGTGACCCCCGGAGATTCGCACTCACACAGGATGGAGGAGAAACTGATCACTCTCCCAGTCTTCAAGCAACATGGAAGACTGGCTTACCCACGCAGAGGCAGCTCTCATCGGCTCTACAACTACTGTCTCTACACCGCAGGTTAGACACGCTAGAGCAGCTCTGCTACTCTAAGCAGACAGCCGCTCCTCTTCCTGCCCCAAGCACCACGTCCTACCGACCCCTAGAGCAGCTCTGCTACTCTAAGCAGACACCAGCTCCTCTTCCTGCCCCAAGCACCACGTCCTACCGACCCCAACGCCCCCGGCCCGCCTCAGACGCCGCCCCCGGCCCGGCAGTACCCCCTGCCGCTCCTACTGACGCGGACCCACACACCCATCTTTTCTCCCTCGGGTACTCCCTGCTACTGTCCTGCACCCTGCTGCTGTCGTGGACCCAGCTGCTATCACGAGCCCTCATCCGCTTCTGCTGACGCAGCCCCTGCTCCTGACCCAGGCCCACACACCCCAGCAGGCGCATCTGACGACTCTGTACTTGTCGCGAGGGAAGCACAACATTCATCGCCTCCACAACCCGCCTTCTCCCTCTTTTCTCCCACAGATCCCGAGTATCTAGACAGAGTTGCCCCCCCTAGCGGCCGGCTCATCCACGCCCTCGCCGTTCTGCCTCACATGTGGCACGCACGTCCCGTTCTGCCTCACATGTGGCACGCAACTCTGCCAACCTCCAGCCGCGCCCAGAGGGGAAGGGGAGTATTGTAGTGGATTCCTCCCCTACAAGCACCGAACCTTCTCGAATTCCCCAGCCTACGCCTCCAGCGCCGCCCACGGAGCAGGGGTCAACTATCAACCCACGCCTACCCCCGCCTTATAAGGCCTGACACTGCTGCGACCAGCCTCTTTCTACTCCATGCCACCAGCAAGCAACACCTCCTCCTCCGCGGCAGCCTGGCGGCTACCGTTCCCGCCAGCGACCTTGGCGTCCCTCAAGCCGCGTGTCCCTCCTCTGGGCACCCTCACCACCCAGCTCTCTCTACTCAATGCTTATTACCATGCTACCTACCCAGCAACAAGCTGCATTGTACATCCAATATAATATGTATACAGTGAGCACATTGTGAGTTTCCTTTCTCCATCCCATCCTGAGTGTGAACCAATACCACATAACCCCACACAACAACCAAGGTCTTATTTTCTTCAGTTTCATATGTAGAACCAGTCAGTCACTGGTTTTGTAATCAACGAAAACAATGCTGTGTCATTTCCTCGTGTGTTTTAATATTCTACGTATTATTAATGAATTGTATTGCTCATTTTGCACACATAAACATTAATTCAATAAAAAAGACATTCAGTAATAAACAATAATGAATCTTTTGTACATAAGAGAAATGACGCTGTTTACACGATTATGCATGTCGTCTGCACGTTGGCGGGCCGTTCAAACCCGTCGAAGTAGCAAAACGCCTGGACAAACTAAAATTAAAACGCTCTACCACCCCCATTGACTTACCAATGAAACTCTTCAAGGAGCTCTCCCCGGAGCTTGCTAAACCCCTATGCTCCATCATCAATGCTTCTCTCAGTCAAGCCAGATGCCCAGCTGACTGGAAGACCTCTTATGTATCACCAGTGCCCAAGTCAACCAGCCCACAATCCTTAAATCAGCTACGACCTATTGCAATCACCCCAATACCCAGCCTAATCTGTGAAAGTTTTGTGTTCGACTGGGCTTATGCTGATATTGTAGGAGTCGTAGACCCTCAGCAATTTGGCAACATGAAAACTTCCTCCACCACTCACTGTCTTGTCAGCTTTCTCGATTACATATACCGCCATCTCAAGAAACGAAAAACGTCTGTAGCTGTCGCCTTCATTGATTTCACTAAAGCATTCGACCTCGTCGACCACAAAATAATCATCAACAAAGCTACTGACCTCGGGCTTCGGAGAAGTCTTATACCATGGCTTACAGACTTCCTCAGCGACCGACGCCAAGCTGTACGCTTCCAAGGGGCTGTCTCTACCTTTCAGTCACTCACCTTGGTGTCCCCCAAGGCACCAAGATGGGACCACTCTGCTTCCTTATGCTCATCAATGATGCCCTAAGAGAAACCCCTGCTCGCTGGAAATATGTCGACGACTCCACCATTGGGATCAGCGTCAACAATTCTGCTCCCAACTATACCGCCCTTCAGGATTTATTGAACAGTCTCCAAAACTGGGCCACCAACAACCATGTCACCATCAACCATACCAAGACCATGGTTATGCACATCAACCTCTCCTCCGACATTGTCCCACCTCCTTCCATTACTCTAGGTCCGAACACACTCCAGGTTGTAGATTCCACGAAGCTCTCGGCGTCACCATAGACAACAAACTAAATTGGAAACCACACGTCAGTGAAGTTGTCAAATCCTCCAGTTTCCGTCTCCACCTCCTCCGCCGACTCAAGTCCCTCGGAGTTCCTGCACCTGAGCTCCTCAGTGTATACACAACATTCATACTTCCCAAGCTCACCTATACCTCCCCCACCTGGTCTTCCTCTCTAAATGCCACACAACGTAACACCTAGAAAAAGTGCAAGAGGGCATGCAAGATTATTCTCTCCCCTTCCTACTCCACATATCAAGAAGCGCTCAACACACTGACCCTTTCGACTCTCACTGACCATCACCACGACCTCATCTGCAAATTTGGTAAGAAGCTTCTACACCATCCTCGACACCGGCTCCTACTACCACCTGAGATCCCTAGCCCGAGAATTGCTGTTCGACACCACAACCGCATCCAGCCCATACGTGCACGAACTGATCGCTATAAGAACAGCCCAGTCCCAACCATTGTAAAAATTATCAATAACCTGTAATAAACCAGTGTATTCACTCCCAGTAAACACTACTCCTTGCACTGTCACTATGTTGAAATGCACTGTAGTTTGAGCTTTTCCCCATCTAGTTATTATATATCTTATTTGTATCACTTATGTTACTTGTATATTATTTGTAATTCGAAACCCATTCCCCAAATATGTAACTGTATATTTTCAGCCTTCTGGCTGCCAAGCTCTTTCAATAAACCGTAAATTATTATTATTATAAATTCAAGTTTCCGCCGTCAAAATTTTTATTTATTTTTTGTGTGTGTGTGTGTTCCAATAAAATACGTTAAGAATTAAAAACTCGCGAAATTTGAGAAGCTACTATACGACATTTTACCCTTCAATATGTCTTCAAAGAGACCATGATGCAGAGAAAGTGGTGCTAGTGCTTCCAAGCATAAGCACAAGTCACTATCTATCCAGGAAAAGGGTGAATTTCCATGGTCCGGCACCGGTCAGGTCCCGAGGTTGCCGGACTAGAGAGGTACAACCTGTATAGGGATAATATACAGTTTGTTCAAGTGGTGGAGCACAGTATATTTAAGGGAATACATCCTGGGAAAAAGGTAAACCTGTGTGGCCAGCAGAGAAATTTTCGTGAAAAATATATACCATGTACAGTTGTGGACAAAAATAATTCGACAATGTAATTTATTTCCATTCCAAAGTTCCATCTGCTGGAATTTTTCAAAAACAATGAAAATGATAACTCTATATTTTGATAAACACTAACCTGGCAGGACTGCAATAATTCCATCAGTGGCTTTAATCCACACAGGAAAATACTGTTCCAATCCTAATTTTCCACGTTTGCAGGCAAACCTTTTTAGTTCTTCATATCGTTGAAAATTCAGGAGGCGACTTACTTCATATACCTGCGGTGGAGGCAGCATCAAATTTTGTCTGTGCCACTGATCTAGAATAGCTGCAGGGGATGACACCTGTAAACCAAAATTTCTATCAATTTTTTTCCCTTGTCATACAGTGCTTCTCATTACACAACTGTACAGTATATTTCCTGTGGACTCTTTAAACACCACCTTTATCTGTGTTAATGAAAATGGGGTATCATTAACTTTGTAATATTATATATCTCCAGGCAGACCACAGTAACGACTCTAACTTGAGGAAAGTGACATATGTGTTGTGGAAGCAAATGCCACTAGCAGCTGAAACAATTAGAGCCCATGTGCTGAAGGCTCTTGCCCATGCAGACATCACCCACATCTGGGCTCACAATCTCTCATTCCTCTACGAGTCTACATGATCAAATTTACCTGAACAGCAGCAATTTCTTTGTTATCACTGGTTACTTTTGGCATATTTTTGATGAAGGTTATGTAGAAAGCTGTGTCAAATCTCCGGTTCTTCCAATTAATTGGTGTGAACCAATCTATCCACTCGTGAAGATCCCAAACTGCTGGACACCCACCCAACTCTTGAAACATTGCCAGAAACTACAGTAAAATAAACCAATTATTAATTGCATGTAGAATCTGAGGTCATTATAGCACAAATAACAAAAATACAGTATTCCAAAGGATGAAAGCACTTTTCATTTTAAGGCTACTGATCTTCACACAAAAATCTAACCAGACAATAATAATAATGCCAACACCAAGGTGGGGACAACAATGTTTGTATTCATCAGATAAAAAGAGCTTTTATAGGAAGTCAATCTGATTACAGTAAAATTCAATCAGAGGGATGACCAGGAACAGGTGGGATAGTACTGGACTATACTGTAATAGTTTTAATTGTTTTGTCACACTTTTCATGACTTAACCTTTGAAAGACCACAGCAGGACAGGTATAAAGAAATGAGTCTCCCATATTTAATGTGAAAGTTGTAATATACTGTACAGAACAATGACAGGGTGATCAAGAGAAAAACAGTGAAATGCTAGAGTATGAGTTCTTGCCTTAGAGGGATCATTGTGGACAGCTTTACGCCATTGCTCTAACTCATGTTGGTCAAGAGAACTCCCAAGATGGTGGGTGGCAAGTAATAAGCCACACTCTTCAAATGTTTCTCGTATAGCTGTGATCCTGAACCCAACCTCTGGTAAGATGTAGTGAGGTGGCTTGTTAGCATAAATCTCTGGAAGTGGTGATGGATTTCTGTTGGAAAAAATAAAATAAAATAAATACTAAATTGACAAAAAAGTAATTCTATTTCCCAGTTACCTGTACCAACCATGCTCTTTTTCTTCATTTGTTTCAAAGGTAATACAGGTGATAGTAATCATTTCCCAGCCCCTCCTTTTACTGTATACTGCAGTAAAGTATATTGGTATCTACTGTAGTATTTATTATGAAAATCTAAATTATACACAGTATGAGGCTTTAAGCTGGACTTATTAAGTAAATTTTCACCACTAATAATGTAATCCAATACAGTACTGAATTTTCTGTTCTCTTCACCACCCAGCCTTGACAGTCATGGTTCACTGTGAGACCTTCTCTCGTCATCTGGCCTAATGCTGAATGATAGATGACATTAAAGATCATAGTCCAAGCCCTGGTATTATGACCCAGCAGAATTTTTATTTGGGGAGAGTTTGACCCAAGGAAGTTTTGAGAGGAGATGGCATCAACTGTGGACAGTGAAGCCACTCTTCTCTCACAGCGGCCATGTTGGGATTGGAAAAACATCGCTGGTGGTGGCTGGCAAGACTGGCTTTGTGGGTTTTATTCTGTACATTTACAGTGTGCCAGCACTCATCTGGCATTTGGTTTACAGAAGTCTGACTTAGAGAGGTCTAACTTTAATAAAAATAAATCTTCTAGTGCAGTCTTTACCTGAATTCATTTTTTAGGTCAGGTGCCGAGTAGCCACACTTTTTAAAAACATTAAGCCAGTCCTGGGAAAAATCTGATGCTGCAGTTACACCACCTGTAAATAAGTAAAGCATGTGAAGATTACCTACTGCTTTTTAAACTCTGATGAGAATAATTTGTAAAGAATGTGAAAATGTACAATATGTATGCTATTGTTTTGACAAAACCCTTCCCAATCTAGTAAAAACCACATTCATACTGTACAGTACAGTTTTTATCAAACATGTTATGACATCATACCAACCAGTAATATAAAAAAAAAAAGTTAAACTTACCGGGGAAAACAAAAGCATTTGGTAGAAAAGAACTCTTCCCACTACGTTTGAGAAAAAGTAGATCATAATCTGTACGGAATCTTTGTATCTGAAATTTTGAATAAATTCACCAATAATTAAGAAATGTGTAAGATGAAAATGTTTTTATGCTAATCTAGCAATTAATTTTAAAATAGTCAACCAAGCTCTTGCCTAAACTAAAATCAGTTAAAATAACATCAACATAATACAGTACAGTACTGTATAAGTCTTTTTAATTACAGCAATAATAAAGAGACTACATCCTATAGTTTAACATCACAATCGACATACTTTACCTAACTAGGTAGTAGGTAGCTATCAAACAGGGAGGTGCTACTGCCATATGGCATCACATAAATTGTGACCAAATCCCAGGTTACTGATCTGACTGATTTTCTGCCTCATTTACACACAATTGCAAGGTCTCAATTGTTTCTCTTACAGTGATCCCTCGGTTAACGAACGCCTCGGTTCACGAAATTTCGGTTAACAAACTGCCTTCCATAAGAATCTTCAATTCGGTTAACGAATTTCTTACGAACAAACCTCAACATGTTTTCGCTTGCACTGGCCGGGCAACCAGCTTTAGTATCAGTCTGCTAATACATTAATCGGTTCTAGGGCTTAAATTCCTTACTATTTTAGTAAATATCAAGAAGTTTATACTATTCAATAATTTAAAAGTTTAATATTCAATTTTTTAGTCATTTTAACAATTATTGAACATAATTGAAGGTAAATTGACTAGTTTAATGCGCGGCATCCAGCCTCTTAACACAGCAAACAGGCGTTAGTCTCTCTCTGTTTTCACTGGAGGTAACATCTTGCTTGAGACTCTCTTCAACTAAACGCTTTTTCTGTGTTTCCAAGCAAATTATTGGTCATTTTGAAATATATTTTACATATTGACAATATATAATGCAGTGCAGTGTTGATTTAAAGAAATACTCTTGAATTACACCAAGAGCTTAAATTTTATGGGTGAAATGGCACCATGGGTGACTTCTCTTCCACCCCAATGCCTTCTCTTCTTCCTTCTCCTCCACCCCATTCTAATTCCCATCATCATCATCATCATCCAGGGCCTTCTACATACACACCTCAAAGTAAGTGTACTTTTCTACCTTTTTTGTTGAATTTAGGCAATTTTTGGTGAGCTGGAACCAATTACCCAAAAACCCATTGAAACAATGGTTTCGGTTAACGAACAACCTGCTGGAACGGATTGAGTTCGTTAACCGAGGGACCACTGTACTTTGAAAACTCAACATACTGGTATATTAATTTCTTAATCTTTGTTTGATTTTTTTTCCATTTCTGTATTTATTTATGATTTATTAAATTTAACTCTTTGCCCCCCCTCAATGTAGGTTACTAGGTATATATATATATATATATATATATATATATATATATATATATATATATATATATATATATATATATATATATATATATATATATATATATATATATATATATATATATATATATATATATATATATATATATACAGGTATATATATATATGCAAGTAAATCACTGTAGGTGCGCGTGATCTAGGTATATGCTGATAACCACAAGGAAAGAAGAAACACGAAGTTCCCAAGCTTTCGTGTAATTCACATCTTCAGGGGTGAGTACAGACTAGTCTGTACTCACCTGGTGAAATATTATATATATATATATATATATATATATATATATATATATATATATATATATATATATATATATATATATATATATATATATATATATATATATATATATATATATATATATATATATATATATATATATATATATATATATATATATTCACCACATTAACATCATCGTCTGTTATTTTTGTTTAACCTCGCGACTAATGACCTGATCCTGTACAGAACAGTAATGAGATTTTTTTTATTAACACAATTTCCTAATTACTGTACATTTTCCATTTTGGCACTTAGCAGATACTGTACTGTCTTATGCCCTCTTAAGTATAACAGTACATAACTGTCATATACAGTATTTCATGTTTATTTAAGATGATCTAGATATTGTGCAACAGAAACAAAGAGGAGAAAAGTATTGCATGAAAGTCTCCCAGTTACTGGTCAATTAACAATTTATTTACTAGTACTGTACTGGACTGGACTGTCACACTATGAAGTGTTGTCACTATTCAGGCTAGACAGTGTCATTTTAGCATTAATGGCAACATATTTACTTAAAATGTAAATGCAAAAACAGGTGATTTGGTAAGCACGCTAAACAGGAAAATATATTACCCTAAGAAGGTTCCTTTGTGAAGAAACTCTCAAAATGATCTCTTATTAGTCCAGCTGAACCTGAGTTTTGAAACGTGAAACCAAAACTAGTGAAGGTGAACATAAAAAAAAAGGGTGACAATACTAGATGAAGTAATACAGGTACACCACCGATTTTCCAGCATCCTTGGTTCCAAAGCCTTGCCAGATTATCCGTTTTGCTAGACCAACCGAAGTCACGTAATAATAATTAAACAATACTGTACACCTCTGACCCATTAATTATACACCCCCTGTGTCTCTAAAGCACCATGAACTGCAAGAAACTGAAATTAAACAAATATTAAAATGAAATTAAATGTGAATTAAATGATTAAATGAAATACATTAGTATAAATGATACAAGTTTATTAGGATCAATGAAACAGGATTATTTATTAAACAGATATTAAATGTAAATTTAATGAGTTAATGAAATACATTAGTATAAATGATGCAGGTTTATTAGTACAGTATAAATGAAACAGGTTTATTAATTAATGTACTTGCAAAGAATGTTGTAGTACAGTAATTTTGTCCGGACTAAACGAGGTGCCGGACCATCAGTTACCAGAAAATCGGTGATGTATAACTGTGAATGTCAATACCTGTACTGTACCTTGGTATTTACAGAGGCTCCCTGTCCAACAATGATGAGTGACGCTGCTTCTCGCCAATGCCTCCCAGCCATGGCTCTAATGGTCGTTAAGACTTAGGAGGAATCTAATACTGTGCAGGGTTAAATTAGGTTAGGTTTTAAAGGCATTGTATTGCACGTAGGTTAGGTTAGGTTTTTTCCGTGTCTTGTTTTTCTTAACTTTTTCCTGGCTTCATGACCGCTCATGGGGCGGGCGTCTGCCAGCTCTAGGTATGGACACGGAACTCAGTAGTGCCCCGAGATGTTTATACACCTTAATTAGGTTACCCCTTGCCTGTCTGTAGTATGAAGTGCTTAGTGCAGGCAGCAGTCTGATAGCCCTCCTTTGGATATATTTTCAATCAACTGACAGTCCCTAGCATATCTCGGAGACCAGCCAAGTTCCTACAAACGCTATTTTATCACGAGTGCGATAAATATATTTGACCGTGCCTGGCTGCAATTGTTATTTATTTTGCCGTGAGTCAATCATTTTTTCTATAGATGTTCTTATTATAAAAAGAGGTGATATTTACTAGAACCTAACCTAATCAACCAAAGAAACCTAACTTAGCCAATCATAGCGTACTCAAGGTTAATAGGAACTTAGCCTGTCTCTGCAAAATATCCACTACAGGTATATAAAAGTTAAAAATAAAGTAAAAATGAAAAAGATGTCGACAGCTACCTGTGTGCTTACTGCATCAGCTGACCCATGACGAGGGACAACGAAACTATCTTTAATAATAATAACAATCATGATGATAATGACAAATACAAATTAATAATAATCGTTATTATATTAATTACAAAAAACAAGAATAATATTCATTTTCAGTAAAATTGTTATGTAATTAAAGTAAAAGTACAATTGCTTTCTCATGTAAATAAACCATGTAGGGGCTAAATACTCAAAAATATTTAAGGCTATCAGAGTTGGTAATGGTGCCACTCGACCAGGCTGACCCTCAGTTATTGGATGTTTATCATAAATTAAAAACAGGGGTGATATAACTTCCCACCGTTTTTTCGAAAGATAAATAACTGATAAGATAGATTCACTTGTGTAAGAGAAAAGACTTTATACGTGCTGAAAATCATCAACTATACCAACATTGCAACTACCACGTTTAACAGGTAAGCTTATATTATTTCGGGTAAATAAGGTGGATATTGAGGATAACTGAGATGTCATTTTTCCAATACTGTATTATTATCTTTTGTACGTCACAAGTCTCCCCATTCCTTGTTTATTTCGGGCGGAGAAGCTCTTTCCCTCCTCAGTCCCCGCTCCAATGTGTTCATTTGCTCGCTTCTTAGACTTATTAGTCTGCAGCACATGTGTGGGAGATCTTATTGGCTAGTGGAAGTAGTGGGTGAGGGTAACGTTATTATTGGGGAGTGTAGGGTGAGGTGAGACTTATTATTGGGTAAGAGCTCTTTGTCCTAGCGTGGGTGCGTCGGTAGGGAAATTTTGAACTTCAGTACCAGGTATGGCTGAACAGGTGGAAGAGCTGTGCGGACACGTCTGTTGCCGAGTTCTTTCAGAAAAATACTGAGGCCATTGCATTTTTTAGAAAACATGGTGTATTACTGAACAACGTGAGTTGTCTAAACTGTAGACAACCTAGATGAACCTGATTCTTCTTCAGATTAAGGTAAGATGTGGGGGCATGAACAAGGGGGGGGGGGTCCAGGGGGGCAGAGCCCCCCCTTATTAGGTTAGGTTAGTTTTTGGTGATTTTTTTTTTAAAGGGGGTAGGTTAAGTTAGGGTATACTGTATTTCCTTCAGTATTAGAAATATGTTTTTTTTCTATGGTTTTTGATGACCTTTGAAGGATTTTGGCCTTGTTCTCCATTGGAAATCACCTATTTCTGTGATTTCCTCCACCCAAAAATTCCCTCTTCCCAACATCTTCCCTTAAGAGTTAGGGTCATCTCGTACCCAAGATAGATTGTACCCAAAAAAGTCAACTCGTACCCGAGACAACTCGTACCCAACTCGCGGGATAAAACGCACCTAAGATTACTTAACCCAATTTAAGAGATAATCCATACCTATTAGTATATATACGTACCATGCATTTTAGCTTTATCTATGATTACAAAAAAAGATTATGCAAATCTTGTTGGAAAGTGCAGTGAAATAGGGAAATGTAATGATTGCATCTCATTACATAATTATGTTATTTCGTAACACAAACATTGCACTACAAGTACATATTCACACAATGTGATTTATAATAACTTTATTGCAATTTACAGATTTTGGCTAATAGATTTGGCAGTTTCAATTTATAAACTGGGCGATGTAAACGTTTCAAATGGTCGTAAGTCAAAAAAATATAGACATGCATAAAAACAGATTGATTTTCCAGCTCCTGCTTTTTGTAAACAAATCAGTTAGTATACCTTACAGTACAGTATATAATTCGGGGCTCCTCGTTGGTAAATCTTCCTGTATAACAAACTTATTCTATTGAGTAGGTGACATCGTTAAGAATTTCTTCTGACATGTCAAACTCAAGAATCAAATACAGTACACTACTGTAGTAATAAAGATATAAAAGAACGAAGTGAGAATATTGGCCAACTCATATACAATTATTTATGTGATTATATGTTAATGATACTCTGGATAGATTTGTTTAAAAGTCACGACCACACGGAAACAAGACCAGTATGAGTAACATAACGACTTGAATATGTGTCGCCCAATTGTGAAGCGGGATAGAGTAAATAAAAAAAAATATTTAAAATTATAATGGAAAGTTGTTGTTTCTTTTAATATACTGTACTTAAAACATCAAAACAATAAGTATAGCAAAAATAAAGAAAATCAGCAAACAACTTCTGGTGGTAGCCGTTCTCTACACCTTTACCTTAAAATCAACATTTATATATATATATATATATATATATATATATATATATATATATATAATATATATATATATATATATATATATATATATATATATATATATATATATATATATATATATATATATATATATATATATATATATATATATATATATATATATATATATATATATATATATATATATGTGTGTGTGTAATAATGTAATAATAATAATAATAATAATAATAATTGACGGTTTATTGAAAAAGTTCTGCAGCCCGAAGGCTGAAAATATACATTGGACATAAATGACTTATTACATACATTGGTGTGTGTGTGTGTGTGTGTACACGTACGTACGTATGAACTGTTGTAAATTGGATACGAGTTGGCATGTTCTGATGGGTACAATTTGCTTGGGTACGAGCTGTCCAGTACCCTTCCCTTAAAATTCTTGGGGGTGTTATCTAAAAAAAAACAAGTTATTTCCATCAGAAATGATTGTCAAACTCGTTCAAAATTATCAAAATCCATAGGAAAAACATATTCTAATACCCAAAGAAAAGAACGGTGCACTACTATAAATTGTCCGCAATATCTTATGGATTCGAATAAAAATTTCTGAAGGTACTATTTACATGATACTGAACATGAAGATGAAGCGAGAATGCACAGAACCTATTAGAACCTAATCTAACCTTACTTAACCCACCTAACTTTTCTTACTATAATCGAAACAGTGGTAAAATTGTGGTTTCAGTCACTATGCCCGAGTAGTTTAGAAATTAGTTTATCCTGTGTATTTTGGTGTGATTTAATAAATTTTACTTTTATTTCCGGGGGAAGTACCAGTTATTGAGTTAACCCTCCCCCTAAAGGTATGGAAAAACTTTAAAATTCATTTCTGATGTTATTCTTTGCCCCTTGGTTGAAATGGGGTTAGAAATAATCCAGATAAGAAGATCTAAAGGTTGAGGACAGTTAAAACAGTCTGCCGTGTATTGGCTGAAACTGCAATAATACCGAAACAACTTTTGTATGACTAAATGAACTAATTCAATCCAATATTAATCTTATATAACATGCCCTATGAAATCATTTGTTTCTTGACTTGTAAACAAAGACCACAAACTTTCCCGTATAGCAGATGATCTGCAGAATAATGATAATGATGACAGTAATAATAAAAATAATGTATTAATAATAATAAGAATGATAATACTGTATCTAGGTATTATTTTAGTTTTGGTCATATGGGGAATCTTAAGAATTTAACTATTGGATTCAGTAGTTTATACAATTCTAAGACAATTTTCTTCTATGATGTTTCCCTTGCAAACGACTTATATATGCCGGAGGGGGCAGAGCCCCCCTGTTAGCAGGTTAGGTCAGGCCATTTGCAAGGGAAACATCATAGAAGAAAAATGTCTTAGAATTGTATAAACTACTGAATCCAATAGTTAAATTCTTAAGATTCCTCAGATGACCAAAACTAAAATAATACTTTGATTTCAAAGATAAAATTTCTTAGATTCCTGTGTTGTCTGAAAGTAAAACTTTACCAGTAATAGTAACAATAATGATGACAATAATAATAATAATAATGTAATAATAATAATTATAATGACAGCAATAACAATGTTTCTAACGAATGAATTACTTCATTAACAGGACCCTATAAAGGAGAATGCCATCGCAATCCATTAAACCCACGTCGTTAGGGGTGGGAATGGGACAACTGGCCGCCGCCATCTGGCCGCAGCCCAACTGGCCGCGGGAAACTCGCCGCGGCCGACTGGCCGCCGCGGACTGGGGGTAAACTGCAAACGCCTATTTGGGTTGGGTTGGGTTGGGTTGGGTTGGGTTGGGTTGGGTTGGGTTGGGTTGGGTTAGGTTGGGTTGGGTTGGGTTGGGTTGGGTTGGGTTGGGTTGGGTTGGGTTGGGTTGGGTTGGGTTGGGTTGGGTTGGGTTGGGTTGGGTTGGGTTGGGTTGGGTTGGGTTGGGTTGGGTTGGGTTGGGTTGGGTTGGGTTGGGTTGGGTTGGGGTTGGGTTGGGTTGGGTTGGGTTGGGTTGGGTTGGGTTGGGTTGGGTTGGGTTGGGTTGGGTTGGGTTGGGTTGGAGTTGGGTTGGGTTGGGTTGGGTTGGGTTGGGTTGGGTTGGGTTGGGTTGGGTTGGGTTGGGTTGGGTTGGGTTGGGTTGGGTTGGGTTGGGTTGGGTTGGGTTGGGTTGGGTTGGGTTGGGTTGGGTTGGGTTGGGTTGGGTTGTCAACAAAAAGTTCCATATGGAGGCCAGTCGGCCGCGGCGAGTTTCCCGCGGCCAGTTGGGCTGCGGCTAGATGGCGGCGGCCAGTTGTCCTAGACCCGTTAGGGGTGATGGGGCTACAGAATAACAACCCTGGACGGACGGTCTGGCTATTTGTAAACTGTCAGGTGCGGAGGCCATGTTGATTGTCCAACTAACCTAATTTAATCTAATTACTGTATATGAGTGAACGAGAAAGAGGACGGCGTTTATGTCAATATATAAGTTGATCTGAGTGACTGAGCAAGGAGCGTCGCTGGTGCCCACTTACAAAGATGCTGACATATGGGCTTGTCCCTCTTGGGAAAGCTACCGTTCACGTGAACAACTCGTGTCTTACTCAGAGACAGTGGAAAGTTACAGGGGGTGAATCTGAATATAATATCAGATTTATTGACCCATTTATATAATATGTTCTGTTGATGAGACAGGGGCCCATTACAGTGGGAAAGTTGTTGTTGTTTTTTGTGCAGAAAGTATCTCTTAATTATATAATAAAGGTCTTTGTACTGTATTGCCACACTATGTAACATAATTATTATACATGTTGGTTTAGTGTTCCATACTGTTCACTCTGTTACAAATTTCATCTGGTTTCTCTTTAGTACAGCACTCTACATGTATAAATTATTACTGTACTTAAATGTTTATTATTGGCTTATAATCATTGTGCACACAGACACACACAAAAACAAACATTTAAAAACATGTTTTGTGGTATTTTAAAACTTACCTTGTAGGAATATAGCGGGTATCTTTTTATAATAAGAGTTTATAGGAAACTGTGCTTCATTTCAATTTTTTTTCAATTTCAATTGTTTATTCCTTGATAGAGGAAGCGGGATCCTAGTGCTGTCACTAGGTACCCCTATACAATGACACCAGAAGCATCTGGCAAGTGTGACGAGTATATACAGTATAAATATTATAAAGGGGCTTACTAAAGCCTAAGGAAGGAAGGAAGGATATTCCTTTAACACATAATCAATGTTATTTACAAAATATCTGGCCAGTACGGGGAGGATCATCGTGTCTTCGTCAGGGGGTCGTGGAGTGGCGGTCCAGCAGGTGTCACGGAAGCGTTGTGTGTGGGGACATCTTAGGAGGTAGTGGATAAGGGTGCTGCTGTCGGGTCTTCTGCATAATGCACAAAATGGTCCATTCCGCATTATTACCAAAGAAGCTGGCAACAAATTAAAATTTTGAAGCCAAATGCACAAATTGCAGATGTAGTGCATGCGGACCGACTTAAAAAAGGCCATCCAGATTTATTACCCAAAAATGGTAATGATGTCATAGACACAGCTTTTCAAACAGTACACACACCAAGTGTACCTAATGATTATCGTTTAAAACTCTGTTCTGCAAATAATATTAAAATACATTGAAACTTTTTACAGAATGGCTTGGAACATCATTGCAATATTCCTACTCCTTTGTGGCACCACTGTGTTGACAGATATGTCCACAGAAGTCCTTAAGCCAGGTGTGCTGCACGGACTGCTCAAGCTTCCACGCCAGATGAGGTCCATTGATACCCAACTGCAGACAGCTATGACTGTCCTTGATGATCTCAAGAAAAATCCTAACAGTTTGACAATACAGTAGTAGCACCAACTGTTAATCTTCAGCTACTTCGTCTCAGAACCCTTCACAAGATTATCGTCACAGTTGGACACTATTCCAGCATCTCGGAATGATTTTGTAAAGAAAATGTTCCCAAACGCGAGGATTGTTTAATTTTGTTGGTCTTATACAAAGCACACTACAGTATTTGGCACTGCGACTGCCGAGGATGTAGCTAAACTAGGACATTGTCGACCAAGCAGTTCTTAAAGAAAATCGTGTTATTACTCGAACCATTCATGCAATTAGTGCATTGGAATCATGAGTTAATGCGATTATTTCTGAGTCTTAGCATTTATCTAGGGTTGTGTACAATTTAATGAATTCAGTCCCTACGTTGGAGTGGCTCCTTTATTTTTCCGAGTATTTGCATGCTGCAGAAAATTCAGTTCAAGCTGTAATTAATAACAAAAATTAACTAATCGCAAGCATCGTGGATGCAAGGTTAGGACAAGTGGATTCAAAGCTTGTGCCTGTGAAGACTCTTCTTGAAGCATTACAAATAGCCAAGACAACTTATCATTTAATTCCAATTTTCACAGATCATGAGAATATTATTACCCTCTGTTGGAGTCAACTGTCATGCACAACGCTGTACTCATCCACATACCTATGCTAGGGCAACGCAAGGCATTTGGAACCCTTCCCTTTGTGTTTTAATGACACACTGTTTACTCTGGATAGACCAAAAGAAATTTGGCTAATTGATGAAGATTACTCCTTGTTAGCATTGGATGATCTGAGGGTTCTACCATGGTGTAAATCGTCATATTGACGATTTACACATTTATACCCCGCCCTCCATACTCACCCATCCACACCTCTCCACATCCATACCCCTCCTCCACACCCGTCATCCATACTCACATCCCTCCTCCATGCCATCCATACCCACACCCCCTCCATGTCTTGCATACCCACACCCCTCTTCCCCTCCCCTTCTCCTTACTCCTCCCACCCATTCTGCTTTCCTTCTGTCTCCTCTCCCTCCACCATCTACCTCCTCTCCTTCCAACACTCCACCCTCCTCCTAACTCCTACCCCTCTCCTCCTAACTCCTTCCCCCTCCTCCTAACTCCTCTCTCTCCTCCTAGCTCCCCCCCCCCCTCTTAGCTCCTAACTCCTTCCCCCACCTCCATTTTCTATGATGGATTGGATTTCCCATCTTCTATGATGTATTGGATTTCCCATTTTCTATGGTGACTTGGATTTCCCATTTTCTATGATGGATTGGATTTCCCATTTTCTATAATAAAATTTCACATTTTCTATGGTGGCTTGGATTTCCCATTTTCTATGATGGATTGGATTTCCCATTTTCTATGATTAAAATTTACCTACAATTTTCCATTTTCTATGATAAAATTTTCCATTTTGTCTTAGGAAGTTGGAGGAAACAATGTTTTATTTTGATTTTCATTGCTTACAAAATTATAAGTGTTTGGTATGACTCAAGGTATGTGTAGAGCAGAGCTGCTATACATCAGATGAATAGAACAGAGTAGCTACAGTATACACCTGGTGAGTAGAACAGAGTTACTAGTACACCTGAAGAGTAGAGTAGAGTTGCTATACGTCTGTCTTCGTAACACGACGTTGAAGACTATCACAGATACTAGATTACATCAAACGTCTTATGTTGAAGACTATCACAAGATGGGGCAGTCTATAACAAAGATACCTGGGGTAATGAAGCAGTATCTTGTGATAAAGTCTTCAACATGTTATGAAGACTTATAAGATATACAACATGATTTGACATTGCATGTATTTGGTATTGCTGTAAACAGTTATTTGCTGGAATACACAAAACATTTTGGAAGGTGGAAAAAAAATTTACAGCTGTTACGCAAGACACAATGTCATACAGATGAGAATACACCAAAGTACAAAATAAACTGGCAAATATATAATGGTATTGAACAAGTGCTATTGAGGAATGCTGAATATCTTGTAAAATATGATTTAAAATTAGCAAGAGCTGTATTCTTCGTACATTACCAAATTCCAATAGAATTATGAAACAATGTAAACTCGTATTATTAGACAAACAATTGCTACAAGATATAATTTAAAAAAATTGCAGGTGCAACGGAAACTAGCAAATGCAATATATAATGGTATTGTACAACAGGTTTCATATTCTATACTCTGAATATCTTGTCAACTACAATTTATAATAACCAGAGCATCATTCTTAGTTCATTGCCAAATGTCAACAACATTATGAGACAATATAACTGGCAAATATATAAACATATTGGGCAACTGGGAGTGAGCAAAGATGTATATCTTATACTCTTTAACAATCCACTCATCCCTCTACTACTCCAAACACCCCACTCACTCCTCTAACCCTACACACCCCTCTGCCACTCCATACACCCATTAATTACTCCACACACCCCACTAATGTACAGTACACACACATCCCTAACACTCCACACACTCTTCGAACACTTCACACACCCTTCGAACACTTCACACAAACCTTCGAACACTCCACACACCCTTCTACCACTCCATACACCCCTCTAACATTCCATACACCTCTCTAAACACCCGTCAAACACTCCACACACTTCTCTATCACCCCATACACCTGTCTAACACTCTACACTCCTCTAACAGTCCATACACATCAAATATTCCATACACCCCTCTAACACTCCACACAACCATCTAACAGACCACACACCCGTCTAACACACCACACAACCGTCTAACAATCCTCACACCCCTCTAACATTCCACATACTCCTCTAACACTCCATACACCTGTTAACTACTCCAAACACTCCTGTAACACTCCACACACCCCTCGAATACCTCACACTGGTGGTCTGTGGAGTGTCAAATGGGTATGTGGAGTGTTAAGTGTTAGATGAATAATGTGTGTGTGATGTGTTGTGTGTGTTGGTGTGTTAGAGTGTTGGGGTGTGTGGAAGTGGGAGATTTGTGGAGTGTTAGATGAGGTGTGAGAGTGTTGAATGTTAAGGGTGTGTGGAGTGTTAAGAGGTGTGGTGTTAGGGTGGAGTGTTGGAGTGTTAGGTGGAGTGTTAGGGGATGTCTGGTGTGGGGTTGTATGGGTGAGGGGTGTGTGGAGTGTTAGATGCGTGCAGTGTTAGAGGGGTGTGTGGGTGATGTGTGGAGTGTTGGGGTGTGCTGTTAGGAGTGTGTGTGGAGTGTTAGGGTGTGTGGAGTGTTAGGGGCTGTGTGGGTATTTGGGGGTGTGTAGAGTGTTAGAGGTGTGTGGAGTGTTGGAGGTGTGTAGAGTGTTAGTGTGTGTGTTAGAGGTGTGTGTGTGAGTGTTGTTAGAGGGGTGTGTGAGTGTGAGTGTTGAGGTTAGAGTGTGTGGAGTGTTAGAGGTGTGAGTGTTAGAGGTGTGTGGAGTGTTGTGTGTGAGAGGTGTGTGGAGTGTTAGAGGGTGTGTAGAGTGTTAGAGTGTGTGTGGTGTGTGGAGTGTTAGAGAGTGTGTAGAGTGTTAGAGAGTGTGTGTAGGTGTTGTGTGTGTAGAGTGTTGAGTGTGTGTGTAGAGGGTGTGTGGAGTGTTAGAGGAGTGTGTAGAGTGTTAGAGTGTGTAGAGTGTTGGGAGGTGTGTGTGTTAGAGTGTGTGTAGAGTGTGTAGAGTGTGTGCAGTGGGGTGTGTGTAGGGTGTTAGAGTGTAGAGTGTTAGAGGTGTGTAGAGTGTTAGAGTGTGTGTAGGTGTTAGAGGTGTGTAGTGTGTTAGTGTTAGGGGCTGTGTGCAGTGTGAGAGTGTTGGAGTGTTAGGGTGTGTGAGAGTGTGTAGGTGTTGGAGTGTTAGAAAGTGGTGTGTAGGTGTTGGGAGTGTGTAGAGTGTTGGGGTGTGTGGGTGTTAGAGAGTGTGTGGGTGTTAGAGGAGTGTTAGAGGTGTGAGTGTTGAGGAGTGTGTGAGTGTTAGAGGAGTGTGGAGTGTTAGAGGTGTGTGAGTGTTAGAGGAGTGTGTAGGTGTTGAAAGGGTGTGGGAGTGTTGGTGTGTAGAGTGTTGAGAGGGGGGTGTGTGGAGTGTTGAGAGTGTGTGGGTGTTAGAGGTGTGTGGGTGTTGAGGGTGTGTGGGTGTTAGAGGTGTGACTTTGGAGTGTTAGAGGGAGTGTGTAGAGTGTTAGAGGAGTGTGTGGAGTGTTAGAGGAGTGTGTAGAGTGTTAGAGGAGTGTGTGCAGTGTTAGAGGGCTGTGTGGAGTATTAGAGGGCTGTGTGGAGTATTAGAGGGGTGTGTAGAGTGTTAGAGGAGTGTGTAGAGTGTTAGAGGAGTGTGTAGAGTGTTAGAGGGCTGTGTGCAGTGTTAGAGGGCTGTGTGCAGTGTTAGAGGGCTGTGTGGAGTATTAGAGGGGTGTGTGGAGTGTTAGAGGAGTGTGTAGTGTGTTAGAGGAGTGTGTAGAGTGTTAGAGGAGTGTGTAGAGTGTTAGAGGAGTGTGTAGAGTGTTAGAGGAGTGTGTGGAGTGTTAGAGAAGTGTGTAGAGTGTTAGAGGAGTGTGTGGAGTGTTAGAGGAGTGTGTGGAGTGTTAGAGGAGTGTGTAGGGTGTTAGACGGGTGTGAGGATTGTTAGACAGATGTGTGGAATGATGGACGGTTGTGTACAGTGTTGAATGGGTGACTAACCTGTCTAACTCAACACACCCCTCTAACACTCCACACACCCCTCTAACATTCCATACACCCCTCTAACACTGCACGCATCCCCCTAACACTCCACACACCCCTCTAACATTCCATACAACCCTCTAACACTGCACGCATCCCCCTAACACTCCACACACCCCAACATTCCATATAACCCCCCAACACGCATCCCTAACACCACACACCCCAACATTCCATACAACCCCAACACCCACACATCCCTCTAACTCAACACAACCCCTCTTACACCCACACACCCCCTCTAACACTCCACACCCCCCAACATTCCATACGCCCTAACACTGCACACATCCCAACACCCACACACCCCTCTAACATTCCATACACCCTCTACACTGCACGCATCCCCCAACACCCACACATCCCCCTAACACTCCACACACCCCCAACACTCACACACCCTCTGACATTCCATACCTCTAACACTGCACATCCCCAACACTCCACACACCCCTCTAACACTCCACACACCCCAACATTCCACATGCCCCTCTGGGCCCACCCACACATCCCCAACACTCCACACACCCCTCTAACACTCCACACACCCTCTAACATTCCATACGCCCCTCTAACACTCCACACATCCCCCTAACACTCCACACACCCCTCTAACACTCCACCCACCCTCTAACATTCCATACTCCCCTCTAACACTCCACACACCCTCTAACATTCCATACGCCCCTCTAACACTCCACACATCTCTAACACATAACACTTTACCATAAGTTCACGTCTCACCTACACATTTGTTACTCCTCAAAGTGTGCAGTATAAAATTTCTGTTGGCCCAAGTCTGCTACAGAGTTCCACCCAAGACACTACAACCCCAAGACCTGAAATATAAAGATTAAAGAGAAAACTGCTATTATAAAATCTTCCTACAATAAGATAACTGAAAAAAAAATTGTATAGTGAAAATATATCTTAAAACCAAGGTCATATGGCACTGGAGGTAATTTATGGTAAAGGGTTAAACTCAAATCAAAATGACTGAAAAAACCTGAAAAAAAAATTTGTACCTCAATAAACGGATGAAATTAGGATCTTCAGTACCATCAACTTTAACAATCACGGATGCAGCAACGAATTTAGTCAACGAGGCAGCTGCTGAGAATGGAAGGAGGCCGAAGTCACTATCAAGATCAGAGACATTACCGAAAACAAATTCTGGCTTGAAAGTCATGTATACTTATACAGTACTGACACGTTCCTTGATAGAGAGAGCAGAGTTTGAAACCGTATTCAACGTACAACCACCTGATATAGTAGGTGTTTTAGAACTGTTGCACAAGAGCAGTGCGGTTATCTATGCTAGGCAAGATCTTAAGAGCCAGCCAGGTGAGGATGCAAGAGGTGGATGTTTATGAAGAATCAAAGTGGTGTAATATTAAACTAAATGGGGAGAGAGACTTATTCACTGTAGCTTATTAAACCAAAGTAATTTAAAAGCCTTAATTGATAACACAATGGCACTCAACCCTAGCCACCTCCTTGTCATGGGGGACTTTAACTATGGCAACATTGACTGGAGAAATGAAACCATGCCAAATGACCTTATCCATTACCTACTATCTCTTCTCGCTGACATTCCCGGTATCAGTTACCCGTTATGCAGATGATATCTGCATTCACTCTGAGTCACGGGAAGATCTTCAACGTCTCCTCAGCTCGTCCTCAGTGTCGTCTTCTGCTTGTGGTCTCATCCTTTCCCCAGACAAGAGTAGGATCTTCTCTCCTCGCAACCCGGGGACACTCCCAGAATTCATTGTGGAAGATAGTGTTATCCTTCCATGTACACAGTGCATCTACCTGGGTAGACCTGCACGACAACATGTCTATTCCATCTTCCAGGACCTAGATTCACTGCAACAGCATCTAAACCCCTCTAATGTGGCTCACCAACAATGCTGTCAGTACAAAGTATTTATCCCTGAAGCGAGAATTGTTTCAAAACAAAGTCATGAGATAGTCAACATGCAAATTGAACTCAATCTTCCTTCCCATTATTCTCATGTCATTAGAACTTCGCTTGACCCAAATTCACCTCGGCCTCCACTTCAGCCGGGTAGTCTCACCCTCATTAAAATAGTTTTTTTATATTTCAGAACATCGATATTCATGTTTTGGGGATGAATATGATAGAAATTTGACAAACAGAAAACTTGAAAAAGGTTAGTAAAGATAATGTTAAAAACTGAACATAGTATCTGAGTGATTGAAGAATGGCTCTTTATATGTAGCAGGTTTGTTAGAGAAATGTCCTTGAGCTTTTATCTGTGAAACAATAGTGAAGGAGGAGGAGGAGAGGGGGACAGGTGTTGAGGTAAAAAGGTAATGAGCAGGTAATTGAGAGTTTTGTGTGCAAAAGTAAAATGAAAGGATGACCAGCTCTCAGGGTCTCAATGGTCCATCATACAAGTACTGTACTCCCTTAATCTCCAGGCCTCAATTCCCATCACATGACAGATGCTTATGGGGATTTGGTTCTCTTCATGACAGATATTATTTTGCAAATGTTTGAATTTTGTTGTGGGCCTGAGTATATTATGTTGTCAAGTAAGCATTTATCTTTCACACTCTCATACATGCGAGCCTCCCAACCTCCATTCTCGGTCGTGTCTCAGCTTTTGTGATCATACTGCCTACAAACTTGTGTTGTGTATCTCATAATGCCAACCTCACCCTACTAATACTACTACTTTGCCGTCACTTGGAATCAAGTATGACGATCATCCAGCTATGATACAATGATACGAATTATTAAGGATGTCACCTACGTTGAGGAGTTCTGAAGGAACTAAAGAGGCTGATATGTAACCAGCAATGCCGTTCACAGATGTTGCACATGTTGAGGACTACATCGAGTGTGGGAGGGGAGGCAGCAGAGTCTTTCCAGCAGGTAGCATGGCCAGTCCAACGTAGCTGTTCATGGATAATGATAGCCTCGATGCTCTTACAGTTGGTGTCAGCAAGAATACTGGCATTTGTTCTCTTGTCTTCCCAGCGAACTCGGAGGATGGAACGCAGACTACGTTGGTGAAAGTTTTCAAGTGCCTTAAGGTGCCTCCTGTATGTGACCTATGTCTTGCTGTCACATAGCAGGATGGGGAGGACCACTGCTCGATATACGTACAACTTTGTAGATAATTTCAGCTCCCTACAACTGAAGACACAGGAACGGAGTCTGGCAAAGGATTAAGATGCACATCTGATCTGATGTTGAATCTCTTCAACGATGTCTGCAGTGGTGGACAGGTGGGAGCCGAGATACCGAAAGTGGATAACATTAGAAAGGGTAGTACCGTTAAGCTGGATGGATGGTGGAGGTGTGGCTGAACCAGGGGCAGGCTGAAAGAGAATCCGAGTCTTACGTAAATTCATCTCAAGGCCGAAGTATGCATACGCATCTGCGTAGGTGTTCAGGATCTCCTGTGGGTCCCATTCAGTGTGAGCAACAAGGGTGAGGTCGTCTGCATACTGAAGTTCAGTAATGGAAGTTGTCGACACCTTAGTTCCTGCCTGGTGTCGTCTTATGTTGAAAAGACCCTTCATCCAGTACTCGATGTCCACCCCGTAGGCTAAATTGGCACTGGCACGAGTAAGGAAGCCAACCAAGAAAATGGAAAAGAGAGTTGGTGCCAGTACACATCCTTGTTTTACCCCCGTTTAGATGGAGAAGAACTCAAACTGGGTGCCACTGTGCAGGAGACTGTCGTTCAAACCATAGTGGAGTTGCCTCATAATGGCGATGAATTTTGGTGGGCAGCCAAAACGGTTGAGGGTCCGCCAGACGGCTTCCCTGTTGACCGAGTCGAAGACCTTGGTTAGGTCGATGAAGGCCATGTACAGGTCACGACGCTGTTTTCAGCACTTTTCCTATATCTGGCAGACAGCAAAGATCATGTAAGTGGTGCCACATGATGGTCTAAAGCCCCACTGCCTCACACACATGCCACACACTTCGTGTGCCTTCTCGAGTCCGTAACAACCATTTTCCTAGCCTCCATGGTGTCAACCAGTGGTAAGTACATGTATTTCTTTATTGCTTATATCATGCATGACCAGTTTGTAAGATTATAATTGTTTTTGTTTTGTCTTTTAAAATTTCCTAAACATAACCATGTGGGAGTGCATATGACTACTGTACCGTGGTGTGTGTGAGGGGGGGGGGGGATTAAACAGGAATATGTAAGCACATCTAACCAATTTCTAGAGGCTGTAATGCAAAAAACTGGTAGCCTAAATGGGATAAAAATTCCTTAGCCCTAGTTAGAGGAACTAAATTTAAAGTATAAATCTTTCAGAATCTTTGCCTGGATCTTTGAAGAAGAAAGGAACATGTTATATAAAGATTATGTTTGAAAATGATCTGTTGGATTGTTGCTATAACTTTCTTTTGGAAAAATTGAGTTAAGAAATTTTCAGCAGTCTTCATAAATAATTTTAACTGAAAGGATGCATAAAAATCTTACTAATTATGCACATTATATTAATCTTTGGTTACAAGACATTCAGGGGTCACATCATGACTAGATCTAGGTAATAGGACTCAACTCAATGATACCTTAACCTTGAAATAATTCACTTAAACCTTAACAAAGCAGACACTGGTAACACTCTCCTAACTCAAGACAGAGAATACAGCTAATTAAAACTGATTCTTTTGGGGGAATCTATTATTACATTAGTCTCTTTAACACATTAAATGACCATGCTCAAGGATTTGACATACTGAAACAGTACATAGAATTATTCCATACTTGTCGGTGATACTGTATGCCGATACAGTGTAGCTACAGTACAATACTCACTTCCATTACCTTATTTCTTTACCAGCCCTCACTGGATAGAGAAAATCTATATGCTCACGAGATCTTGTAAGAAATAAAAAAATTTAAAGACCGGTACTGTACTTGAGAACAATATCTAACACAGTGCATAGATGGCTAATGAACCATAAATTTCTATAATGTATATAACACAAAATATACTGATATGACTACAGTACGTGTAATGCAAGTAAATAAACATTCATTTACTGATACTGTAATTTATTTGCTACATGAACAAGCATTTGAGATGACTCTCATTGAGAAGTGAGAATGAATTACAAATACTGTAAGTCATTTGCTGATGAGGGGAAGAGGAATGACTTCATATGTTATCTGGTATTATGAAAGATTATTGAAATGTCAACTAATCTGAGGAACATGGATGACTGCTGACCAATAATGCAAAATGTTTTTGTGTTAATATACATTTTTACACAATTTATACACTGTACGTCATAACAACCAATTTACCATCCAGACATATAAGCCTGCAATCTAACATCAGTAACTCCCATCACTTGATTTAATCTCTTTACCTTTCCAAGAAGTTTACTAATAAAAGTGTGTGAACTAAAAGTGGTACCGTGCAGTACACACAATGTTATTACTGTATTACAAATGGACTCAGACACATTGGAGGTAACAAACAAGGTATCATTATCAACAATATATATATATATATATATATATATATATATATATATATATATATATATATATATATATATATATATATATATATATATATATATATATATATATATATATATATATATATATATATACATATATACAGTAAGTACAGTATATATATATACACACACAGGGTGATTGAGCAAAGAGTACATTAAATTGGAGGATGAAATCCCTGGATAATTCTAAACCACAATGTCTTTGATAAAATGTTAGATTCTGCATATGCCCACGTGTTCGTGACAGGTACGAGCAAATTAAACATACCCTGTAGTCCAGGCATTCTGGAATGCGTCAGATAATCAATGGTATGACGTGTACAGGCCTGCATTGAGGCAGAAGGGGGCAACTTTGAACATTTCCTTTAGGTTGTAACAGAGGGGTCACACTGTAGAGATCTGTGAATAAATGATTACAAAAACCTAAGGGGGTTTCACTTCAAATTCACTCTCATTAATACAACATCTTAAATGTATTGTAACATGGAAACTATGCAGAATCTGACATTTTACCATAGAGACATTGTGGTTTAGAATTATCCAAGGACTTCATCCTCCTATTTAATGTACTTTTTGCTGAATTTCCCTGTATAAATAATACTGTATGACTAAATATAAAACAATTCATAAAGTGACATATAAACATTGTAACAGCTCATGGGAGATACCTAATATGCAGAGTAAAGATGAAAAAATTCAAGTTATCAATATTTTAGCAGAAGTAAAGGAATATTCCATCAGTGAAAAATGTATCAAGCTAAACTAATCCTGACTTTCAGTTCTTCAAACAATAACAGTACCTCTGGTCCCATCACATACACACAAAGAAATGCCAACTGCAGTAAACCCTTGATAACTCAGAATATGCGGGGCACTAACCATTCTGAGTTAACAAGGCCCTTTCCTCCTGGTCTTTCATCCCACCCCAACATCCAACTTTTTGGCCAAATTAACCTACCATAACCAGAAAAATTGCATAAGAATTAACACTTACTCGCACTGTACAGTAGGTGAAGGATGAGGATAATTCCCCCCCCCCCCCTACTAGGCTTTGGTGATGGTGCAGAAGCCATATCACTGTGGGTGGAATAGCACTTTGCACAAAATATGTGAAAATAAGTGGAATGACTGACCGTGGGTACCCTCTCACTAGGCCTACCGATGCGTAACTGAGCAGCTGACAGGGTAGAGCCTCCCATGCATCCCGCAAGGTTCACACGTGTTACACCATTCCAAGAGTGTGTCATCATATCTCTGAATATTGCGAGTTATGTAAAAATTAATTGTAAAAAATTTACAGTTGAATATTTTACTGCCATTCCGAGTTATATCAAGGGTTTACTGTGTCTAAGCTTCTAACAATTTTGATTCCATAGGCTAATGAATACAACCATGGAGTCAACAGTCAACTACAGCGCTGTACTGCATCCCAGAGAAGAAGTGAAATTATGGAACACAAACATCCTTCTGATATCATGATGGTAGCAAGAACCTTTCCTACACTCACACCCACTTTCAATCTCTAAATACTGAACAAAATGGTTTCCTCTACAGTACTCAAGGGTCTTATCTATTTTTTTTCTTCTGATTTACACAGTACATGTATTAATGAATGTTGTTGAATGAGAGAAAATTCGTTTTAAAAGTTTCATGAAGTTTTTTTGTTGTACGTGTAGCAGAGTGAAGGTAAGAACGTAAGTCCCATCACACAATGTATAGTGTGTGCTTTATGTACTCCACTATCCTCACATTTTCTTTTCACCTGATCACTTATTAACATATTTATCTGCATCCATTCAAATATAATTTATCTTCTCACATTTCAAATATCCTCCATGGTCACACTTCTTTTTCTCTCAATACTGTTTATATATTTCTCAAATACTACTGTAATGTACAATATCAATCTATGAATTTCTGCCAATCAGTGTACAGTAGTACTGTAATTCTCTCCATAAAGAGCAGTTACTTAGGTCTCACAGCAATAACAACTTTTATTCTCCAAAAGTTACACTAAATTTTGTTAACCATTTATCAGACCCGGAGTGTTTAAACACCTTCCTCTTATTAAACCAGCTACTGTATTGTGTATGGTAAAAGATCTATTAATCTAAGTCTTGGAATTATTATTACAATTTAATCCAAATCCCACAATTTTCTTCACCACTTAATCAATGGAATGTAACAAGGAAGGTTATATATTTCAAATTACAAATACTGTATTCTAGTAATACTGTACTGTACTTTTTTCTCCTGTATTGTATATGCAGAAAAATTAAAATTACATGGGATAATTGTGCTGTACATCACGTACCACAAACACTTCAAGGGAGAATTGATCTTAATAAACAACTTGGCAAAAAAACAGACAAATATAAACACATAAAGCAGTGGGGATCCTCTTTCAGAATGTTATTATAAATAGCCTCCATTTGAAAAAGTCAACTTGAGGCATGTTTGTGGTGTTATTACAGTATCTTTATCCAACAAAACTCGTGCATTTTTTTGTTACTAGGTAACTCTTTTACAGTTGCTTCCTGGTACAGTACTGTATACAGGAAACCTGGTGCAGGCATATACATGAGTCTAGCCATTTTCAAAGTTCTCCCTTGAACAATTTGGTCATAAACCATCCATGTAATAAACTTGTTACCTGGACTCCACATATTTAGAATAATTTTATCATAAAATAATCACATTTATAGTAAAAATGGTGAGCATCGTGATAGACATACAGTATATATAACTTGTGATCACAGTAAGTTTTCTATGTACCCTATACACATTTTCTATATGACCTACACTGTAACTCTATAAAGTTCATGAAAGTTCTTCCAAGATCACAAACTAACCACCTGATGAAGATATTGTATCATCTTATTTGTTTCAAACTGATCATGGTTTGATTTGAAAGAAATTTTCCTAATACCCCAAAAGGTGAGTACAGAGGTATCTAGTTACCATATTTCATATTGATCAGACATTTTCTTTAAGACATATACATTAACTACAAAGCTAATGTTCATGTAAAAGTGATAGAAAACTGGAAAGTATGTTTACCTAAATATGAAAATCTAGAGCAAAGGCTAATATAGGCAGTGAAGTCACACCTGTTAATTTGTGCACAACTTAACACATTCAGAGCACATAATGCAACATTGTTTGTGCAGCAAAATCTTTCACCATCAGGTTAAAACGTTGAGTAATATTTCTCTCTAGTGCATATAAATCACTTGCACAAATGCAAATTTTGCTTGCAGTCAAAACAGGGCATCATACTAACCTCCAATGGTCAGCAGATGCCTGATCCCTCCCATGTACAGTACTGTATTACCAATGGTCTAGCACAAATACTAAAGCAATTTCATGATTTTCACATGAGAATGATGTTTTTCAACGTACTAAGCCAATTACAGTCTATGTAGAGACTAACTATACAGTACCTGACAAGCAGTGGTATGAAGGAATATTTCACTTAAAATCAAGTGCTGTTACTGTCTACTCGTATGTGTGTGCAATATTAAGACATATTCAAACGGTACACAACTGATCCACTGTTGACTGTGTGTGACATCTTTCCCATTTCAGGAAATCTAAAAACAATGAACTTAAGGACTACTGAAATACTTTTAAAGTACTGTATTAGAAAAGAATTTACAAACATTTTCAATTTGCACAAAAACAGAAGCCATATTTACTCAAAATGCCAATGCATTTCTGTATACGTTTAAGAACTTTAAGTGGAAATAACAAAATTTAGTTCTACACATATTGCATCTATCATATTTGACACCATCCCCATGAAATGACCTACATGACTGCAACCAACAGTTAGGACATGTGGCATCTGGAATGGGGTAAAAAAGCTTAAGTCAGCTTTATAAGAAAAAATAAAGATGTTAGGTAATAAAATATGTTTGTTTGAAGGTACCAATATGGTCTGAGAATCACCAACATGACAAAAATATCACCAGAGGGCTAGCAAGAGTATCCTACAAACAGGTGAAGGTCTGGACACTCAGGCCCCTACACTGTTTTCCAAAATACACACATGTTAAAATATGTAAGGTCAGTGTCTCAAACATCTTTATCAGCATTTTCCTTCATTAGTATAATTCAAATAACATGACTAAACAAAAGTCTCTGTAGGTGGGTAAAATATCTCCTTACTGTTATGGGCTCACCTCTACACAAACATATGGGTTCCCGGTTGTTTATATCCAATGTCACATCACTGTTCTATTCAGTCTTGGGTGAATATAAGTACTGGTACAAAATTTTATGAAAGTATTTATACTGTAATATATTACTAGGGGAAAAATTTGTGTTTCTTCTGCCTCTACTGACCTTAGTGTCTTATAAGAAAATACTATCAACATATTCTACTACTAAAATATGAAACTATAATACTGTACAGTACAGTAATTAAAGGAATGTGTAGGTATCATAAGCTCCCTTTCAGTTTAGATATAAAGATAAAAAATAAATTTATAAATCAAATATCTATTTACCTTATCTATAAAACTTAAAACCTATGACAATGTCAAACAAAAAGATTCATATACTGTAATGGAGTACATATATATTGTACTTCTAAAAACCATATTTTTCATTTACATTGTTTCACTCAATAAGGCATTTCCTACTATGAATTATAATAACCAAAGCAGATTCTCCCTATCATACAATTCCTCCACACAAATGTTTCTCCAAGTCCTACACACTCCTGACCAGTACACATCCTCATTCTCTTCTCCACATCCAAGTCTTTCCTCTCATCTTACCTCTTATACACTTTCCAAGCTACTCAATTTTCCTTAATTTTCTCCAACATGCCAAACATCTTAAGAGTATTTCACCATCTACTACGACCAGGCAGGACTAAGAATTAATTGTTGTGGTGGGTGGGTGTGCACAACTAGGCATTCAATCACATTAATGCCCTATACAATATATAATTTGTCATAATGAAGCCCCAAATAATATACAGTTGTTGTGAGAAATGAGGAAGAACCAGGGCATGTGTCCTCCCACACACTCTGACACTAACCTTGTGTGGTAAGTGTCCCTTCAACAAGAGTTAAACCCTACAAGAGCCGTCTAAGATTGTCCACACTGTGAAAGATACCAGCTTATTTTTTTTATCTTAAACGGCTACCATTTGTATTCGAAGTCATAGAAATCATAGATATTTTACCAGTAATTTCAATATATATCATAAATCTACTATAAATCAACTGCTGATATATATTGTACAGTATAATTACTGGAAGTCTATAAATCTTCACTAGATGAATAAGAGAAATTTAATAAATAGTTTTTTTTTTACTTAATAGATACAGTAAATGTATACCATTCAATATATCAAAACCTATTATGAATCTTAATACCTTTCATAGGTACATAGTCAGTTTGGATGAGCCAAAGACTTCCAATAAATACACCATTTGAATTATTGTATGCAACTACAGTGGACTCGCAACTTACACGGATTTTTCTTACGAGGTTTCAACTATACGAGCATTACCCCAGGGGTTAGGTTACAATTTCAAATTTCAAGCTCAAAACCTTTAAAATGGGTCGCAAGCCAGCCAAACGCACCACCCCGCCACCTCTGTCTGTCTCAGCTGCTGCGTGTGTATCATCAGAGTAACAGCTGCCTCTCGTGCGTGTCAATTTAGTGCGCTTAAATCTATCTCATACGCGTTCATGATGCCCAAACACAAGCCAACCTCTGCTTCTGGTCCTCCAGCAAAGAAAAAACTCTCTGTGATGGTCCTGGAAAAAAAAAGGTCGTGTTATAACTCAATAAAAGGCAGCATGTCGATCGCTGCTGTGGCAAGGAGGTACAGGCGGAACGTATCAAGCGTGAGATCCATCAAGATTCGGGAGAGGGAAATTCTTGAAACAGTGTCTACAAGTGCCTCGCAGTGACCTTGAGCTGCCCACATCCTCCCCTGCATCGTTATTATTACATTACAGGAGTGATTTATGAGTTCTAGTGTTTATGTACGTATAATACAGTAATCCTGTGTTTTTTGCGGGTTTTTTATCGCGTTTTTGACCATTTGCGGTTTTTTTTACTCAAAAAGTATATAATGTATATATAAAATATCCTTTAAAAAAAAATTTAAATCTCGCCCCATTTTCGATATTCCCGTGTGGTGCGGCAAACAGACGCCACCCTTTTCCGCCTCAGACGGCCGTTGCTCCGAGAAGCCTCAGTTCACACGTGCCTACCATACTGTGAACGCTACTGTGATTACATCTTCTGTTTGTCCTCACATGGCTCCGGGACATAAGCCAGCCTCATCAAAGGCAAATATTACTAGCAAAGACTCTAAAATGACCAAGAGATCAAGAATAGTGATGACCTTAACGGAAAAAAACAGTTTCATTGGACAAGCCCAGAAGTGGAATGAGATATGGCTCAAGATATGGTGAAGACTGACAATTCATTTGTGTCTTTTGTCAGAATACAAGTCTTCAAGTGGAGGAATGTGGGTGGAAGAGAACTGGCTGGCTGGCGTGACTGCGTGAGGGCGGGCAGACGCCGGGACAGCAGGGAGAGGCTGGCAATTTTGTATAAACTGTGTTTACGTTTTTCCATTATTATACTACAACATGATTAGTTTCAAATAATGATGTTAGTAAATGCCGGTGCAGTGCATCAGCGATCGGTGTAACCACTGGGCCGTGAGTGGAGAGCATGGCGTGGTTAAGTGCATGACCTACCTGAGCTGTTTGGTGGCCACAGGTACAGTGATTTCTAAAAGAGTATTCGCAGTTTTGGCTTTTCGCGGGGGTTTCAGGAACGTAATTCCCACGAAAAACACGGGATTACTGTTTAGTGATTTAAGGGCAATTCAGGGGAATTTTAGGAGTGTTTCTGACTTAACGAGTTTTTTGGCTTTACGCAGGGTCCCAGGAACGTAACCCCCAAGTAAGTTGCGAGTCTACTATACTGTATATAATAATTAAAATTGTAAAATTTATCATCCATTCCTTTAACACATTGTTTTCTGAATACGCTACTGTATTAATTTAACTTAGGAACATAAAACTGAGAAAATTTCCCTTAAAAACACACACAGCACATGACAATCAATATTGTGATACAGTATTGTACTACAGGAGGTCCCCGACTTGCGATGTCCAACTTACAATTGCCCGCCAATGCGAACGGGGTTAAACTTGAATTTTACAGTATTTTATTTACCTCATGACTTATTTAAGTGATTTTAGATGTATATAAGGACTTAGGCTGTGATATAGTGGGTTTAAACATTGTTTTGTAAATACAGTATGCATATAGCATGTGTTCCGACTCACGAACGTCCTCGGGAACAAAACCTGTTTGTAACCCAGGGACCCCCTGTACTGTATACTAGGACCTCTTTCAAAAAATTCTGTTTCCACTTACACTGTGTCTGTATTCAGGTAATATTGTAACTATTTTCTAAAGCTTCACAATAGTGTGTTTTGAACCCTCAATATCACCACCAACAATAACATATATCCCTCCAGGCCTAGTTGCCCTTCCCCTCACAAATGCCATGTTTGTTGCAACACACCCAGGTATTTAAATACCTGCTTCATCAAAAGTTGATTCTTTCATCTTGCAAGAGTCTTCTTGTTATGAATGTTGAATAATCAAATAATACTGCAAAATATTAAATTACCTGGTTGCTTTAATTTGACAAAATAATTGTAAGTGAAGAACAACTTGACTAAATAAGTCAACAAAACTAACAAAGTAGATTAGGACTGAGAAGAAGACACACTCAGGGCAGTGGACCACAGTGAAGATCACCTTCAATTTTCTAATTTTGAGATATCAACTGTCACCAAATCTTAGCTGCTAAAATATGAGAATATAAGTCATACTAAAACCTTAAAAAAAAAAGAAAAAAGTCAGACATCATTTTTAATATGCCAAATTTCCTTTAACCAAATACTGTACACATCTCAGTGATGTGAGAATTTCCCTAAACTTGTGGATAGACCATTACCTTAACACCTTTCTTTCTTTACAAAATACATCATATAGAAATAACACTTTACACAACTCCTACACAAGTACCTTCACTTTAAAACAGCATATTAAACCTTACTTACTCTCTTGCCAGTAATCCATATAAAAGGAATACAAACAGGGCATTCTGATATAATACCTCATACTTTAAAAAAATCTCAGGTTTTACTATTTGACACAACACACAAGGTACATCTCCACACATAATCCACAATTATTACTCACTAAATGTTGTAGTGTACCATGGCATCCCAACCTGTACACCTTGACCATGGTCAGTCAACTAGATCTGGACACCTAGAGAGGTTTGGTGTGATTAATGTTTGTTTACCATATGTAAGAAGTGACATTGTCTCCCAGTACCTAAGGCAATAAACAAGTCAGACTCAAGTTCCAAGGCACCTCACCCAATTAAAACACTAACTGTCACTATGTTTATCACTGTCATGGGAATATTTACACCCACTTTCAGAGTGTGTAGCTACATCTATTTTGAGGATTCCCCAATGGGTGTGTTCCTTAGCATGATGTCATAAGCCAATGTTAGTTCATTGAGTGATTATGTAAAGGCTATAAGTGGGAGAAGTCTTAGGTATGAGCCCATTATGTTATAATAGTTATGTTTACTAGGCGAATTAATGTGTTGGGGTTCAGATGACATGTGTGTTGTCTGACAGCTGGCCTGAGTCCCCTTGCTATTCTGGAGGGTAACCAAAATTAAGGCAAAAAGTCACCTTTCACTAACTAACCTTCATCCCACAATCCCTCGGTGCCAAGATCTCCTAAAATTCACACTTGGCTGCCTTCATCCCATCTTCTCATCTCCATCTTTCCTTTTATCATCCACTCCTTTTCCCCAATCTTTCACTTCCTATTCTCTCAATATATCGGTACCAATTCAGCCAAGCCTCATCCAACATTTCATATATTTCCACATATCAGTTAAATTTCAGTGTTTCTTATTCTCTGCAATATATTCACCTCAAACATTGCTCTCGGGTACATCAAGTCTGTCACTTCTAATGTGCTTCTTCCTCTTACATTCCCTAACATAATGTCATCCCAACAATTCCTTTATACATCCCATATTTGCTTCCTTTAACACAATTCTTTCTTTCCATACGTTTTCTGATACTCCTATTACTTTATTTCAGTTGCTCACTATTCCATTTGCTGACACACGCACTCCTTTGTATCCGAATCTCTCACATTCTCTATTTTATCTCCATTCAAACTGATATTCATTTACTCTCATCTTTCTTCTCTACTTATTCCAATCACTTTATTATTTTATATTTATTATTATTTTTTCTTAGTACAAACTCTTACAACATTGCCTAAAACCTGTAACTTTTCTTGTGAGCCGCCAACTAGGGTAGAACTGCATCATTTGCAAACAACAGCTCATTTGCCTCCCCATTTGCAGTTTATATTTCCTTTGACCAGACCTGCTTCCCACTCAGTATTCTTGCCTTCACCTCTTTTTTTTTACACACACAGGAGAACTGTACATAATCTGTCATTAAACTGGTACTCTACTTTTTATCATTCGCAACATATATGCTTTTATCATCTACTTAACCACTTTTCCTCTTCCTACCTTTAACATTTTCATGGTAAATCCACACACTTATTCACACACCACCCAACCTCCCTCAATATAATTTTTTTTCTTTCACTTTACAGCTTTTCATTCATCTAAATATAAACAACATAGCTAAACCTTTTTCTCATCTGTTAAATTGACATCAGCATACTGTACTCCCCCTTTTATTCTCAACTAACACTCTGACTTGTTTCTTGGCATTTCTAATCCTATTCAATAGTCTCCAAAACAGTTTCTAGTTCTCTTCAAGACCTGGTGACAACATTTCCCCCACCACCATCTTTTAGCTGCCCTTCTTTTCATTCCTTTATGCAATAATGTTCTTTTCAATGAGCAGACTCACATCCATATAGTTAGACATGTACTGTACAGCATGCTCTTCAAATTTGCAGGGGTTAGGTTTTCAATATTTCTGCGAATTGCCAAATCCGTGAATATCATGTGCTGACCCTGGAGGGGGGGGGGGGTTACTTGTGTACAAGGTAATGTATATTCCCTTTATGTGTTTGCCCTTAGAACAATTATTTCTTTTACCTGTATTGTATATATGTATGTGTCTACATACATGCACATATACAGTATATACAATACAATACATATATACAATCAGAAACAAATGTATTAAAAATGTTAAGTCTACCCTCAAGTCCACTCCGTGCTTTGTTATTAATAAAGCACAGAGTGGACTTGAGGGTAGACTCAACGTTCTTAATACATTTGTTTCTGATATTTGTAAGAGGATTTTCCCATCATTAACTTTTTATATGTTTTGTGTGTGTGTGTCTACACACACACACACGCACATATATACAATACAGGTAAAGGAAATTACTGTCTCTAGAACGAATGGCTCCCTGTCCCAGCTGCAAAAATGCCAGCAACTTTAAAACTACCCTTAGACATTCTTGGATACATCCAGGGTGTCATCCGATAATAATCGAGGCCCATGAATTAAAAATCCGCAAATTTGAAGGGCATGCTGTACTTATTTCCATGTACAGTGATATCCCCGTTGGCCAGAACAATGGTGCAGAGCACTTCTGGGAATGAGAGATTTCTGGGTAATGAGACGGCTCTTTCAAAGCAGGAAAAAATCCCTCATCCCGGAAATTTTCAGGTAACGGAAAAATGTTCTCGAAGTTCCAGAAATTGCCCATTACATCATCTCTTTAACCTGGCAAAATATCCCTCATCCCCGGAATTTTCCGGGTAACGGAAAATTTGTCTCGGCATTTCCAGAAAATACACCCGATTTTTATCTCTCAAACCCGGAAAAAACTCCCCCATCCCCGAAATTTTCTGGGTATCGGAAAAATTTCCACGGAATTCTCCGGAAAATCTTTCACAAAGCCGGATTTCTCCGGAAAATTACGGCTTTGAGAAAAATATTGTGAGAAAATTTCAATTCCGGCTATAGGAGTGTTCCGGGTTTGAAAGATTCCGGCTAAGGGAGATATTAATGTATTCTGCAAATTCCTTAGCCTATAGGTAATAAAATAGGATTAGTTCATGATTACTTTTCCCCATTCCTGTATCCGTCATCATTCTTGTGATTAACTGGACGTGGTACGTACAAATAACAAACACTCAATACAGTATAGACTTCTCATCATTCATTCATGTTTCTCTATTAGTGATCATCAGTTTCCCATAAGATCAATTAAGTTTTTGGTTCTCATCACCTGATGCTGACTTGTTCACGTTACAACCTAGTTAATGCCCGAAACTGTTCCATCTTGAGTGGCAAGAGCTGCACCATCTCTCGACACACAGCCAGTTCTTGAGCCATGATTGACTGACAGTGTGGATTCTTATCACAGTATTCAACCAGTCTCTGTAATAAAAAGAGAAATATTTGCAGAATAAACCCAAGTTATTGTATATACTGTATTAAATAATGATTATAAAACCTGTTATAGTTGGGAGGGTGGCTGTCTATATGTATGAAGATCTGAAGTACTTTTTGCAATATTGAACTTGATGCTTCAAAAACTCAGATCCCTATAAACAGCAAATCACAAACGTCAAACCATCTTCAACCTAGGTGATGTTAAACTCACATACTGTGCTTAAAATTTATCAGGACTGTAAAGATTACCCAAGAGGCCCTTCTGTGAGCAGTATGTGCACAATGTTTCTTCCAGACATGGGGAAATTAGTCAATTACATTTAAAATATTCGTAATAAAGACTGCTTTTGTGATTACGTTTGTTTATTCCTATTATAATTAATATGACAGTGTTACACACTCTTGGTTCCAGGTAAAATACCTAGAAGAGCCATTTGTCACCTATATACATTACCAGGATTAGTGACCTGTCAGGCAGGTGCAGATAATCTACCTCAGTTACTTCATGTCATGTAATCATGATTGTAATCTAGTATGTACATTACACTTTTTTTGTAATAAAAATGTGGCATGTAATCACAATCAATTACAGTAACCATCTAATTGACCCATGTCTAGTTTCTTCCCAGCTCTCAAAAGATCACTATTGTCTATAAGGCTCACAAAAATTTTCAGCACAGATTAATTAGTAAGACATACAGTACAGTATTCTACTAATAATAACGAGTTTCTCATTTCTAACTTCGCTATGGCTAATCTAAGTACAAAGCCTTTTAACTGACTGGGGCCATTTGCCAGGCTTGATTGAGTTAGGCTATAAAAGGAGAATGATAAAAGCAATAGGAAAGTGCCAACAAATTTACTGTACCTTATAATTCTGAAGAGACTGCGATAAATTTTGTAGTTTGGTTTGTGGACTGGTGGCAACGAGTTTTGACCAAAGGCGTCCAAGGTGGAACCAAGCAACTAAAGCTGGACGTAAAGCATCTTCGGGGTATACTGTGGGTTGTTCTCCAGTTCTGAAAACAAACCTTAGATTCAAAAGAAAACCTAACCTAACCAAAGCTAAGCTAGTCTACCCAAATATAATGTAATCTAATCTAACCAAAGCTAAGCTAATCTAACCAAGCATAATGTAATCTAATCTTACACAAACTAAATTAATCCAACCTAACCAAATTTAACATACCGTAATCTAATCTAAACTTATTCCCCCAGGTAGAATTTGGGTGCTTTAATTTAATCATATGATGAAATAAGCTGGCATGCCTAATATTTATGTGACCTAAATATGAAACTTACATCCACAAACTTGACAACATAAAGCAAAAGGAAAAGATAAAAATCTGAAACAGCATTTTACCAAACATGACAAAATATTCTTTTCAAATACCTTGTGAACCTATGCTTCCAGAAACTAAGGAGAGGACCATTATAAATTTTAGCAGCGTATAATACCCTTGCAATGTTAACGGTAAACTATAGAAACAATTCATTCATTCTATTCCAAGAAATTTTTGTGGTTGAGAAGTTAGTGAAAAAACAAAGCTGTAAAAATTTATGCAGTCAAGTGACAAGTGTATGGCTGTGTTACTTTTAATTCCCCTACTATAATTAAGACCGCACGCACACAAACACAGTCTTCAGCCTTCATAGGGTGAGGACATCGGCGCTGCCTGCTCACGCGGCCGTGGTCTCTTGACCATGGAGACGGCTGCCAGCCCGGTTTGTCGGGCCCCTCTCCTTCCCCATCTGGATTTATCAACATCCTCCCACCAACAGTACAGTGCAAAGATTGACAATCAACCCACAACTGATATACAAAAGTGGCAATTTCAACTCGAAACAAAGAAGCAACTGTTATAGACAATCGTGCTTAGCAGTCAATGTTGACCACCATCAACATGGGACAAGAAGCCTACTCCACCCAGGTGAGGAACTATGAATTCCTAACTACATCACACGAGGAACAAGTACCATCTATAATACCCTGTGTGAGCTGAAGGACCTACCCGGACCACGTGGTGGCTATCCTAAACATCTGCAGCTGTAGTGAGGTAACGGATTAGCAACCAAGTACGACAGCCATCCAGACAGTGGGCATCAACATCAGGTCACAAGATTATCTACAAGACCAGCTCCCACAGTACCAGATCTATAGTTAATCTAAATGTTGACTCTATGTTTCTTATATTTTTTGTATTGAAAGCTTTTGTCAATCAAGAGACCAACTCCCCGATTTCACCATATGTAACTTATCACCTCTGTTTATTGTATATTTTCAGCCTTCGGGCTGCCATGTAATCTTAATAAACCGTGAATTTTTATTATTATTATTACACACACGCACACAGAGGCCTCCAAGATAAACGCTCTATGCTCACGCTCTATCTTTGAGAGAGTCGAGGTAGTGAAGGAAATACTGTATGCTGGATGTTGCCAGGACATTGATCTTCTTGGCCTGTGGCGGCGTTGGTTCACTACCTCCACTCTCCACCAGCGCCAGCTTATTGTCCATCATGGCCGAGTAAGTCTCAGCCAGTTCATAGTTAATTTGACGACATACCTGAAAAATGAACACAAATGTATAGTACCATCATAAAAATGTTAAGATATGCGGTATGTTTGTACAGGATAATAAGGTTTCCGTATTTTGATCACCCGAGGATTCACTCCCGTCCGGTTTATTTCACCTCAAGATAACCTAACCTAACCTGAACAAAGCCACCAGGTAGCATTAGAGTGGTTAATCTTCAATTGAAATAACCTAGAGGTTAATCTCAAGGTGTTCCCCATTTGTTTTTCTCAGGTTGCCTTCATAACTAATAAGGTGACTTGAATTCTTACTCAGATGAGCCATCATCCATATACAGGTACTTGCTCATGTGTTTGTGTGTATGCAAACACCACAATTGTTCAAGTGTTGAACTATGCATGCATAAAAATAAAACACAATCATTATTCCAAATTGGAAATATCACTGTACTTTTGGCTGTTAGAATATAAATGGCAGACTGTGATTTTGTATATAACATTCCAGCTCTTAATATTTACTCTTACTGCTATTGTACATAAATAAAAGTCGAAGTAAAATGTTTACAAGATGTGCAGTGGATGAATTTAAAATAAAATTTGTTGAACTGCATTCAAGAATAAATGTGATAAACACCAAAATTATCACACTGAAACATACTTAAGCAGTTCTTTACTACACGGTAGAACCACCATACATGTATACCACACCTAACCTAACTCAATCATGGATCAACACTACACTTTTGGTTAGCAGTACAGAAGAGGTCGACACTCATACAAACCAAAGAGGATTTAATATACATAAAGAGCAGATAATCTACATACTGTACTGTAGTTTTACACTAATAAACACTCAGGATGTGTCAATCAACTCACAACTTATTACACTACCTCTCATCTATATATTTATAAGTCTTCAAACTCTACCTACTGAACTCTCAATACTCACATGAATATAATACTGTGGATTAAGTTCCTCAACAAGAGTCGTCAGTAAGTCAACTCTTCGCTTGTGCATTTTACACCGTCTGTGCGAATATTTAAAGAAAATGTGAACAAGGATATCTGAATTAAATTGGATTACTTTATAGTTTTCACTCATATGTCCAGTACGATCTTAATCACAAATAAAAGCAAGTCATTTATAGAGCAACTTCAGCAAGGTATTGTACTAGGATTTAATGCAAAAATGTTTTATCATTATAGTATAACATTTACAGAATATATACTGTACTATACCTTTCTTCAGATGGTTCAAAGAATGCTAGGGCCTTATATAAATGGCTCATCTCCTGTGAGATGCTGACGTGGTCGCTGGCGTGATCCTCCAGGGTGTAGTACTGGCGAGCTGTGGTTAGCCATCGCAATCCAGCCAAGAAGATCGGCCTAACTTCATCAAAATTTTCTCCAGGTGAGGCTGCAACTTCAGATTCCAAATCACTGACCTCTAGTTGCACAAATTGAAGCTGTTTGAAAGATAAAAGTATGCTTTATTGGTATTAGATATAATTTGAATACGTATTTCTCTTCTTGTATCACCTGAAGATTAGCCCCCAGCTTATTTCACCTACCACTTAAAATGATACCTGGGGTGGGGGAGGTGGGTTAGGTTATGTTAGGTTAGCATTAAGTTGTTTAATCTTAAGGGGGAATAAGTTGGGTTATTAATCTTCAAGTGATGCTTCAGGGAGTGTGGCTGGAATCAAGATCAAGTTCACACATCTGCCCTTCATTCAATAATTCTTACTAGTATAATATATGTGTTCTAAGGTACTGTACTGTACTCCCCTTCCACACCAAAGCTCCAAATATTCATCTAGTTTATCCCTGTCACATCACACTAACCAGCAGCACCTAACATTATACTGCAAGAGTATAAGTGCCAGGCTTATTTGACTTCAAAATAATGGAAACTGAGATGGAGTTGGGCAGGTCTGTGTGTATGCATGTGACATATGGATGATGCAATACGTGCTAGTCTTCTAATATCTTACTGGGAAGATTACCATCACCATTGTTTGAATTATTTTACCTAAAATCTAACCATTTTTCTGTGGCTGAATGTGTTGAACTTAAAGCTAACCAATCACAGTGAAGCATTATGGTTAAGTTCATTCTATGAGTAGGGGAATAAACTGCCCACTTAAGGATCTGAGAGGAGGAAAGAGGCCAAGGGATTGCCTACTGGTGGAATTTCAAATGACAAATATTTAAGGGTTCAGACAAATGTTTCTTGCCTGGAAAGTATCCGGTTTATCCAAACTCTGGACTTACGGGGTCCAGACATTCAAGGCTTTACTGTACTATATAACGAAAAGATCTTCAGAGGACATAAGCGAAATGGGTCTGATTAAACAGGGATGTCAGGATAGGGCATTCAACAGGCTCTTCTCTTGAAGCCAACCTCAGTGTCAAAGATACAGACAACAAAATTTACATTAAAAAATATTCATTGACCTTCCAAAAAGAAAAGAAATATTGAATACTTATATAATGGTGCCCACACACTATCAAATATGTTTGTCAAACATGATGTTTGATCAAGCATCATACATAACCACACACTTAACAACTAGAATGATCAAACTTCAGTTGGGGTTTGGTACGTGCCTTGAAAGAGAGACTTCAAAGAAAAAACAAAAAAGAAAATTATAGATGAAGGAATGGCACAGAAATAGACCCAAGTTCTCTCACACCGCCCCATTAAAGGAACTAGTGGTATCATCTCCTCAAGATTATAAAAACTTTTTGAGAATGGATAATGAAACTTTCGTTGAACTGTTGGAAAGCGACGCCATACATAAAAAAAAGTGGACACTATCTTGAGAGATGCCATACCAGCAAGTCAAAGACTCACTAGTACACTGTGGTTCCTAGCAATGGGCCAGTCTTTTAAGGACTTAAAGTTTACAATTCCCATTTCTGCTCAGAGTCATGGTTACATTATAACATTCTTGTTTAAGAGATCTATTCTTGTAATCTTCACTTTTTATTTGCCACAATAATGGAAACTGCTTATAATGTTCAATAAACTCTCTCCAAAACTCATGGGAGTCCCATGCACTCGCCATGGATACTGCTACTCGACTGAGCATGTTTGATCATACATTGCCATATACTATCCAATATGTTTAACATACGTCATGTTGGACGAGAAAATATCAAACTTGTTTAATCTTCTTCAAACATGTTGGTCATACCTTCAAACTTATTCACACACTCTCAAATTGTATGATCAAAGACCATGTTTGACAAACATATTTGAGAGTGTGTGGATGCCTTAAGAAACTACATTACCATAACTGTACCTGTTTATCTAATACCTCCTCTTCAGGTTGGTGCTCCTCCTGTGACTCTTGTCCGGGTTCATCAGGGATGGCCCTATCACAAGACGCTTGCAGCAGCACCAGGCAATATCGACCCCAGCAGCGGCCTACGTCTGCTTTACATTGCCTGTATTTTTCTTGTCTGGGATGAAATACAATACATTAGCTATGTAATGATAATATTGGATAAATAAAAAAGCACTCACTTTACACAATAACTCACAACATAAACTGGAATTCTTCACAGTACAGTATACTGTATGCATACTGTATACCGTACGTAAAATTATCATACACACAGTACTGTACAGTATATGTAAATGGTAGTGAGAAATTAAAAACTACTATTCAAGAAGCTAAATGAACAACAATAACATTATTGAATTCCTCTGTACATTATTCAACTTGACATACAAAACTGTAAATCATAATTACTTGTGAGCAACTTCATGTGTTTCCTCTTGTAAAGTATCTACCTCAGCCTCGTGTCCCGACAACACCTTGGATGCTGACGCTAGCAGATGTCTCGCTACTCTGCACGTTGTATACAGCACATGCAAACAAATAATGAGAAGGCAGAAGAAAGATTTCATTAGCCCACCATTATTATGGATCTTGAACTATGTATAAGCAGTACTAAGTTTTATGCTCACAGAATCAGGAAAAAACAACACAGGAAAGTGAAGTTATACAGTATATGAAAATTTTAACAGTTAAGTAGACAGGTAGGTTGATAGGTGCACAGAACTATATCACAATATGTATGCTTCAAATTTTTAGGTGTAATGCCATATACCAAGGCTGATTAAGTGATGCAGATATCAAGTATCTAAATCAAATACTGTGATGTAGTCAGAAACAGTAATTGCCCCCCCCCCCCCGAATAGCTGGAGCTACAGCCAGTGAAAGCTGATAGTGACACAATGAAGCAGTGCCAGTTACCATAGTTCCAAAACTATCTAGCAACGTTTTGACAAGGGAAAGGGGGAGGGAGAAGGGTTTGTTCTATCACCAGGCCTTCATTTGATGTGGCTCTGGGGTGTAACAATGGACGAGTTGACAGTTCTGGGTAAACACAAGAAATATATTCTGCCACGTTCGTAGTCATACGGTATATATAATTTGTAATAAAAGTTAAAGACCTGCTATAATAATCGAGATAAGTTTATTTCTCTAGAAAAAGGGCCGCCATTTGCAATGACGTCACCACCTACCGTGCAGACGAAGCACGGATGGAGATACGAGTAAATTGAGGAGTACTAAAGACATTGTCTGGACTTTGTTGTGAGAATGCCCAATGCTAGATAAACAGGACAACATAGTGCTGTTATTGTTTTGATGATTCACTAATGAACCACAGGGATATACAGTGGTCCCTCGGTTAATGAACACAATTCGTTCCACAGAGTCGTTCGTTAACGGAATCTATTATTTCAATGGGATATTGGGTAATTTGTTCCAACTCACAGAAAAGTACATACGAAGTATAAACAAAATACACTACAGTATACTTACTTTGAGGTGTGTAGGTATGTAGAATGTTGTTGGTTGATGATGATGATGAGAATTAGAAGTGGGGGTGGAGGAGAAGGGAGAAGAGAGGGAAGTGGGGGTGGAGGAGAAGGGAGAAGAGAAGCATTTTAATGGTTCTTGGAAGGCGAGTCACCTTCCATAATAACGTCAGGAACCTCTGGACTGACAGATTCTCTAACATGAAAATCCACTCTCCTTTTTGGAGAGCAGCACTGAGGGGAATCGTCTTTCTCACCCATGCTTGATGCAGTAATTTCACCAATAAAATTTTAAGTTCACTAGCTGTAATTAAAGATTATATTCAAATCAACACGGCACTGCGCTATAAATTATCAATATGTTAACTAAATTTCAGAATAACCAATAATTTGAGTGTAAAAACGTAAAAATACTCTGTGTTCAAGAGACCAACAAACACGGTGTTTCCTCCACTGTAAACAAAGTTAAATAGAGACGCTTTGGCGGGTAAGTCAAGTGGCTGATGGGCGCACAAAACACTAGTTCCCTGTACTGCATATATTATCAATATGTTAACTAAATTTTAAAATGACTAATAGTTTTAATATAAAAATTGCAAAAATATTAAAGAGCACAACTTTCTTGATATTTACTCCACTGGAAATGAATGTAAACATAGAACCGATTACCCCCTGCACTGTAATGGCGGACTAGCCGATCACCTGATGCACACAACAAAACGTGTTTGTCGTAAAGATTTCGTTAATCAAAGTTTTTTCGTTAATTGAACTGAGAATCCTTATGGGAGCTAATTTGTTAACCGAGGGACCACTGTATAATCATTTACATCAATTAATGGGCAAAATTTTATTTTAACTACCATAAGTATTTGGATGCTTAGATTCGACATAAGCTATACTGTATTGGGTAAATTTTAAGTTTTGGTCATCCCTGTACTTAGACATGCAGACTATTTTTTTTCTAATGGTTTGCAATGTGTTACGAACGATTTAGACTTTCAATTCTATCGCAAATCACAAGTTTTGAGTTACACCCCCCCGCCCTCACCGATACTGTATATGTTAAGCTAACCTTATAACTCATCATACCCTAACCTAACATATGACCTGTATTTTCTTATGCAGTCGAAAAATGGTTTGCGACAGAAATCCCGTAGAGATAATGTCTTATTGTGTAAAGTATTTAATCCCATAGTTAGAATCTTAAGGTTCCCCAGATGACCAAAACCAAAATAATACCAATATTGTTTGGAATGCTTACACTATGAAATTTGTAGTAGGGGCAGCTAATATCCATTGAATTAGTTAATGTGATTAGTAATACTTATATATTAAATATAGCAATACTGTGTTGCCCAGTAAAGCACAGTTAATTATCTAATAATATTTATTTACAGAGCCGATCAGTCGAGAAGGTTGGACAACTACTTCCAGGGTTCATCAAGGCAGACGAAAGAAATTTACCAAAAGTAGATGTCTTTATGATTGTAGAGTATTATCAAGAACTCCGCCATCCAGCTTTGAAGCATGTTATATTACATCTGTCATCTGATCATCTCAAGTCCATTTCCTGGCCATGGTCGTTCCTAGTCCTTCCACAACATAAAATATAGACATCTGTGACGAAAACTTACATTTTCCAGACATGAAAGAGAACTGTGACGAAAACTTCCATGTTGGAATTATTGATCTTTTGCATAATTTTTGCACCTAGCAAGTAAATACACACGATGATACTTGAGTAACTTACTTTAACCTAAAAATAAGGTATGCCTGTGTAATAAAGTTATGCTACACTTGTACACTTGAACCCGTCTTCTATCTTGTTATGCGTGTATATACTGTACATATGTTTCTTATCATTGGGTTTTGTTTTGTTTGGGGTTATATTATATTAGTAATTTTCATTGTTCCCTTCACTTACTAGAATATTCTTTTGTTCTCTTCCAGGTGACATACTACCCTTGGTCAGTTATATGAACAATAAAGCCTAGAAAAAGGTCAACTCTAGTCTTCTTTCACCACAGCCTGTTTATATCAACTTAATACTCACATCAAAATGATCTTCACAACAGTAGATGTAGGGAAGTGCCGTCGAGCAGCAAGCCACCATCTCTTTCCTATCTTCTTATCTTTCGGTACTGTAATGAATATTTTGCCTGGTGAGGATTTGTCGGTACTCTTGCACATTGGCACGAAGCACCAACGACTCTTCGTCCTTTCATTGAACATTGCGTATGGCCACAAGTCCTGTATTTGCTGGTAACACATACACCATAGATGGCTGCCTCGAGGCTCCCGCTCTGCTGCTCGCACTGGTCAGTGACGTCACAACCAATGACAGAGCTTTTCGTAGTCACGTGACTTTTTAACAACTTTAACCCTTATTTGTTTACACTTTTTGACCTAATTTATTTAAAAATATCATTACCATGGTGAATTTAATAATTTTCTTTACCTATTGACCTGCCAGAAAAACGGCAAATGAAATTCAACACCAGCAAGTGCAGCGTACTTAATATTGGACGAACAAATACTGTCAATGTATACAGCCTGAACAACATCAAACTAGAGAAGTCAACTTGTGAAAGAGACTTTGGGGGTACTCGTAAACCCGGACCTTCGGCCTAGAAAACAGTGCGTTAATGTTCAAAATAAGGCACAGAGTATTAGGGTTTATATCTCGAAGTGTAAGTCATATGAGTGCGGAGGTTATATTGCAATTACGTTTTGCGCTAGTCCGCCCACACCTCGATTATGCTGTTCAGTTCTCCAGTGCCCTTATTATAGAATGGAAATCAGATCACTGGAGTCGGTGCAGCGAAGAATGACGAAAATTATTCCGGGACTTAGAAACCTTCCATATCAAGATAGATTAAAGAAACTAAACTTGCATTCAAAAGAAAGACGAAGAGTGCGGGGAGATGTGATAGAAGTATTCAAGTGGGTGAAAGGAATCAATAAAGGGGATATAGCTAAAGTTCTTATAATATCCGAGCAGGATAGGACACGGAGCAACGGATTTAAGTTGGATAAGTTTAGGATTAGGAGGGAGATAGGAAGGAACTGGTTCACAAATAGGGTGGTAGATTAGTGGAACAAGCTTAGCAAGATTGTAGTAAGTGCTGGGATGTTGGAAAGTTTTAAAAGGAAGCTAGATAGATTCATGGATGATAGAGAGTGGTAGTAACTCTCGACAGGAGCTGCCATGCACAGGCCAACCGGCCTATTGCAGACTCCTTATTTTCTTATGCTCTTGTGAAAAAATTCCGACCGTCAACTCGTCCATTACTGCTTCTGACTGTACCTAAAATTTCTAATTTCCTTCGAGGAAAAGATGATGAAGCCTTGATTCTATATGAAGGTCAAGTTGGAGATACAAGTCTAAGTGATTAAACATCTACTTTAACTCTCAAGTCTGTTCCACAAATCCAAATTCAGAAGTATAGTTGCCTGCACTTATACCTAATACAGCACAGTGGTTGGCACATTTTTTTAAATGTGACAACTCTGTGGAATTCTGTTCTAACATCCTTAGTCTGGACATAATTACGACGTTCCTAAAACATGCCAGCCACTGTACCGGGTATAAGGGTAATTTAAATTTTTTTTCTCTCCACAATTACTGTTCTTCTTACCTAAACTTCTCTTTTCCCTGATAGAACTGTGAGAGAGTGGCAGCATTGATGGACCAGTCTATTGGGTCATAGTCTTTACTGGCCAGTTGACGCTGAAGGGTCGAGTGACAGTACCAGGCAGACTTGTCAGGAGCACCAAGATGACCGTACACCTGAAGATGATGCCCTAAATACTAGAATCCTACTTTTACTGTTAACTGCATCTTAAATCTATTGTTTTATATTTAAAGCCCAAACTACATTTTGTAAAAGAGAATACCACTACGTATTTGTTAACAAGTAAATACTTACTAAACTAAACTAAAATTCAGTCTAAACAAAGTAAAGTAAGCATCTTATATAAGCTTCAGATATTATACAAAGTTTACATTAAAAAAATTCTAGTAAAGGAAACAGTTAGCAGTAGTGGCCTCATAGTTGGCTTATTAACACTCTTGGGTTTAATTGTTCTACAGAAAGACGCTCGTGGTCTGGCCGATCACTAACCTCACCACACGAGAGATAAATATACATAAGAGTCACAGCAAGCTGGCTATTTGAGATAAAAAGGTGGTGTTTGTTGCATTATCATTGTACATAAATTATCTACGAACAGTTTTACATGTTTATAAGTTTAAGCTTAATGAAAACTTTATACATCACTTTTTACCTTCGTTATTTAAGGTGATTGCAATATGAACTTTAGTCCATTGTAAAGTGTACATACTGTAATTAGCAAAAAATCATTAATGGAGAAAAGTTGTGAAAAAATTATTATTTTGCGAGGCAATAATGGTGTAATTGTGCGTTCTCATGAGCACGCCCAGCTCAAGTACAGATTATATATTTGTCGCATTAGCATTGTAAATACTGTACACTGTACATTATCTACAAATAGTTTTATACAGCATAGGTAATCACAATAAAATGATTAAATCTACACATAAGTGAGAGTATAACACGAATTGTAGCGCATGGCTGCCACTCAAGCTCCCAAAAGCGAATATTCCTCACTCAAAAGTTTCTAAATTGCATTTACATAAATTAAACATACAGTAATGTGCTTATAAATTCTTCTTATTTTCTAAATTCACATAAAATAATAATCACTTAGTGATGTTCTTCCCCCCTCCAGCCCTTTCCCCTCCTCCTCTATGCCCCACAGTGCTGTACTTAGCCTGAACAAGGTGACTGAGTCTAGTTTTAGTGGGCGTACGAGTAGCGTATACTTGTGAGGGAGATGAGCGGTCACGAGGTAAGCCATGCTGTGATGGCTGAGATGCCACATGTGCAACACCTTTTTTTTATTTTTCCTTCCAGCCACAACAACAAGCTGGGCAGTTCCTTTTGCACTAGGACTGATTTTTTGAGGGCCAGGGACACTGGGAGAGGCCTCAAGAGGCACCACACTATCACCATGTGGTACAATCTCCCTGTACATTTTACCTTTTCCCCACCCCTCCACCTTCACCAGCAACATGAGGCATAGTTCAAAACTATAATACAGTAATACTTATCCAAAAATGTGGGTCAAAGTTATGCCCTGTGCTGCTGAACCACAAAGGGTGACTGGTGTGGTCACTCGTGTAACCTGAGAGGCAGTCTACATACAGTAGGTGCCAGATCACACCGACGTTGCCAAATGTGCATCTTGCGTATCTAGCATTCATAAGCAAAAAAAATTATTTTATTATAATTTTTTTTAACTCATATGCAAATTTGCATATGAAAACCCTAAAGCGATAATTTAGATAATACAGAACGCAAATTTGCATACGAAAACCTCAAGAGTGTTAAAAGCAGACCATTCTATCACATTCAGGTCCACTTGTTAATACAGTATAACCCATCTTATAACAGAAAGCCATCTTGATGAACAAAAAGTGTTCCATAATCACAAGTTAGGTTGGTTAGTAAAACCATACAAAATTAGAAGCATTCACAGATAAATACTAAACTATACTTTACTTACAAAATCTAGAGGAACAACCCTTGTTACTGACCTGAGCAAGGTAGTAGAAAGTAAGTGTGTGTAATTTCTCCAGTGCATCAATACCACTAGTGTCATCGCAGCTACTGTCTTTTTCACTATTAGTAGAAAATAAACTATAGATAGTTCGTGGAGGTGTAGTACTCTGCTTTTGGTACTCTTCATAGAGCATATTGGCTCGATCAAGATGACGCTTGGCGGTGGTATAGAGAGCACGGTTTGACCACAGGATGCCAAGCTGGTTGTGACAACTTATGGCGAGGCCAACGGTAGCAGGGGCTATGGCAGTGAGGCTGATGGGAGCTGTCTCACTGGTGTCCGGCAGAAGGTTCTCCTCGACACCACGGAGAGCGGCTGCGGCCACCTCGGCTTCTCCAACGGTAAGAGAGGAAACACCGGATGAAATACCTCCTTCGTCACCAATAATGATTAATGCTTTGTTCAGATGCTCTTCACCGGTGGAAAATTCCTCCGTCTCAACTGCAATGACTCCTAAGTGATATACTACAGCAGCCATTCGGGCTCTAGTTAAACCCACACCATCCACGCCTTCCTCACTAAACGCACCCTCTCCATCATCCACATCATCTTCATCTAATTGTTTACTGAGCCGTGATTTTAGTTCCTCAAATATTTCTCTTGCAGCGTACTTAGATTTATAAGGTTCACTATCAGGGTCATGGTGACTTTCCTCCTGGAACAGTTGCCAGGCTTTTTGGTACTGGTCCTCCAGAGATGCCATCTGGCGGAATACGAAACACGCTTCACACAGCGGCAATCTGAAAAAAGAGCCCAGGTACTTTTCTGATAATCAAATGATGTGTAAAAATTTGTTTCATAAGCAATGCAATAGAAAGAGAAATAATTAGTATGATAAATAATGTAAAAAGAAATGGAGAATCATTACAGCAAACAACCACATAAGTTTAAATAATGTGAGGATAATTTTCTAAATTCTGGATTTTGTTTTGTTTTTTACTGATACTGTATTATTAAACTGTACAAAGAGTAAACAGGGCAGAAATATTAAGAAGTATTACAGCAGTGTATAACATCAAGTTGGGACATATAGTGAAGTGAAAAACTCATGCTCCATAATATATAAAGCACAACACTATTATCTTCTACATAAAACTGACACACCTTCTGTGATACACATGACCTGTAATGCTTTGTTCACAGGAAGTTTTTGCATTAAAATTTTGCCTTGATAATAAGGAGTTGCTAAAAATTCATAAACCAAGCATAAAAACACAGTGCCATGACCAACACTCACTACACATCACCCACACATAAGGAGAGGAATCACATGTGAATAACACAAAAATGAGAGAAGCAGATCTTGAAGTACGTGAAACTTTCTCTAAAGCATAACCGGTTTTGACTGTGATTGATACCATCTGCCCGACCCAAGACCAAGTTTGGAGTTATTATCAATGAAAATAGGGGGAAAAAAAAGATGGTTAAGGTAATAAAGGAAAATGGGAATTGTACCTACATTTGTATGACCATTAATAAACCACTAACATAAAACTTACTGAGAATGTACTCTATATTGTTGGCTGTTTACTTCTACATTCAATACTATACTACAATTTTTTTTATATACCTGCATTAATTAATGATGCTCAAGTATACTTTTCTACATTCTCAAAACCTTACTGAGTGCTTTAACTTCCTGTATTGTTGTATAATTTGTAGGTTACCATTGCATTATTACCTCATCTCAACCAAGAACTTCATTCTCAAGGAAGTACAGCACAGTGTGTCTCACAGATCGCACACCATAGAAATAGTAATGTCTTCTTTTTGTCAGGTGAGGGCATCATAATGAATCAACAAAGATGGCAGAGAAAATTAACAGTAGAGGAGACAGTCGGTTTAATATTCATGTATGGAAAGCTAGATGCGACAACATACCCATCAGTTATAAAAGAATTCAATCGATAACTCTCAGGCATGTAAGTGTTGCCAATTACAATCCTCTTACCTCAAAAAGAAAAAATTTCTTTGGTGCACATCCTATGAGACACTAGGTACAAGAGGAAACAACAACTATGGGCTGCAAGTTAAACTCATCACAATTAAAGCTGTATATAAATTGAGGCAAGAGTCACTCGAACCTTAAATTGGATTTCCTCTCTAAGAATGAATCTAGATGTGACTGATTTCCAATGACAGCAAAATCATAAGGTAACATCTGCCATGATAATGATGCCACAGACAGACTCAAGCATCTGGGCTGGTGGAAAGATTGATAATGGTGATACCGTTTTGATGAAGGGCAAATGCACATTTCTATGACCCACTCATTTATATACAGATCCTATGAGACAACTAGTCAAAACTTGGTTTTGGGGCAGATAATTGGCTTCGTTTACAGACAGAACTGTTGCCAACAAGAAAACAAACAGGTAAAATTACAGTCCATAAAGAGAAACAACCAACATGAATGTGAATATAAAGAGAAAGCATATAAGAAAAAGTTAGTCTATACTGTACATGGGAAAGGAATTTACTGTATATATAAAATCTGGTGAGTGAACTTGTAGAAGGGAAGCTACATAAGGCATCATGTAGAAAAGAACACTCATGACAAAAATAAAATACATAAATAAGAACTACTGTATGTGGGAATTAAATACGTAAGAAAACAGATAGTACACAGTATATGAATAGAATAGGCAGAGAGAAACTTCAAGAGGGATGATGGGAACTTAAAAGGATATATAAGGAGAGGAGAAGAGTTTTGTTTTGCTTCAATTCATTGCAGTATCAAGCATTGGTTCTGGAAGGCCAAATTGGTGATGAGAAGATATACTGTACTGTGCAGTATATCAAATTTTTGACCCCAGATGCAATTGAGCAATTCTCTGATGATTCCAAATCCTTGCAGGTCAGGCTCACCATAATACTGTATTGTAATTGGATTATTGCCTAAATGTTCTGGCAACAATATTTTAAAGTAAAGAATAATTTGAACGTGTAAGAGGTGAGTTACGAAAGGTTCAGCAACCCACAATGGATTGAAAGTACCAAGTTATGGATTGCGTCATCATTCAATAGACAGCGTATTTCTCCAAGACACACTCACTGTTCTTTTGGTCATTCTCAGTATCCCTTAGCACACTGATAATACACTGACACACCCAAGCCACATGATGGCAAATGCCCAACTCTTGGTGCAGTAAGCTACAACCTTGTACCTATGAGACAAGCTGTGATTTGTTGTGCCCAGAAAAGCCGAGGTACCTCGAATATATCAGCTCTGCACTTATTCCTTTGCCGGTGTTAGAGGTCAGTTACTGCTTTGCTGACATGCAGGGGACTGTCTCACTGAAACTTGAAAATATCACATGAATATAAATTTTATGACAACTATTCTCTGAAGTACTTTTGAGTTCTGTTTACGGCACATGAGTGTAATGTCCCACCAGCTTTGTGCTCCGAAGCATTCCAGTTGTAACAACTTGATCCACAGTGGCTGTGATGGATAATAGTAACTCTAAAGCCTCTAAGGACATTAAGATAAAACCATACTTATTTTGTTGTTTCATGAGGTGATTAAATATTGTATATGGTAAACCTAATGATATAAATATAAAATGACAACACTACAAACTTTTGTCTTTGCAATGAGGGAATAATTTATCCCATTACATCTGTTATATTTAAACTGTAGAACAAGTTATTTACTTATTCACACAACTGGAGAATTTGTATGATGTAGTCCCTCAGAAGCATTACTAACACAAGTTTATACATATACTGTACGGTGTATGTGATTTATTTCCTTTAACCACCAGTCATCATTTGTAGTGTACTGCACACAATATTTCAATCACTTGAGTCAGAACACATACACAAGCACATCACTGACACACACACACTAACACATACAATAATTGACCTTTTACACTAAAGGACACACAGACATGTAAACAGATACAGTATACATTTTTCACACACATCAATGCAACCAACATCCTCTGGTGGGTCAAAATGCAAGTTCCAGGTGATACCCACACACCTAATAACTGGTAACAGTCACATCTTGTAAGAGGAAGCGTCATTAAGTTAGAGGTTACATTTACTGAGTGGCTGAGTGGATATTGCTTGAGATTGGCATATTGCAGTATTGGGTTCAATCTTCAATATGGGATGTTAGTTGCATACACACATTATTAAACACTAATTGGAGCATGAACACATATTCTGCTGAGGATATTACTGGAGTATGTAGATATATTACTGTGTACACTGCAGGGGTACATACAGACAGATCAAATAGTACACTGTATGAGGAATTGAGGATATACAATACAGACAGATCACCGAGTATGGTATACAGCTGGAGCATACAGTATACAGATACAAACCTCAGTGTATCGTTAAAGTAAGCATAGTATGGTATATAAAGATTCCTGGAATAACACTAAGCTTGAGTTAAGTACTGTACTGTACCTATATAATAATAAATAATGGTCGCTCCTCATGTTCGAGGATGGCCGGCCCAAGGGCCACCTTGGCGTGAATTTGTTCAAGGTGTAGAGGCTGTTGCCAACACAACAACGACATCCCAAGTCAATGAGTTGCATGACTGGACAACTTTCCAACTGCACTGGCTAACCATTACCCCAGAACATGATCCACAAATCGATTAACATCCAGGTTCCCAATTACTGCTGGGTAGAGAGACAAATGATGTAAAGAAACTTGCCCACAGTTTCACCCTGCTCAGGGTCTCTGGTCAGTGCCTACCACTGTATTGTACTATATGTATACAGTAAACCCTTGTTATTCGTGGTTTCGACTACTCGCAGTAAGCAGATGGTGTCTAGCTTACAAGCCTCTCCCGCAGCGCAACAAGTCACCCCCATACGCCAGCAGCATCTCCTCTCCCTTGTTTGCACTCAACCACTGCCTGCAACACAGCACCTCGTGTTGTACTCAAAAGTTTAGTGATTCTGTGTGAAATGGCCCCAAAAGACTGCCTAGTGTCAGTGCTAGTGATGCTAGTGGAGTGAAATGTAAAAGGCAGAAGTCAGTGATGACCCTGACAAAGAAGGTTGAATTATTAAGTTAAAGGAGGGGATGTGTGCTGCCATGGCTGGTTGGTAAGTAGTATTGGTGACTTAAGTTTTTCATACACAGTATAGGTATACAGTAGTGCACTAAGGTAGTATAAGTTGCTATTCATGGTTTTGCCTACTCGTGCCATTCCTTGGAGCCTAACCCCCACGAATAACAAGGGTTTACTTTACAGTATGACCTACATAAAGCCCTCGACCCTACAATATCAGTCTTTCACATCCAATAATTTAAGAATCTATAGAAACCATATTTTAGGGATCTATTTATACTTTAATTTTAAGAGATCACAAAACCATAATTGCAGTTGATACACAGCAGTAAACAATATGATCATTTACCAACCCATCTGGAGACAGTAATAGTGAATATCCAACATAAGGTATGAACTAAACTTCCACACACCAACAACAAATAATTATAAAAAGTATTAACTATTTCACGACTGTTACTAAGTGAAAAATTAATAGCTATCCAATAGTACTATGTACAGCAGATTAAGCATCTGTCCGTCCAACCTATTTCTTGCCAAAACCCTACTCAGTATAGCGACCAGTAAGGTTTTGCTGCTTTTAACCGTTAACCGGCTCCTTGGGATTTCCTACTTTGTCCCCATATGTACAAAAATGGAATACAAGAAACATAAAACCCCCATTGACGATGGATGATGGCAGCCATTTAAGGGTTAATATATGGAAAACAGTGTGAGTTGTATCTCTCCTCCATCAAAACTCACCACATCTTGCTGATACACTGTGGTTATCACCAAACCCTTGACAAGGACCCAAACAAAAATCAAAGTCTTAGTCTACTCATGTCATCCTTTCTATCTGCCTATGTTTCACTGCCATACAATATCACACTTCTACGCCAGCTGCATACTTTCTTCCTTTCACTCGGAGGAAAGGTCCTCTCCTTACCTTCTACACTATAAAGGCAGCAACTTCCTCCAGTCACTTCTGACTTTCACAACCAGGCAGGCTTCAGAACTCCCACCTTAACCCTTTTGCCACGTTTCACGCACTTGCCATTTCATTCTGGCTACAAACAGACACTTTTATCAGCTTAGGGTGACCTCCCGCAGCAAAAGGGTTAAAACCTATCTCGATTAACCCTTTCGCTGCGTTTCACGCACTTGCCATTTCATTTTGGCTACCGCCAGACAATTTTATTCGGCTTAGGGTGACCTCCCATGGCAAAATGGTTAACAGAATTTATCAAGAGTCCAGTAAATGGCTGACTGCAGGATGCTGCCAACTAGAATTTTCTGTATGTGGACATAACCAAGTGCCCGCACCAAGGCTGGAGAAACTCGACATTAGAGATATGTCATTGGACTGTATTGATGAGTTCTGTTACCTGGGTTCAAAATTAAGAGTGAATCTTGATCCTAACCTGAGTCTGACACTGTTTAACACTAAATTTTTTCTTGCCCTTAAAGTTCTGTCCACTTATGCTCAGGCACAAAACACTACCAGACAATGTTAACGCACAAATAAAGGTTCTTCTCACCAACATATATATTATCGACACCACTTGCAACAAAAAAATAAATGTTACAAAAACATTATATTCTTGGTCACAGCACAACCATTTGAAAGGCCTATAACTGGTAAAGTCAGCCATCTCAGATTTAACAATTAATATCACCCCATTTTTCATATGATATAACAAACAGGATTATTCAGTATATACTGTACATAAAAAATAAATAAATACTCTTTTTTTTCTCTCTCTTCAATTTGTCCAAGTCAGCCCTTGCAACAGAAACCATTTTGGGGATGTAACGTTCTGCAAACTCTTCAATTCTAAGAAAATATTACAGAAAGAACTGTTACACCGTTCTTTCAGACACTATGAACTTATCAACCTCAACTAACCTAACCAAAAGTACAGTACCTTAAAATCATCATTAACCCTAAGCCCCGTAGGGTGTCGCTGGCAGTACCCCCCCCCCCCCACGCGGGGTAAATCAAGAAAAATCAAAACCTTTTCAAAAATAATTTTTAACCTTTTTAAATGATAAAACAATATAAAATAAGTAATAAAAATTATATATTGACCCTCTAAATACTTCCCTGGCAGTGCTGAGGGAGGGATATAAGGGGACAGTGTTCTTTTGACAGCTAAGCTCATGGTCACCTATGCACTTACCAGCTATTTTTAGCTTGCCTTTGTGTCCGAGATGGCCAGTAATGCATATATTTACTGATCATAATACGTATTTGCTAAAAATAATTCATTTAGAGTATTAATTTGCATTATTTTTCATAAAAAGTGCTTGGCAACACACACTCAGTCAGTTGCCAGGCTCTCTTTGTGTTTGGCAGAGCAAGTAATGAATAAAATAATAATAATTACACAAATAAATACATTTATAACATAATCATAGCATTACTTTCCAGTAATACTACACTACAATACAACTACACTACTTTTAGCAATATTCCTTTGATACAACATGATAAAATGGACAAACAATGAATATGAAACAAACAAAAGTAAGTAATTACGTTCAGGAAGCTTCCCTGTGGCCGAGCGTGTGTGGCGTGACAGGCAAATAGTCACACTGGAACCTGATAACTCACGCTGGGCTTTAAAACAGTGGTGGAAAAAGGCCCGCATTTTGGTACGTCACCCGGGGCGAGCTAGTCGGGCGACTTAATACGTCACCCGGGGTGTAAGGGTTAAGATCAGGTTTATGTGATTTGCTTTACAAGAGAAAATTAATGGTTTCTCAGCTCTGTATATGATACTAGTCCATCACTGGCTATTTTGCAAACCTTTACCATAAACAGCTCTTTTTCTTATTTATTCAGGTGATATAACAATGTATCAATTATGAAAGAGACAATCTTCTTTATGTGTGTTGGCAATTTTTCTCCTCTACCCTCGTACAGTACTTATAATTAAGTTACCGGTAGGTAAATTCAACATTCCATTGCCTCACTTAAACTGGTTAAAGTTAAAATTAACCACTAAACAAGATTAATTAATAATTCCACATATCAATATTACTTGTGATGACATCTCCATAGCAACCAATCTGTGGAGTTCAATCTTTTGATAAGAAATGAGGCAAAAAAATATTATAAACTTTACTCAAAATCCTGAAGCAAAGAATATTAAATAAAATCAATTCATCATCCAATTAATTAAAATAAATTCAGTATAATGTTATGACAAACAAAAAACAACCAGAGGTAAAATGGACTAGATGTTTAGTCAAATGGCCCATGACCTAACAGGCCACATCTGAACCTAACCATTATTACTGGAGTCTAATAGGACTATGCCTCATTAGGGCTCAAACCCCATTGGGACTGAGCAAAAACCCTAGGTTGGGTACCATCAAGGCTGGGACCAATATGACCTACATTCAGCCGTTAAAATAAACAAAAATCCAGTACAGTAGTTCCTCACAGTAAATGAAGACAGAGAAAGTGTATCTGAGAGGACTGTATGTTCTAGTGTTCAAAAAATTGCAACAGGAAGGTATGAGTGTCCTTCAGATAAACGTGTCACAGAGGCAATGTTATAATCTGGTGAAGGTCAAACCACATTATATTCTACTAACATTACGTGTCAAGAGGATGACAATTATTTGAAAAGCATATGGCACTGACAACTGTAAGGCAACAAATAAGATAAATTTTAAGCAATGAAAATTAAATGTAAAAATAGGGAATATGATGTAAAGGACACAGAACACAAAACAATAAAGTTACACGATATCTTCACACATTATTATGTACTGTAATGTAGTTTAAATTTATAATCAACCAGTATTTTATGTTAAACAACATACTGTACAGTATTCATTTCTGGTTACAAGATAAACTTTTATTATTCTAACATAAACTATCCAACCTTCAAACTAACAGAAAACCCAAACTACATCTTAAAACCCAGGTTAGGATTAATCCTATTTGTTTCACGTCATTAGCTGTCTGAATGGTAAACTTACCTCACTGTTGCCAATAAAGCATCTGATCCCATGAGGATTAAACACAAGTCTTGCAACTTGAGATTAATTTTTGAGGCATTACTGTTGTCCATGCCATAAGTTAAATACAGATTACTGTTTTTTTTACTTGAACTGTCAATCAAGTTTTACCGTTTTCAGTACAATTTACTGTACTTAGGTTCTTATGTTTCTTGATATAAATTGTCTGGAACTTGGATTTAAATAATTCCCTTTAATGATAATTTTCATTCAATATTTAGTAAGACATGAACTGTACATCAAATCACCTCCATTATAAACTGCAAACAATTTTCAGGTTCTTAGCCTAATCTCATGTAAGACCTAAAGTGTTACCCTTTGCTTTCATGGTGGCTTGGTCTTGGTTTTTACCTGCTGAAATCAGAGTACTGTACTGTACTATAATGGCATAGTATATTAATTGCAAAGATAAAATTCCTAAGATTCCCGTGTTGTCCGGAGCAAAATAATACCATAAAAAAACAATACGACAATGCACTGAACCAAATAAAACCAGACCTAACCAACCAAAGAAACCTACCCAACTTTATCTAACTTCCTAGTTGAGGGACTCTGTCTCCTGGACCTCCTGCCATATTAAATAGAAAGTACTTGCTCTGATATTTTGTACAGTATCAATGAACGTAACTTTCTTGAAGCAGCACGGTGTAATTTTATGGGGTATTTTGTGGACATGAGAGTATGCTTAGACTGAGCATAAACAAAGAACAAACAACAAGAAGCGCTGACAACATCAGATTTGGAATATTTACGGCAGATAATTAATTATTTCTTCGCGTACAAAGCACAAAAGAGACACCATTTTAGTGTCAGAGCATCATTTTTTTTAACTGTATTTTACCCCGAAATTTCCCTCTTCCTCCATACCTTGTCCACTACAGATAATTTATGATCATAGATAGAAAAAAATACTTATAATAAAAAGAAAAACCTATCGTATCATTTTTATTACTTGCTATCATACAAAGAACATCTGTGGGAAAAATGAACAAAATCAAACAATTCCTTTTGGTGTTATACATCTGCTCCACTATATAACCATTTCTTATTGGGTATTTGTTTAATAAATGTTCATTCACAGAGATCTTATATTTTGGAAGAGGCTATTGAGTCAGGTCACCTGGTAAAATTGCCTACAGTTATATCCAGCAAGGTTGATTATTTTTATCAGATACATCTAGCCTAACCTTAAGTCAGGTTAGACCAGGAAGTGACCCGACATGCCTCAAAGACAGGTAAAAGATTGACACTCACCTACATGTGTGTGTCAACCAGATGAACCGTAGTGACTATTGAACCGGGTCGGACGGTAAAATTCCACAAGTTCCTACTGGTGATAACCGTCTCCTCCACCTTTACCATTTTCCTTAAAGTGGCTCATTCCCATCAGTCTATCATCTAAAGTATTTCCACACAATTATCATAATAACCTTCAAAACTATTTACAAAAATCAGAAAGGTAACTGATTATTTGTTTTGATTTAACAGAGCTGGACTCACCCGGAGGACAAAAATTGGGTATTATTACAGTTTCAGCCCTAACTCGGTTAGAGCAATTTTGTGGGGGGGGGATAACTCCGTAACCACTCATTTGCGATGGAAATGAAGGTAAAATACATATGAATTTGGGAAAAACAAAAATTTAATGTCAAACAATTAATTGAGGCTGAAACAGCAAATTCACCATCTTATACTGTATTATGATATGTGAGTTATGTTGGGTTGGGTTAACTGCCTATTAGCTTCCGTTTTTGCTCTCCCCAACCCAAAAATGCCGATTTCCCACGGATCCCCCAAGATTGTTAGAAGGGATGGGAGGAAGGGGAGGGGGGGACGGTAAAGGTTTATGAAAGCGCTACCACCAGAAAGAAATGTGTGAATTGAGTTTAAATTTTTTTCTATACACTATTAGCATGATGTTAAACACAGAAATGGAAACGACAATGCATAAAACCTAGTAGAACCTGACCTAACAAACCCAACCTATTAGGTCAGGTTCTATGCATTATTGTGTTCATTTGTGTTAATATTATGCTAATAGCGTGTAAAAAATATTTAAACCAATGAAAGTAAGCAAAAGAACCATGGAAACCCTACCTAACAATTGTCACGAGACTGGAAAGACATACTGGTCAACCCCTAGGGACTCATGTCCTAAAGTAAAAATTTACCCAAATTCGTTTGAAACTCATCAAATATCATCGGAAAAACATATTTTGGTAATTATATAAGACTAACCTGCGAGCGAAATAGATTGAAACCAATTATAAAAACGCCGGAATTTCTTTGTTATATTATAGTGGACGCTGTTGTAGTTTGTGGAAATGTTAATTATTTTAAAATAAACCTATAACATTTGTGGTATGAATAACAGACCAGACCTGACCTAACCTAACTAAACCTAACTTACCTAACTTAGTATATTATGCAAAACAACTTACTCTGATATGGTAAAATTTGAGGCATTTCTGACGGAGTGATAGGCCACACCGGCACTATGCAGCCCCGTCTATATATTAACCCATGTTTTAATATCAAACAAAGACCGGTGCATAAGCAAAATTTACCAAAAATTGGCCTGTACACTAACCAGCAGTTCACACACAAGCACTGGCCCAAACAATATCATGAAGACTAAGGGTAACATTTTTGTCTTCTATCATTTAATCCAACATTTACCTACAGTATCCCCACAAAAGTTTACGGTCGCCATTTAACTATGAACCTTTAAAAAACTAAATAATAACCCAAGAACCATCCACGGTACATATATATATTTGAATTTTATTAAGATATTATATTCTATTCTTAAATTAATTACAATAATAGGAAGGAGTAGTTAGTCTTACCCTCTCCCACAAGCCAGTTTGTTTACGTTGAATTTCCTATGACCACCGACAGATGGCGGGTCGGGTGGGACTGTAACTTATTTGCCGAGAAAACTTTAACATATAATTTACATCTATAATTTAATTTTATAATAAACTTAACTTACTACATCAAAATAACACATAATTTATCATTATATTTTTAAATATTACTTTCATTCTCAATCATAGTAGTAGATCACTTTCGATTCGGTATCTTTTATACGTTACACAGGAAACGTCAATATACTCATTCTTAAGTATAAAAGGTGACAAATCGATGCGTAAGTCGGGTTTTTATCATTTTCACCACTTATCAGCTTTTACTCTGTTTAGCGAGCAAGTCAGCAAAGTTTATGAGCCAACAGTCTGAAATATCACTGTACAGTAGGTATTACAGTAATTTAATAATCCCTGGGCTGGTTCACCCCAGAGCCTGAGACTCCACTGAACCTGGAAAAGTTCGGATTTTCTTCAGTTGTTTGAAATAGGCCAAAACATATCCAGGTTTCTCGCAATATAAACAAATAATGGTTCTCCTACCCAACTTTTCACTAAATTTATCAAAAGCCAGATCACCTCTTCTCTGCCGATAACTACCCCCTTCCCTTAACCATCGACTTGTACATTACTCTCTCTCTCTTTCCTTCATTTTCTCCTCCACAATGAGACACTGACTGGGTTGAACCGGTCCATTATTGACTTCTCTTTGAAAGAATGTGGACCAAAGAACAATTCTCAGGTAGAGTTGCAGCTTTCTCTAAATTTGTCACATCTTTCACCCAAATACAAATCCGAATCTCTTGGTGTTCACTCGGAATAAACTCATTTAAATTACCAAAAGTAATTATTTGACAAGCATTCAAAAACCTACTATAGAATTCATTGGTTAACTATTAAGAATTCAAAATGGCCTCTTGAACAGTAGAACGGCCTTTAGCCGAGTAAAATCCACGCGAAAATCACAATTCTGTTGTTAAACAGGTCGATCACTCACTCGTGGCAGGAAGCAGTCTCGACGGCACATCAACAGCCAATCAGGAGATCATATGTTGGTGACGTCATAAAACAATTGACATACAGTAAAGGAATAAAATAATTTTTTACCCTTAAGTCACATCATACGGAAGTTTTGAATGTCTATATCACAGTAACCTGAGAGTGTTACTCTGAATTTTGTATTACCTTAAATGGCTCCCTAACTTCAAATAAGGAGTCATTTTAAGGACAGTTAAAGTCACACAGGACCATGCTCAACAGGGCCGGATTCAGGAGTGGGCAAAGTGGGCAGCTGCCCAGTGCCCAGAGGCCTCCACAATCTGGGGGCCTCCCTCCACATGTGCGGTAGTAGCTATATCAGGGCTGGTCGACTTGAAACTGTAGTGGATTCTCTCCCCTACAAACGCTGTTTGTCGCTGCGTAGCCGACCCCACGAATTCCCCAGTGTATGCCTCGTGGTCTAGGTCAACCAGCGCCGCCCACGGAGCGGGGGTCAACTACTAAGCCACGCCAACCCCCGCTATTTAAGACCTGACCTTGTGGTGATCTCTCTCTTTCTACCTTACACCAGCCAACACCTCCTCCTCCGCCTGCCTGGCGTCCTCGCTCCGCCGGCGGCGCAGCGACCCCTAGCTGGTCCTCCTCTAAGCACCCTCACCAGCCAGCTCTCTCTACATCACGCCCTTGTATGCCTTCCCAGCACCAAGCTGCATTATACATCAATACAACATGTAGCACAGAGAGCACATTGTGAGTTTCCTTTCTCCATCCCATCCTGAGTGTGAACACAAACATCCTGTACCCCACAAAACCACATGAATGACTCCAGTCATGTCTCACTTTTGTGTGTGTGTGTGTGTGCGTTGGGAATTTGTACACTATCAATAAATATATAGTTAATTAAAAATTTCTCAATGTTCTAATTTCCTCAATATAACTGCATATGGCTTCAAAATTCTCCAAAGAAGTGTTCAAATTTCAAAATTTCCCGGGAGGCTTACAGCGCCCCCCAGAACTCCCAGATGTTTAGGCTCGCTTCACTCGCCACCCCACCCTCTTAGGTAGTTATAATGAGGGGGGCCTCCACAAAGAGGCTGCCCAGTCCCCATATTCCTCCACAGGTCTAAATCCGGCACTGATGCTCAACCACCACTTATATACTACCCTACTCACCCCCCCCTCACCCTCTATCTCTCTCTCGCAGTTTTGTTTCGATTTTTTCATCATTAAATACAATACCTACTTTACTTGCAGCACACCTACCCCTCGAATATCAACTATTGATTATGAATGGCTCCAAACATCGACTTTAACCAAAAAAACAAAACACATTAAAATAAAAAACATCTGAGACATATACGAAACGATTAATTAGTACTAAGATATATTAAAATTTGTTTCATACTCCCTTCTTGGTCATGTTGCTTCCACCTCCTACTGTTAACATACATCAAGACACAAACTCGACAAAATACTCATAAAAATCATGATGAACTGTAGAGCACTGGTGGTGGTAGCGACTCTCACACTAACCCCACCAAGACCTTGCTCCAACACCACTGACGGAGGTGACAGTCGTGGTAATGTGTTAACTGACCCAAACTTTGTTATTAATGGAGGTGTATATTACTCTAACTGCCTCACTACACCTCCTACACTTTGTAACTAAAACAGATAAACTATACCTATTTAAGACTCTATTAATCCTGGTTTGCCCCCCCTCTCTTTGAACAAATATTTCTGGACTCGACCATCACTTCTCATTACACCTTAATGCCTTTAGCCCCGCGACCGCTGTGCCCAGGGACCAGTTCCTCTAGCTTAGGTACGCAGTTTGTGTCACCCTCACTTCCTGACGCTCCGTGTGTTTTGCGTCATGACCAAGAGAGACGCAAACTTGAGAGACAGTTATATGGATGTTAAGAGAAATCGCCATACAAGCTGGTGATTGGTTCAGTTAAACATGTATACAGGCAACGCAGGTATATATCAGTGTACACAGACCTCACAGGTACACAAGACAATGCAGGTATACACAAACAATAATAAACAGATTGGCGATTCGACAAAGAAGAGTTAAACCAACACTAATTTACACTAACACGATTACTGGGGGGTAGGATTGGATAGGATTAGCACCGGATTTTGACTTGGGGTCCTATTCAGCCAGAAGTAAAAACAGCCTAAAAAACAAAACATAAATTACTCTACAGGCCTATATAGGATATTTTATGTACCTTCAACATCTGAGTAACCAATGGCGTTTCCTAGCTACATACAACACTATCTAGCCAGTGACGTAATAAAAATAAACCTAAAGTTGCTAGTTTTTTTTATATTTTACTTTTCTGTATTTGACCCGAAAATATAAGGGCCCTGTTCGTCCACGCTGAGCACCCCTAAATCCGGCACTGGTTAGGTTAGGTTAGGTTAGGCTAGGTTAGGTATCCTTGTAGACCGCACACTATAGTAGTACCGTCACTCAGATTATAACCTAACCTAACCCCACACAATAATAGCATCTGGGACGGCACCGCTCGCTCTCCCTTGCCTTACCATAATATATACCCTGTAAACAAGATATCTACACGTAAAGGACATGTTACCACAACTTAAGAGGTCGTGTGTGTATGTATGTGTGTGTGTGTGTGTGTGTGTGTGTGTGTGTGTGTGTGTGTGTGTGTGTGTGTGTGTGTGTGTATGCTAAGACTATCTTAGCCACCTCCATAAACAATGTCAATATATGTTCTGTAAATAATGGCTATACGAGAGGACTGTGTGTGTGTGTGTGTGTGTGTGTGTGTGTGTGTGTGTGTGTGTGTGTGTGTGCCGCCTGTGTACCCTAAAATACCACGCACGTCTTTGTATGCACACACACGACTCCACACTAAACACGCACACAATTTAAAACCCACACACACACACTCACGACGGTACGAGAGAACTAAGTCAACTATCGGAAGATGTTTAAGGCTTTAGTAACTCAATGGCCCGATATTTATCTCCCAGTGGTATGTATGTATGTATGTATGTATGTATGTATGTATGTATGTATGTATGTATGTATGTATGTATGTATTTTCAGAAAAGCAAATCACATGGTATAACTTATCCTAATTCGTGGATCTTAGAGTGTGACCTGATCTGACAGGTCATACTTACCATTACCCTCCAGCACTCTCTAGCACTTGTACTTACACCCTCCAACACCCCCATACACCCACACTCCAACACCCCATAGCCTCCCACCCTCCAACCCACCCACACACGCCCACACGCCTTAATTTCTGATCGACATATCAGTCTTCGTACAATTTTTCACAGACTGGCACGTAACGGTAAATTGACCCTTTAAACTGGTGAGGTGAGAGCGTATCTAACTGACTAACGCAATTAAGCTACGACACAACGATTAAGGCCACAATGTTAACCAATGTTAACCTTATGATTACGGAGAAACAAACGAGTGGACCTTAAATAATGATGGCGCAGTACACACACTTCATTGGCGCAATACACCCTCTTGTGGCACAGTACATCCATTACTTGAGGGAGGAAACAACTTCACGCCTTTAGCACCAATAATTTTATATAAGAAATCCGATTGTGCTGCCTTCGAATCCCATTTATCTCGCTCTATTGACAAATTCCTACACCCGGATTCCATTTAGCGAGAATGAAGCGAACCCAACCAAGCGGTTCCTGTTGGTTCACCAAATCTCCTCTAAAAACCCATTTTCTTCCTCTCAGGTGAAAACTCTACCATTTACTCGTGTTCTTCTATACAAACATAATCATCTCTTTATCATCTGGGGATAACATTAACAAGCTTCTTTCTAAAATGTTCTGAATACTGTTGTAGACGTAATTGTTTGAGCGTGAAATACTGTGACTGGATATTGGACTAGAGGCTCCGCGGCTAGCAATGTAATCCAGTTTCTCCGGCATAAAGAAACAATGTTGACAACAATGGAAGGGAAAACGAGTCTCCAGAGTTCAGTGGGAGAGGTAATTGAGCCTTCCTCCGTCCTGCCTCGCCTCCCCCCACGCGCCAGTAAGAATTCATATCCCCCCCCCCAAAAAAAATAGACAAAGGTTTTATATTTTACTCTCTTGGTGTTCATTAGTTCCCAGCGTCCCTCAGACCATGTATCCTCAAGTTATTATGACTGAACCATCGTCTACCAGCCATTAGTTACCTCTTTTGTTTACGATGACAAGTCTATGTTAAGATTTTCATTATTTTTAGGTTTTAAATATTTTGTTTTCCATCATGGCGTCGAGGTTTCTAAAAATTTGAAATTATTCTTATTTAGCTTGATGCCGCCACTGGTATCCTCGGCCCTCATTGGTGCGTTACTTGATATCTCATCTCCCATTGGTGTGTCACTGAATTCCTCGTCTCCTATTGGTGTATCACATCATCTCCCATTGGTGCTTCACTTGACGTATGAATCTCTTATTGGTCCATTTTAAGGGTATCTTAACCATTTCCCCTAAGAATCGTATTGTTGACGCAACTCTCCGGCGGAATGAGTCGCGTGTGTGTGTGTGTGTGTGTGCGTGTGCGTGTGTGTGTGTGTAAAGGAGAAAGTGTCTTAGCCAACCAGTGTAAAGCTAACTTAAACACGTCCAAAGATTCGGCTGTGTTGGCATTGTATGTGTCTTCCAATACACACACACACACACACACACACACTGCACCGACTATTTCAACTCTCCTGGAAACACATATTTAATTGGGTTTCTTCTTTAATTGGATCTTTCCCTTAAACCACCAATTAGCGAGTACCTGTAACACAATTAATTAGTGAGCACCTGGAACCCATTAATTAGCGAGTACCTGTAACCTATTAATTAGCGAGTACCTGTAACACAATTAATTAGTGAGCACCTGGAACCCATTAATTAGCGAGTACCTGTAACCCATTAAATAGCGAGTACCTGTAACCCCTTAATTAGCAAGTACCTGTAACCCACGTCTACAGGTGAATTACGACCCCTTTAGAATACACCACTGGATTTACGCCAATAAAACAGCCTCAACTCCCAGTGTACTTGAACCATAACTACCACACCCCTCTTAAGGCGCCATTAATCTTGGTTTCCCTCCATCCTACTCCACAAATATTCTGGCCCGCACCATCACTTACCATTACCCCCATAATGTCTGTTGTCTCATGAGATCTGGGGAGAGTTTCTAGAACATGATAATACTGTACTACTGCTATTACTACTACGACTACTACAACTACTACTACTACGACTACTGATGATAATGATGATGATGACAATAATAAAAATAATAATGTACATAGCCCATGGAGGTATATACAGGGTAAGGATACCAGGGTGAGGCGGGGGGCAGGAGTGTGGGAGGAAGATAAGACTAACTAAAGAGAGAGAGAGATGGTGGTAGGAATAATTGATAATATTGATGGGGCATTGAGAGTTTATCAAGCCGGGTATGAGGAGAAACAGGTAGGTGGGAGAGGAGAGTAGGCAGGGTAGGAGGGAGAGAGAGGAGGAAGGAAGAATTATGGAAAGAGGCAGAATGGTAAGGAGATTGTATAGTGTTCCTCCACCTCTCCTCCCTCCACCACCCCTCCTCCCTCCCACCACCCCTCCTCCCTCCCACCCACCCCTCCTCCCTCCACCACCCCCTCCTCCCTTCCCACCCCTCCCTCCCACCACCCCTCCTCCTTCCCCACCTCACTCCCTCCCCACCCACCCCTCCCTCCTTCACCCACCTCTCCTCCCCTCCCCCACCCCTCACTCCCTCCCACCCCTCACTCCCTCCCACCCCTCTCCCCTCCACTCCCCACCCCTCACCTCCTTCCCACCACCTCTCACTCCCTCCCTACCCCTCACTCCCTCCCACCACCCCTCCCCACTCCCTCCCCACCTATCCCTCCCTCCCCACCACCCCTCCTCCCACCCCACCCACCTCTCCCTCCACCCACCCACCTCACTCCCTCCCCACCCCTCCCACTCCCTCCCACCACCCCTCCTCCCTCCCCACCCCCCTCACTCCTTCCCCTCCTCCCCTCCCCACCACCCCCCTCCCTCCCTCCCCACCACCCCTCCTCCTCCACCACCTCCCTCCCTCCACCACCCCCCTCCTCCCTCCACCACCCCTCCTCCTCCACCCCCCTCCTCCCTCCCCACCCCCTCCACTCCCTTCCCCTCCTCCCCTCCCTACCCCTCCCTCCCACCACCTCTCCTCCCTCCCCACCCTCCCTCCCTCCCCACCCCTCCCTCCCTTCCCCACCTCTCCTCCTCCCACCCACCCCTCACTCCCTCCCCCTCTCCCTCCCACCACCTATCCCTCCCTCCCCCACCCCTCCCTCCCCTCCCCACCTCTCCCCTCCCCTCCCCACCCCCTCCCTCCCCACCCCTCCTCCCCCCCCACCCCTCCCCTCCCTCCCACCACCCTTACTCCTTCCCCTCCTCCCTCCCCACCACCCCTCCCTCCTTCCCCTCCTCCCTCCCACCCACCCCTCCTCCCTCCCCACCCCTCACTCCCTCCCTACCCCCTCCCTCCCTCCCCACCCCTCCCCTCCCCTCCCACCACCCTTCACTCCTTCCCCACCACCCCTCCTCCCTCCCCACCACCCCTCCTCCCTCCCACCCCACCCCTCCTCCTTCCCCACCCTCTCCCCTCCCTCCCCACCACCTCTCCTCCCTCCCCCACCCCTCCTCCTCCCCACCTCTCCTCCCTCCCCACCCCTCCCCTCCCTCCCCACCACCCCTCCTCCCTCCCTCCCCACCTCTCCTCCCTCCCACCACCCCTCACTCCCTCCCCACCTCTCCTCCCTCCCACCACCCCTCCTCCCTTCCCACCACCTCTCCTCCCTCCCACCACCTCCTCCCTCCCACCACCCCTCCTCCCTCCCACCACCTCTCCTCCCTCCCCACCCCTCACTCCCCTCCCACCACCTCCTCCCTCCCACCACCTCTCCCTCCCTCCCCTACCTCCCCACCACCTAAGGACTAAAGTTTCCCCACCTTTCCTTCTTCATTATGACAAACCTCACTTCACAATCTTTTATCAACACTTTTTACTTTATTCTATTTCCTATTGCATAATTTTCTCTATCTTCTTATCATTATTTCAATATATTCCCTATTCCATTTTCTTTTAAACTACCTATTCCTCTCTCTCTCTCTCTCTCTCTCTCTCTCTCTCTCTCTCTCCTGTCAATTTCTCCCGTCTTTTCTCTTTGTCTCTCTCTATTTTCTTTCTCTCTCTCCAATTTCGCATTTCCCTTCCTCACCCACACTTTCTCACTTTGTCACTCTCACTAACTCTCTCCACACCTCAACCTTTACTACCAAACCTTTCTCTCTTTCCTTTCCACACACACACACACACACACACACACACACACACACACAGAAACAAGTTCACCAGTACGACACCGGCAATCTATCCTGGCAACACGAGAGGTGGTGGTAGGGGTTGTAGGTGGTGGTGGTAATGGTGGTTGGATGGTGGGTGGTGGTGGTAGTGATGGGTAATGGTGGTTAGTGGGTGGAGGTGTTAGTAGTGGTGGGTGGGTGGAGGATGGATGACGGTATGGCGGTGGTGGGTGGCGATTGGTGGTGATGGTGGCTGGTGGTGGAAGGTTCGGGTGGTGGTGGAAGGTGCAGTGGTGGTGGTAGGTGACAGGTGGTGGTGGAGTGACGGAGTAGTAGTGGGAATGATGGTGGTGACGGGTGGTGGTGGTGGTGGAGTGACGAGTGGTAGTGGTGAGTGACGGGGAGTATGTGTGTGGCGGCAAGGCGATGGGTGGTAGCAGTCTGTGGGTGGCGAGGTGATGGGTGGTAGCAGTCAGTGGGTGGTTGGTGGCGAGATGATGAGTGGGAGCGGTCAGTGGGTGGCAGATACGGCATTGGTCCACAACATCCATACTAAAGTGGAAATCATTCGCCGGGATAGCGATCGACAAAATAGGTTCGCCTGGCGTGTCTTCGTCAGCTTATTACCTCCCTACCTCCCTCCCTCCCTCCCTCCCGTATCTCTCCTACACCTCCATTACCTTTCCTCAGGACCCTCACCCCTCTCCTCCCTCACACCACAGTGATTGTCCTTCCATCACGACATGAACTACAGCGACAGTCTACCCCTCTCCTCCCCCACCGCGAGACTCAAGCACCACGTCCCCGTCACACACTTCAAAAACTCGCCTGAGAAACTGAGGCGGTGAACAATTTTTCATCCTCTATTTTCCAGGAAATATGAGAATTTTACTGAAGTTTGGGAGTCATATTTTACACGGTGCGAGAGTTTGTTAAGTGGAGTGCTGGTGGGGGTGGTTGGCGCAACGGAAAGAGGAAGTGATAGCTAGTCAACTCCCACTCTACCCTACCTATACTAACAGTCCATCAGATCTCTCGTTCTCCGTCGATTCACTGAGATTGTCACGTTCATTTTTTCTTCCTTCCTTCACCACTAAATGAGAAGAGGGAAAATATCTCCTCGTCTACAGTCTTAGTTAAGTTCTGGAGCCATTTTTTTTATCGTATACTGGAAGGGTTAAAAGTTAGGTGGTTTAAGAGGTAATGTTTACATCTTGAGTGACGAACAGGTGAGAATCTGGGTACAGGGAGAGTGACTATGATGTGTTGTTGTTTTTTTAATTACATACATACACACACAAATACACACACATAGACACACACACATACACAGAGAGACACACACACAGAGATACATACAGCCTACCAATAGTTCACCACTTCCTCTGCTGTTACAAATATCTTGGCAACGGGACGACAACCCACTGGAGGGTACTCAGAGCTACACCTCCCTCCACCATCTATATTTCCTCAGAGAAGCGTGGATACTCTCTCTCTCTCTCTCTCTCTCTTCTTTCATTCATTATCTCTCTTTCCACGCCACAGTAAACTTAAAACATTTCCCATCATCAAGCGACCTTCCCATTACCTCCACCCCCCACCTCCCTTCTCCCCAATCTCTCCTCTCCCCCTCCCTCTCTCTCTCTTCCTACTACCCCCGTGAGGTATAGCTTACAGGGCCACTTAGAACATTGAAGGGGTCGACCCACACTAGCCTGACCACACACACACACACACACACACACCAGGTGAGGGCAAGGCAGGTATATCTTCCCTAATTAATCTCCATACCTGAATTGCATCTGGGTAACCGCATCAGAGAGAGAGAGAGAGAGAGAGAGACTATAACTACACCCACCTCCCTCTCCTAGCCTCTTATTTGGACTTAATGATGGGAAGGTATTTTCTCAAGAAGCCAAGATGTCCGTTTTACGTCTTAAAGTCTCCCGGATTAACTTTTAAGGCGGAGTTTAATTATGCCGTTTAAGAACTTGTCTGCAAAATACACAAAAATAGGATTATCTTCTGCAGTGTGTGTGTGTGTGTGTGTGTGTGTGTGTGTGTGTGTGTGTGTGTGTGTGTGTGTGTGTGTGTGTGTGTGTGACTATGTATACACTATGATGGCCCGTAAAATTATTGATATAAATTCCCCCAATGTCTATAATTAATATGGCCGCCACTACTTTTTATTATTATGGTCCCTACTAGCATTCATATGGCCCCTACTAGCAGACATATGGCCCCGTTAACTACACTAATATGGCTCCCATCGCCAACACCAATATAGCCCCCATCACCAACACTACTATGGCCCCCATCACCAACACTACTATGGCCCCTCCAACACCAACATAACCCCCATCACTAACACAAATATACGAGCAACACTAATATGCCCACTAGGGCGCTATTGTTTTGGCCTGCTGACCGTGCTAATAGCGGGGGCCTCGCATCTTACCACCAGAGGTGGACGGTCCAGGAATAGAAATGTGGCAATATTGGCGACCCGGGCGAGGGAGTGGGTGACGGGGCTGTGGGGGCTGCAGGCGTATTGGTTCTTATCGACCAGAGTGAGGGGGGAGGGGTGGGGGGGGTTCCTCCTACCAACCACCACTACCACTATTATTATATCATCCCTACCAGTCACTACCACCACCATTATTACTACTATTGTTATTATCTCTATTAGCTATCACTACTACTACTATTACTACTATTACCAATATTACTACTCCCTACTAACCACCACTACTGTTACCCCTACTATCCATCACTACTACTACCACCCACCACCTCCCCTACCAACCACCATCCACCACCCCTACCAACCACCCACCACCCCTACCAACCACCATCCACCCCTACCAACCACACACCACCCCTACCACCACCACTACCAACCACCACCCCAACCACCATCCACCACCCCTACCACCATCCAGCGCCCAGCACCATCAACACAATCTTTCCTCCAAGCAAAACAAGACCTCAAAAATCAGCTATGCACAGTTCTTAGATCCGTGATGTGTTTGTACTGGGAAATTGGCTCTTTTGTCTAGTATCTCGAGGGTTGAGAATGACTTAAAACTGTAGAGGGCCCTTGAAGAAGACTGTTTCGGACTGACGGCCGGACACACACACACACGAAGGAGGGAAGGAAAGGAAAATAAATAAATAAAAATCCCTCTTACTACTTTGATAACGCTAAAAATTGCTTCCCAATCATCTGCTCACAAATTGGGCGGGATAGCTAGTGATGCCCCGCCCCACTCCACTCCGCCCCACTCCACTCCATCCTGTACCGTCCCACCCTAGCCCCACTCCACTTCACTCCGCCCCGCCTTCCATCAGTGTTTCGGGGCAAAATCTATCCCAATATTGCTTTTATAATTTGGTGAAACGAAGAGTGAACTTTCACCGTCGTTCGGGCTAATTGGATCAGATTTAGGGTGGGTGATTGTGAGTGTTGTTGGGGGGAGGGAGGGAGGGAGGGAGGAGGAAGGTGGAGGTGAGGAGGAGGAGGGAAGGTGAGGAAGGAGGTGAGGTGGTGTGATGGTAATTAACAGTGATATGGAAAGGATTGAGACCTTCTACGTCATGTCTTACGATAATAATCCAATATATCGTACGTTAAGATAATTTTTTTTTAAAGATAAGATTCCCAGAGTATCGTAAATTAATCTTTCCTCCATGATTCTCAAAGACACGTACGATAATTTACCTGAGTATCGTAAATTAATCTTTCCACCATAATTCTCAAAGATACGTACGATAATTTACCTGAGTATCGTAAATTAATCTCTCCACCATAATTCTCAAAGACACGTACGATAATTTACCTGAGTATCGTAAATTAATCTTTCCACCATAATTCTCAAAGACACGTACGATAATTTACCTCAATAACCATAACACGCACAAACACTCGTAAACATATATTCGTATTCTCAAACTTCCTAAAATAAGTAAGAAATTCGTAAGGCATTTGTCCCTTTCAGCCAAGACATAAGACTGAAATAACATACTTCAAAGGTCTGTATACGCTAATTTTACCCTTAAGTGGAGGCATGAGCGCATCTAAATGACCCCTTTCAACCCTAATGACGCAACGATGACCCGCCACAGTGACGTCAGAGGTTAAACATTGACCTGACGTGATGGTTTGTTTTTGTGTCATTTTTTTTTTGAGAATATCTAATTGGTGGGTTGATCTTTTGTTGTTGTTTACTAAGAGGGTGTTGTCTCTCTCTCTCTCTCTCTCTTTCTCTCTCTCTCTCTCTCTCTTCCTTGTCTTTTTCTCTCTCTCACTCACTCCCATTTATCTCTCTTTCTCGTCTCTCGCTCTCATTTTTTCTTACCCCTCTCTCTCTTCCTTATCTCTGTTTCTCTCCCTTCTCTCATCCCCCCTCTATTCTTCCTTCTCGCCCCTCTCACTTTCCCTCTCACTCTCCCCTTCCATAATCCAGGTTGGATGTCTCTTCCTCCACCCACTCCCTCACTAAGCTTCACGTCTCACCTTCTCTCTTGTCTTGTTCTCCTTCCCCTACACCTCGCGACATTCCCCTACACCTTGCGACATTCCCCTACACCTCCCTACACCTCGCGACATTCCCCTACACCTCCCTACACCTCGCGACATTCCCCACCTTACAACTTTTTTCTTGCACCTTGTGACCTCCCCTGCACCTTGCGACACTTTCCTGCACCTTACGAGACTTTCCTACACCTTGCGATACTCCCCTACACATTGCGACACTTTCCTGCACCTTGCGACACTTTCCTGCACCTTACGAGACTTTCCTACACCTTGCGACACTTTCCTGCACCTTGCGACACTTTCCTGCACCTTGCGACACTCTCCAACACCCTAAGTTAACGAATTACACGAACCAATGTCAAGGAATAATCCAAGAAGACCGGACAACTCGCCAACTGCACTGGCTAACCATTACCCAGGAATACGACGATCCGCAAATCGATTAATATCCAGGTCCCCAATTACTGCCTCCTACAACACTACCTCTACAGCCTTCCTAATCAGTCTCCAATCTTTATTTTTTGTTTAGGGTGATTGTAGTTGCCTAGATTGGGATTGGAACTACCTCAAGACCACCTCAGGATTGGGATTAGCGTGGGATTAATTTGGGATTAGAAATGATTAGAAGATTGGAGGTGACCGGTATTAGCCCTGATGTGTGTTTTACGGAGCCGATTTGCGGGTAGGAGTCAGGCAGCTTAATTTGCATAATTATTCCATTCAACGTTAAGACTCGAGACAAGGATTAGTCACTTTCCCTCCCTCGATTAGGTAAGATTAGTCACTTTCTTCCCTCAATTAGTCACTTTCTTCCCTCAATTAGTCACTTTCTCCCCTCGCTCAGTTACTTTCTTCCCTCAGTTTAGTAAGATTTAGTCACTTTCTCCCCTCGCTCAGTTACTTTTTTCCCTCAGTTTGGTAAGATTTAGTCACTTTCTCCCTTCGCTCAGTCGCTTTCTTTCCTCGGTCAGTCACTTTCTTCCCTTGAATAATCACTTCTTCCTTCGATCAGGTACTTTCTTTCCTTGAAGTCACTTTCTTCCCTCAAATAGTTACTTTCTTTTCTCGAGCAGTCACTTTTTTCCCTCGGTCAATTACTTTCTTCCCTCAATTAGTTAAGCCACTTTGTTCTCTCTCATTCTTCCTTGTTCATTCTCTCTCATTTTTCCTCGTCTATTCTCTCTCTCTCTCTCTCTCTCCCCCACAGGGCCCAGGATCAACTTTACCTTGTGAAGTCTAGTTATTGGACGGCGACCCACCACCACTACCACCATCACTATTATCACCATTACTACCACCACCACCACTACCACCATCACTATTATCACCATTACTACCACCACCACCACCACCACCATCACCCAACCACGATCACTACTACTTTTACCACACTAACAACCTCTGGCAGCACTCCCTCTTACCATCACTACCATCTACCACCACTACCAGTATCACCACCACTTTCTACTACCACGATCGACCAAAATAAATTCAACAATTATCTTCACACCTCATATAAATAATCCTGTTTAGCTTCAAAAATTAGAATAACTAAAAACAAATAAAAACAAATATATTGCGTCTCGCTCTGTATCCCACAAAAAAGTAAAAAAAAAAGAAAAAAAGATTACAGTATTTTTTAACAACAGGTATAAAAGTGTTTGTTTTTTGTACAGATCTCTTGCGGGCAGTGAATTCTACCACCACTACCACCACCACCACCAACTTCCTCCTGCAACTTTGTCGACCACAGCCCAGAAGCGTTTGGGTTGTGTTCTGCTGCCCAGCGTCGAGGAGTAATTTAGTGAAGTCCAACTTAATTTCGCTCGACTCCCTCAACTCTCCACTCCTAGATTTCTGACTACCACCCCAGCTAGCCCACAGGTCACGTCGTCAACACCACCACCACCACCTCCATCACCACTACCGCCATCACCACCACCACCACTACTACCGCCATCACCACCACCACCACAACTACCACTACTAACGCCATCACCACCATTACCTGCACTACCACCATCACCACAACTACCACTACCTGCACTGCCGCCACCACTACCACTACCACTACCTGCACTACCACCACTACTACCACTACCACTACCTGCACTGCCGCCACCACTACCACTACCACTACCTGCACTACCACCACTACTACCACTACCACTACCTGCACTGCCGCCACCACTACCACTACCCCACCACTACTGCCCTGCCACCACCACTACCACTACCACTACCTGCACTGCCACCACCACCACCACTACCACTACCACTACCTGCCCTGCACCGCCACCTACCACTACCACTACCTGCACTACCACCACCACTACCACTACCACTACCTGCACTGCCACCACCACCACCACGACCGCTCCACCTGGGAATGTTGTGTTGTCTTTTAATGGATTAATTTAAGCAAGTGACCCTGACCTTCATGTAACCCCTCCCCCACTCCCCTCTCTCTCACCCTCACTACCACCCCCACTACCTCACACCACCACCACCTCAACACCCCCACCCATCCATCAAACCTCCCCATCCCCCACACCCCATCACCCATCCTAGACAACTGTAACCTACCTGAAGGGCCTCATATTCCCCCCATCAGATAAATCCCCCGGTGTCATCTATATAAATGGGAACAAGCCAATAAAACCTTTCTGTAATAGGGACGGGTAGGAAGGGGGGTGTGGGAGGGGGGTGTGGGAGGGGGGTTGTGGGAGGGGTGGAGGGGTTGTGGAGGGGGGTGTGGAGGGGGTGGGATGTGAGGGGGTTGTGGAGGGGTGTGAGGGGTTGTGAGGGAGGTGTGGGAGGGGGTGGGAGGGGGTGTGGAGGGGTTGGGGAGGGGGGTGTGGGATGTGGGAGGGGGTTGTGGGAGGGGGGGGGTGTGGAATGGAGGAGACGTTAACATATCTATTTGTGATTATATTCTGCATCGGTTTGTCACTAAATGGGTTATGTCAAGGGTTTTTGGGGAGGGAGGGCCTCTGTGTGTGTGTGTGTGTGTGTGTGTGTGTGTGTGTAAGAAAGACCTGACTATGTACATCGAAGAAATATTATGAAGGTCTTATTTACAACACACACACAAACACACAACAATCACACTGACCTATAAGAACAGCCCAGTCCCAACCATTGTAAAATTATCAATAACATGTAATAAATCAGTGTATTCACTCCCAGTAAACACTGCTCCCTACACTGTCACTATGTTGAAATGAACTGTAGTTTGAGCTGATCCCCATCTAAGTTACTATATGTCTTATTTGTGTCACTTATGTCACTTGTATATTTGTAATTCGTAACCCATTCCCCAAATATGTAACTGTATATTTTCAGCCTTCTGGCTGCCAAGCTCTTTCAATAAATCGTTAATTATTATTATTATTATTATTACACACACACACACACACACACACACACACACACACACACACACACACACACACACACACACACACACACACACACACACACACACACACACACACACCATATTCAACAAAGTATCAAATAACACCATTATCTCCTTCCCTCACCTTCTCTCCTCTCATTCTTGTGTATCTCACCTCTTATCTCTTCCTGTAATTTATCTTCTATTTCCTAATTCCCTTTCCTGTTCTACGTTACCCTCTTCTCCTCTTCCTGCTGTTCCCCTCTTCCTCTCTTATTATTAATCCCTTTCCCCCTTTTCCTCTTAATCTTCTCATTGTGTTTCTTCTCCTGATTTTCATCTGATTCCTCTTCTCTTTCTTTTTGTCGTTCATCCTTTCTTCCTATCACCTCTTCCCTCTATTCTTCCTCCTCCTACTTCCTCTTCCTCCTCCTCCTCTCTTTCCACTCCTCCTCCCCTCTTTCCATTCTTCCTCCTCTTCCTCCTTCTTCTCTTTCCATCCCTCCCCTCCTATTCCTCCACCCACCTACCCTCTTCCCATTCTTTTCTCCCTCTCTTCCCTTCCTCCCTCCTCCTCCTTCTTCCTATTCCTCCCTCCTCTCCCTTCTTCCTATTCCTCCTCCCTCCTCCTCCCTTTCTTCCTATTCCTCCCTCCTCCTTCTTCCTCTCTCCCTCATCCTCCTCCCTCCCTTCTTCCTATTCCTCCCCCCTCCTCCTCCCCCCTCCTCCTCCCTCTCTTCCCTTTCCTCCCCTCCTCCTCCCTTCTTCCTATTCCTCCCCTCCTCCTCCCTTCTTCCTATTCCTCCCCTCCTCCTCCCTTCTTCCTATTCCTCCTCTCCTCCCTTCTTCCTATTCCTCCCCTCATCCTCCTCCTCCCTTCTTCCCTATTCCTCCCCTCCTCCTCCCCTCCTCCTCCTCCTCCTCTCTTCCTATTCCTCCCCTCCTCCTCCTTCTTCCCTATTCCTCCCTTCTTCCCTATTCCTCCCTCCCTTCTTCCTTCCTCCCCTCCTCCTCCTTCTTCCTATTCCTCCCTCCTCCTCCTCTCTCTTCCCCTATTCCTCCCCTCCTCCTCCTTCTTCCTATTCCTCCCTTCCTTCCTATTCCTCCCCTCCTCCTCCTCCCTTCTTCTCCTATTCCCCCTCCTCCTCCCTCCCTTCTTCCTCCTCCCTCCTCCTCCTCCTCCTATTCCTCCCTCCCTATTCCTCCCCTCCTCCTATTCCCCCTCCTCCTCCTCCTCCCCTTCTTCCCTATTCCTCCCCTCCTCCTCCCTCCTCTTCCCTATTCCTCCTCCTCCTCCTCCTCTTCCCTCCTCCCTCCTCCTCCTATTCCTCCCTCCTCCTCCTCCTTCCTATTCCTCCCTCCTCTCCTCCCTTCTTCCCTATTCCTCCCCTCCTCCTCCTCCTCCCTTCTTCCTATTCCTCCCCTCCTCCTCCTCCCTCCCTTCTTCCTATTCCTCCCTCCTCCTCCCCTTCCTATTCCTCCCCTCCTCCTCCTCCTCCTATTCCTCCCTCCTATTCTCCCCTCCTCCTCCTCCTCTCTTCCTATTCCTCCTTCTCCTCTCTCTTGTCTCGTTCAATTTTCATACATTCCTCGTCTTCCCTCCCTCTCCCTCCTTCCTAGTAGTGTTGGAGACAGGTGTGTAGTGTTGGAGACAGGTGTGTGTGTTGGAGACAGGTGTGTAGTGGTGGAGACAGGTGTGTAGTGGTGGAGACAGGTGTGTAGTGGTGGAGACAGGTGTGTAGTGGTGGATACAGGTGTGTAGGTGTGTGGTGGAGACAGGTGTGTAGTGGTGGAGACAGGTGTGTAGTGGTGGAGACAGGTGTGTGTGGTGGAGACAGGTGTGTAGTGGTGGAGACAGGTGTGTGGTGGTGGACAGTGTGGTGTTGGGGTCCAGTTCTCTCCACACCTCCCAAGCGAAATTACAACAGAGCCCATTGCATACCTGTCTGTCTTTCTGTCCGTCTGTCCGTCTATCTGTCTGTCTCTCCCCCCCTGGAGCTCTAGATAAGTCCCAACTCGAGTCTCAGTGAAAGATCAACGCCATGATGGATGTCTCTGGAGAATCTCTTAAGTCATTGCTGTTGAGAAGATGAGGAGGAATCTCTCTCTCTCTCTCTCTCTCTCTCTCTCTCTCTCTCTCTCACTATCTTTGTTCCGGTTCAGCCTCTAGAGAAATATCCCAGTATTTGTGCTTCTTCTGAAATGAACTATGTAAATAGCCCGTGAAATTGAAAATCCTGAGAGGCGGTGCTAAACGAATAATGACCTCTCTTTTACAGTTGTGTGCGTGTGTGTGTGTGTGTGTGTGTGTGTGTGTGTGTGTGTGTGTGTGTGTGTGTGTGTGTGTGTGTGTGTGTGTGTGTGAGTGTGTGTGGGTGTGTGTGTGTGTGTGGTGTGTGTGTGTGTGTGTGAGAGAGAGAGTAGAAAAGGCCGTAAATTCAGTGTCGTGTTAATTTTGAAAACTTAAACTGACTCTTACACTTGCAAACTCTCTCTATTTCACACACACACACACACACACCTACAGATTCGATCACTTTCACCAAATTAACTTAATCTCGCCAAATCACTGCCCAGGCGATCACAACATCTTCCCTATAACAAAGCCGCCAACAGGTCTTGCCACTTTACAGCCAATCACAACCTTGCAATACTAAACGCCAGCGAGATGATTGGTTACCGCAGTCATACACGCATACAGACGAGTCAATTTCCAGAAGGGCGAGTCTGAAAGGTTCGTTCGCTACATTAACTTGACCCCAGAACTGAAAATGCCTTTAACTGGCTCACTTAACCTTTAGAATAGAAATGGCAAAGAAAAATGGCGTTCAAATTGCCTTAAGACTCTATCGTGACTATTACAACTTCTCTTACTTATTGGTTAAGGAGGAAAAAAAAATATACATATACATATATATTTAACTTGAGATTCTTTAAGGATTTTGGAGCCGGACCGTGAAGGCTGGCCACGTTATGTGAGGGGGGGTGAGGGGTGAGGGGGGGGTGAGGGGTGAGGAGGAAGAGTGAGAGTTGAGGGAGAGAGAACATGAGAGGAGGAATGAAGGCATGTGAGAGGGTGTGAGAGGCGGGTGAGAAGTGAGAAAGACGTGAGAGGGAGGGTTGAGAGGTGGAGTCAGACAGAGAGAGAGAGTGAGTGAAAGAGTATGAGAGGAGTAGTGAGGGAAAGTGAGAGGGTGTGAGGGTAGAGACATATTCATCCTCACTCATGTTCACAGCTGTCATGTTCACCTCCTCACACTCCAAGACAACATAATCTTCCTCCCTCATGTTCCTGACTCATATATTCGCTTTCCTCACGCTCCAGGCTGTATGTTCATCGCCCTCATGTTCCTAGCTGTCATATTCACGCTCTTAGCTATCATATTTGCCCTTCCTCACGTTCCTGGCTGTCATATTCCCCTCCCTCACACTCCAAGACACCATACTCGTCGCCTCCATGTTCCCAGCCGCCATATTCACGCTCCTGGCTGTCATATTCACGCTCCTGGCTGTCATATTCCCCTCCCTCACACTCCAAGACAACATATTCGTCGCCCCCATGTTCCCAGCCGCCATATTCACGCTCCTGGCTGTCATATTCACGCTCCTGGCTGTCATATTCCCCTCCCTCACACTCCAAGACAACATATTCGTCGCCTCCATGTTCCCAGCCGCCATATTCACGCTCCTGGCTGTCATATTCGCCTCCCTCACAACATATTTACCCTTGGCTGGTTGTGGTCGGGCTTCACCATGGGCTGTTGGTCGATGGTGCAGGTTTTTTATATCCTGGTCGTGACAGTAAGCTATTTTTTATGTCGTTCATAAAGCGGGATTTACTTGATGTTTATTTCAGGAGGAGGAAGACCAAGCGAGGCTATTTCCCCCCTTGTCTTAACCTGACCTGATTTAACACGACCTGACCTAACCTGACCTATCCTAGTTAAGTTAGATTAGGTTAGGTTAGGTTAGGTTAGGTTAATGGCAGGGTGTTCAATCATCAGGTGATTTGATTTGATTTTGATTTTGCCGCTTGCAGCGGCTACTTTATTGTGCACCCCACACTCATCCTGTGAGCGGTAGCGCAAAAGGATTACAGAGTAGGGTTTACAAAGGGTCATAATAATTAACCCCCGTTGTCAGGATATTATGGCACTGAAAGTTACACAGTATTTCATTTACATTATTTGTTTAGTTCTATACATAAAGGGTAACTTATTCACAAATGCGTGAGAACAAGCGTGTGAGGCAGTATGTCTGGCCTCACACTTTGTTATTCACATTTACGTGGGAGGTATTCAAGCACGTGGCATAAGCTATAGGGTGGTTAATCTTCACTTAACCCAAACACACTCCTAACACTCCAAGCATCGTCCCTAAAGTGAATCATCGGAACCTCCACAACTGACCCCTGACCCTTAATTACTCCAGTTACCAGGGATAAGGTGAAATAAACGATCATTAAATATCTAAATGCTTCGTACGCCATCCACAACAGTTTCATTAAGGTAACAAGTGAATGAAGCGAGGCGCAATGATTCTTTGATATGACTAGACTTCCCTAATACGACCACCTGGCTTCAACGACCGTGTTTAGAGTGGAGATTCTGATCACCCTCAACATTAGCTCCCACACCCCACCCCCAGCAGTAGTTCATTTCACCTGAGGATTAAACAACCTAATACTATCTGGAGGGGTTAGGTTAGATTAGGTTATTTTCGGCCAGGTTAAGTTAGGTTAGGTGAGGTTATGTTAGGTTAGGTTAGGTTATGTTAGATTAGGTTATTTTTGGTCAGGTTAAGTTAGGTTAGGTGAGGTTATGTTAGGTTAGGTTAGGTTATGTTAGATTAGGTTATTTTTGGTCAGGTTAAGTTAGGTTAGGTGAGGTTATGTTAGGTTAGGTTAGGTTATGTTAGATTAGGTTATTTTTGGTCAGGTTAAGTTAGGTTAGGTGAGGTTATGTTAGGTTAGGTTAGGTTATGTTAGATTAGGTTATTTTTGGTCAGGTTAAGTTAGGTTAGGTGAGGTTATGTTAGGTTAGGTTAGGTTATGTTAGATTAGGTTATTTTTGGTCAGGTTAAGTTAAATTAGCATAAAGGTCTCCAATGACTAGGTGAAACAGACTATGATGCCTAATGTTCTATGTGATCAAGTGCCTATTACCTGTCACCAGTGCCTCAGTATTACCAGGTGTGACAGTCCCCCTCTGAGCGTCAGGTAAGATGAGATTAACCCAACTTCTGTTCCTGACTATAAACTTGTGAGTGTGTTAATCCCTTATGTAACTCAGATTATTATAGGAAACACCAGAGCCAGTAGCGTGTTCCTTTGTTACTGAGCTCACACGAGATTTGGCTCATTAACTCGGCGTTGTAATTTAGCTTAAACATTAAAGAAGTCAGTCTCAGCTCGTAGTAACCTTGGTTCGGTCACTAAGCTCACAGTCACCTTGATACGGTCCCTCTCAGCTTACAGTCGCCTTGGCCCAGTCACTCTCAGCTTTCGGTCACCTTGACCCAGTCACTCTCAGCTTAGAGTCACATTGGCCCAGTCACTCTCAGCTTACAGTCACATTGGCCCAGTCACTCTCAGCTTACAGTCACATTGGCCCAGTCACTCTCAGCTTACAGTCACATTGGCCCAGTCACTCTCAGCTTACAGTCACATTGGCCCAGTCACTCTCAGCTTACAGTCACATTGGCCCAGTCACTCTCAGCTCACAGTCACCGTGTAAAATCGAGGAATGAATATGTTGTCCTGGAAAGTGACGAAGACGAACATGACATCTGGGGACAGGAAAACGCATAAGATTACCATTAGATTCTTAATACAGTTGAGACGCCATTGTAGCTACGACTTTTTCTAGCCATTAAGTTAAGGCGTAGAGGAGAGAGCATCCATCTTAAGCGGCTTTTGAGAATTTCAATCCTGGAAGTTAATTCGTTTATTTATATTTCCATAAATGCGCAGCGCCGGGAACCAATCATCTAGCTGAGTTTTTGCTTTTTTTTTTCCTTGCGAAGTTGTAATTGGCTGGGAGGTAACAGGAGGTGCTGGGGGAGGGAGAGACGTTGAGAATTTTTGGTCCTGGAAGCTGTTTCGTTTGTTTATGTTTATATAAATACGCAGCGACGGGAACCAATCATCTAGCTGGGGTTTTTTCCTTGAGAGGTTGTGATTGGCTGGGAGGTGACAGGAGGTGCTGGGGGCTGTGTTAACGGGGAGACTTTATGGTCGTGTGGCTCAGACAGCTGGAATTTAGTTAAGGAAATTCTATTTGGGAGAAAGTAATGGAATCTTCTGATAATTTTATGTTAACTGAGTCAGAGGTGTTGAAGGAATGTGACTCACACACCTTAAGGCTGTGAAATGTGGCAGAGATGTGTATATATGAACTAGAAAGTGCACTTGAGGAACCAAGATGTGCACATTGGGGACTACATTGTGCACATGAGTACTATGGTATATATATGGAGTCTAGAATGTGCACACGAGGTACCAAAATGTGCACATGTGGACTAGGATGTGAAACCAATATGTGCACAAGATGGATTAAGATGTACGCAGTAGACTATGATATGCACACGTGAAACAAGGATGTGTACACTACATGGAAACTATGAAATGTACATGTGAACTAGGATATACACACAGGGTCTAGAAAACGTTCACAGATAATCAAATACGTACACACTTTTTCTCTATATCAAAAAGATGTGTCACTTTTAATTACTGAATGAAGTGTAGTAACGCATTAGGACCACCTGAAGATTAGCCCCCCTCCTCCCTAGCTTATTTCACATAATGATTAAACACCCTAACTCTACCTGGAGGGGTTAGGTAAGGTTAGGTTAGGTTAGGGTGGTTAGGGTAGTTAGGGTAGTTAATCTTCAGGTTATGTTAGGTTAGGTACAGGTTAGGTTAGATTAGGCCAGGTAAGATTAGGGTAGGTTAGATTAGGATAGGTATGGTTAGGTTAGGTTAAGATAGGTATGGTTAGGTTAGGTTACCTTTAGGGTGGTTAATCTTCAGGTGATCCATAACGTCTTGACAGCATCCATTAACCCACTACCGACCTCATCTCCTCACACTAACTCACCATCAATCACCTCGCCTTCACACTAACACACTGCTAATGTTCAATTAACACGTGTTGACGCCGCCAAGCGCTAATGGTACGCCGTCACGCATTAATGGTACGCTGTCATGCATTAATGGGACGCTGTCATGCATTAATGGGACGCTGTCACGCATTAATGGGACGCTGTCACGCATTAATGGTACGCTGTCATGCATTAATGGGACGCTGTCATGCATTAATGGGACGCTGTCACGCATTAATGGTACGCTGTCACGCATTAATGGTACGCTGTCATGCATTAATGGGACGCTGTCATGCATTAATGGGACGCTGTCACGCATTAATGGGACGCCGTCATGCATTAATGGTACGCTGTCATGCATTAATGGGACGCCGTCATGCATTAATGGTACGCTGTCACGCATTAATGGTACGCTGTCATGCATTAATGGGACGCTGTCATGCATTAATGGTACGCTGTCATGCATTAATGGTACGTTGTCATGCATTAATGGTACGCTGTCATGCATTAATGGGACGCTGTCATGCACTAATGGGACGCTGTCATGCATTAATGGTACGCTGTCACGCATTAATGGGACGCTGTCATGCATTAATGGGACGCTGTCATGCACTAATGGGACGCTGTCACGCATTAATGGTACGCTGTCATGCACTAATGGGACGCTGTCACGCATTAATGGTACGCTGTCACGCATTAATGGGACGCTGTCATGTATTAATGGTACGCCGTCATGCACTAAGGATACACCTGTAATATATACCTGGACAGTGACAGTTAAGCACCTGTAATATATACCTGGACAGTAACAGTTAAACACCTGTAATATATACCTGGACAGTGACAGTTAAACACCTGTACCATATACCTGGACAGTAACATATATACACTTTTAATTATAAAACATGAATTCTGTTGTGTGTATGTGTGTGTGTGTGTGACCAAGATTACAGTAAAGGGTATGTGATATTCCCTCTGGCCTACAGCGGTGACCTTTGACCTGACGGATGGAAGGACGGAGGAGGAGGAAGGAAGGGAGGAGGAGGAGGGAGGGAGGGAGGGAGGGAGGGAGGGATTCTCTTCACCCCGTTACTCCTACACGTCATACACTAATACAACGTTTCACTCATGCACTATTCATCATCATACACTATTCACCGCCTCTCATACACTATTCACTATTACACACTATTCATCATCATACACTATTCACTATTACACACTATTCACCATCATACACTATTCACCATCATACACTATTCACCATCATACACTATTCACCATCATACACTATTCACCATCATACACTATTCACTATTACACACTATTCACCATCATACACTATTCACCATCATACACTATTCACCATCATACACTATTCACCATCATACACTATTCACCATCATACACTATTCACCATCATACACTATTCACCATCATACACTATTCGCCATCATACACTATTCACCATCATACACTATTCACCATCATACACTATTCACCATCATACACTATTCACCATCATACACTATTCTGCACCTCTCATACACTATTCACCATCTCATACACTATTCACCATCATACACTATTCACCATCATACACTATTCACCCATCATACACTATTCACCATCATACACTATTCTGCATCATACACTATTCTGCATCATACACTATTCACCATCATACACTATTCACCATCATACACTATTCACCATCTCATACACTATTCACCATCATACACTATTCACCATCATACACTATTCACCATCATACACTATTCACCATCATACACTATTCACCATCATACACTATTCACCATCATACACTATTCACCGCCCTCTCATACACTATTATTCACCATCTCATACACTATTACCATCATACACTATTCACCATCATACACTATTCACCATCATACACTATTCACCATCGCACACTATTCACCATCATACTATTCACCATCATACACTATTCACCATCATACACTATTCACCATCATACACTATTCACCATCATACACTATTCACCATCATACACTATTCACCATCATACACTATTCACCATCATACACTATTCACCATCATACACTATTCACCATCTCATACACTATTCACCATCATACACTATTCACCATCATACACTATTCACCATCATACACTATTCACCATCATACACTATTCACCATCATACACTATTCACCCATCATACACTATTCACCATCATACCTCTTCACCATCATACACTATTCACTGCACCTCTCATACACTATTCACCATCTCTCATACACTATTCTGCATCATACACTATTCACCCATCATACACTATTCACCATCATACACTGTTCACCATCATACTGTTCACCATCATACACTATTCACCATCATACACTATTCACCATCTCATACTATTCACCATCATACACTATTCACCCTCATACACTATTCATAAGCATCATACACTATTCACCATCTCTTTACTATTCACCATCATGCACTATTCTGCATCATACACTATTCATCATACACTATTCACCATCATACACTATTCACCATCATACACTATTCACCATCATACACTATTCACCATCATACACTATTCACCATCTCATACACTATTCACCATCATACACTATTCACCATCATACACTATTCACCATCATACACTATTCACCATCATACACTATTCACCATCATACACTATTCACCATCTCATACACTATTCACCATCTCATACACTATTCACCATCATACACTATTCACCATCTCATACACTATTCACCATCATACACTATTCACCATCATACACTATTCACCATCTCATACACTATTCAGTCACTGCTCAGCCAGGTAAGACCGTAAGAGCTCCTCAAGGTAACTCCCCAAAACCTAATTAGCTTAATGAGGCAGAAAAATAGCCTCACTGTCAACCAACTTGAACAGCTCTTTAGATAGATAGATAGATAGATAGATAGATAGATAGATAGATAGATTGATAGATAGATAGATAGTTTTAATTGAGGTTAGGTTAAGTTACGTTAGTTTAGGTTAAAGTTACGTTAGTTTAGGTTAAAGTTTGTTTAGATAGGATGAGAGAGAGAGAGAGAGAGAGAGAGAGAGAGATATATATATACATAACCTTGTCATACATACATACATACATACATACATACATACATACATACCACCTTCCTTAAAAAGAGAATTCTACCTCTCTAAAATCGTGACAACAGATTCTATAACTTGACTCGAGAGGAAATAAGTACAGATTTGGGTTAGGTTAGGTAAGGTCAGGTCAGGTCAGGTCAGGTCAGGTTAGGTTAGGTTAGGTCAGATAGCTAATTTCCATTCATAATTTGGGGGTCAGAGGTCACGTAGAGGTCAAGCTAGATAACACAGAGGACAGGGAACATAACACAGAGGACAGGCAAGATAACAATGAGGTCAGTTAGAGGTCAGGGAGGTACCTCATTCTCGACCTAAGTTGCTTTAATTACCTCTGTGTAGACCCAACAGCTGGAGGTCAATATCTCATGGTATGGGCTTTATACATCCACTTTACAGAGTATATAATGACGGTACGGCACATTGTCTGTCTGTCTGGCTGCGTGTCTATCTGTCTGTCTACCTGCCTGCCTATCTGTCTGTTTGCCTGACTGTCTGTCTATCTGTCTGCTTACCTGCCTGTCTACCTACCTGTCTGTCTCCCTACTTGTGTGTGTGTCTGTCTGGCTACTTGTCTCTATCTGTCTACTTATCTCCCTGTCTACTTGCCTGTCTACCTGTCTGCCTGCTTGTCTGTCTGCCTACCTGTCTTTTTGCTGCCTGCCTGTCAACATTTCAGTTTTCACGTAATAAGTGACGATCTACCTGAACTTAATTGAATTTACGAGTTAGCCCTCACGATATACACAAGCTGAAGGATTTAAAGCTCCCTGAGGTCAAAGGTCACAGGGGCTGGGTTAGAGGTCATGGGGCTGGGGTCAGACGTCATGGGGCTGGGGTCAGAGGTTCACGGGGCTGGGTCAGAGTCACGGGAGCTGGGGTCAAAGGTCACAGAGGTCTTTCAGGGTGCATTATGTGCCATTTCCACTAATCTTGTTATGGAACTGTTTGTGTATTCAGTGAAATGAGGTGTTGGTGATTTAGAACTATGTACTGATGGTGATTCAAATAATGACAGAGTTAATTATCATGATTGGTTTCTAATTACTCTTGAAGACTCTTAAGTACCATCAACCATTCCAGAGACTTATTAAAGAGGTTTAACGAATTGACCTCATAAATTGACTATTAATTAAGTAGAAAGGTGTTTGAGTTGTCTTAATGTTCTTAGTGCCAGTCTGGGTACATATTGCCGAGTGGGCGTAGTGATATTTCCCTCAAGTCTTTCAGTGTTTTATTTGAGTTTTTGGTTATGTTTTTGTCCTGTTTTTTCTCCTTTCTTCCTTCTCCGCCTCCTCCTGCATGTCTGGGGTGCATTGAAGGAGAGAGGAGAAGAAGAAGGAGGAGGAGGAGGAGGAAGGAGGTGATGGTCAGGAAGAGAAGTGCAAGGTAAATTGTGTGAAAAAGAAGGTTAGGTGTGAAAGAGTATGTTGGTATACACACACACACACACGCACACACACACACACACACACACACACACACACACACACACACACACACACACACACATCATGACCACCGAAAGGGGGTCAAGACGTACCTGGCGCTCCTCTCCGGAGCAGCCAGGTCAACTGTTAAGTTGGCCCATACCAACTCCCTCCCCTGAACCCTCCTCCCCACCGGATATCAGCAAGTTCTCGCCAGAAGTTACAATTTCATTTAGGAAAGGAACGGAACCAGTGTTAAACAGGGGTGAACAGTGGTGAACAGTGCGTAAGTCAGTGAGAACAACTCAACAGTAACAGTTGTACCCAAGTTAACCTTCACACAGTGAGGTCCCAGGTACCCAGTGATAACGGCCCGTGAGACCCAACAACAACCAGCGATGTGTTAATCCGTCTACGATAGGAAGGCCTAAGACCAAACCTCACTCATATAACACCATCTGTGAGGGAATTACTACACCACATGTCCCTCATAACACCATATGTGAGGGAATTACTACACCACATGTCCCTCATAACACCATATGTGAGGGAATTACTACACCACGTCAAGTCCCTCATCACACCATCTGTGAGGGAATTACTACACCACGTCAGGCCCCTCATAACACCATCTGTGAGGGAATTACTACACCACGTGATTCCCCTCATAACACCATCTGTGAGGTAATTACTACACCACGTGAGGTCCCTCATAACACCATCTGTGAGGTAATTACTACACCACGTGAGGTCCCTCATAACACCATCTGTGAGGGAATTACTACACCACGCCAGGTCCCTCATAACACCATCTGAGAGAACTACTACACCCCGTGAGTTCCTCCTAACACCATCTGTGAAATTTTTACACCACGTGAGGCCCCTCATAACACCATCTGCGGGAATTACTACACCGCCAGGTCCCTCATAACACCATCTGAGAACTACTACACGTGAGGTCCTCATAACTCCATCTGTGAGGGAACTGCTACACACCACGTGAGGGTCCCTCATAACACCATCTGTGAGAAATTACTACACCACGTGAGGCCCCTCATAACACCATCTGCGGGGAATTACACACGCCAGGTCCCTCATAACACCATCTGTGAGGGGTGCTACACCACGCCAGGTCCCTCATAACACCATCTGTGACGGAATTACTACACCACGTGAGGCCCCTCATAACACCATCTGCGAGGGAATTACTATACCACGCCAGGTCCCTCATAACACCATCTGAGGGAACTACTACACCACGTGAGTTCCTCCTAACACCATCTGGGAGGGAGTTACTACACTACGAGTTTACTGTTCAACACCTACATTAATCTGTATGTTCACTGTATGTTCCTTTACCTTTCTCTAATGAAGACTTGTGTTAAACCACCAATGTATGTAATAAGTCATTTATGTCCAATGTATATTTTCAGCCTTCGGGCTGCAGAATTTTTTCAATAAACCGTTAATTATTATTATTATTATTACACACAGTAAGTTCTTCACCATTCTATTTTCTCTATCTCTTTCTCTCTTCCTCTCCCCACATTAACGACCAATTTAATTTTTCTCCACAAACACAAAAATAGATTGAGCCGCTAATTCCTTCACGTACCTAATTTGCATACCAATCGTCCTCACCTCACCCCCCACCCCACCCCCACCCCTCCACCTCCACCCCTCCTTTAAAAAATTCACAACAAAATTCGAATCTAATTTCTATAAATATGCCTTTAACTAACTAGTAATCTGAAGTAAATTGATCTAGGTATAATTTTAACGAGACATTACTAACTTAAATATCGTTTATAACAACAATAACAATGGGTATTTTTAATATTATTGTGTGAAAACCTGTGATATGTGTATGTGTGTGTGTGCGTGTGTGTGGGGAGGGTCTAAGAGGGCGGTATAAGCTCTACTTGTAGGTGAAAGATTGATGAGATGTTCCCGTGTGATCCTTCAGTACAGTAGGCAGTCTTCGGTGCTTGGTGCAGGGGGGGAGGAGAACTACAGCATTACGACTCTACATCATCATCCATACTACACAATATGAGTTTACCACAATACATCATACTCACTATACAGCATCGGTCCACCACAACACTCGCACTATACAACACTGACCCACTACAACACCCACTATACAGTATCGGTCCACCACAACACAATACTGGACCATAACACCACAACACATTCACTATATAACACTGGCCCACAACTACAACACAACACACTCACTATATAACACTGGACCACCACAACACAACACTGGACCACCACAACAGCAAAAAATACTATAGTTCCTCCGGCAACTTTTGTATTACGTCAAGTTGCTGTAAAATGTTGTGGCATGATAATTGAGTGAGTCTCTCCTGAGATCTAACTTAACTGTGTGTGTAATAATAATAATTAACGATTTATTGAAAGAGCTTGGCAGCCAGAAGGCTGAAAATATACAGTTACATATTTGGGGAATGGGTTTCGAATTACAAATAATATACAAGTAACATAAGTGATACAAATAAGACATATAATAACTAGATGGGGAAAAGCTCAAACTACAGGGCATTTCAACATAGTGACATTGCAAGAAGTAGTATTTACTGGGAGTGAATACACTGGTTTATTACAAGTTATTGATAATTTTTACAATGATTGGGACTGGGCTGTTCTTATAGCGGTCAGTTCGTGCACGTGTGTGTGTGTGTGTGTGTGTGTGTGTGTGTGTGTGTGTGTGTGTGTGTGTGTGTGTGTGTGTGTACGTGTGTTTAAGCACGCATGTGTGAGTGTGTCGTGTGTTCAAGTACGCGTGTTAAGTGTATCTATGTACACTATTGTTTAAGAACGCGTGTATGTAAATTCATCAATGTGTAGGTATCTTCTTGCGAAAAGTACACACGTGTATGTATGCGCCCTCGTCTGTGGACCCGATATCCTGAGCAAACAGCGATAGATTGTAGGCGGGGGCTCAGGCAGGGAGATGCATCACACCATGATCTCACACAGGAGTTGGGTGATCCACACTTCCATCGATACCGTACAGAATTATGGCCGCTTGGAGATCCCTGTGGTGTGGGGAGGGATTCAGCACCCGACCCTCTCAAACAACCAAATTTACCCTCTCCCTTCTACCCCCTCTCATTTTTCACCCCTAAGGCCCACTCCCCTCTTAAAATTTCTACGAGATGACTTATAACAGAAACGTTACATAGAATATTTAAGTCTAGTCAAGAACACTTTGCTTCTCTCCCCCCTTACGAGACCTGACAGAAGAGCCCGTTGTTGTTGAGGATGGAGGGGGAGGTTAAGGGAAGGTCGCTCGGTCTTGCTCCACCTCACAGCTGAGTCCAAGACGCCATAACTCCGTGTGGTATTGAGGGGGGAAATACTGATTATATCGAACTGGTGTCCTGAGATCTACCAGTTGTGATGTATCTATACGCTCACACACACACACACACACTTGCCCACAAACACCTTCACACACATCCACCTCCACACACCCACCAACACCCCCACACACCCTCTCACACAAACACCCACACATCCACCTCCACACACCCACCAACACCCTCAAACCTCCACCAACACCCACACATCCCCCACCCACACACACAGGACAACTACAACAAATATGAAAGCTAAATTCCTTTCCAGTTAATACAATGGTAAACAAAACACGTATTAATTATTCATATTAGCACTAGTACACTCCGCCTCAGCTTAATACCTGTGAGTGCTTCTGATAGTGTCTTCTTGAAGCGGTCTGACTCTCTCTAACTTCATTACCTTTAACTTCATTACCTTTAACTTCATTACCTATAAATTCATTACCTTTAACTTCATTACCTATAAATTCATTACCTTTAACTTCACAGCCTCTCTAGCTTCACCACCTCTCTAACTTCACCACCTCTCTAACTTCACAGCCTCTCTAACTTCACAACCTCTCTAACTTCACAACCTCTCTAACTTCACCACCTCTCTAACTTCATTACCTTTAACTTCACAGCCTCTCTAGCTTCACCACCTCTCTAACTTCACCACCTCTCTAACTTCACCACCTCTCTAACTTCATTACCTTTAACTTCACAGCCTCTCTAGCTTCACCACCTCTCTAACTTCACCACCTCTCTAACTTCATCACCTCTCTAACTTCACCACTTCTAACTTCACAACCTCTCTAACTTCACCTCTCTAACTTCTCACCTCTCTAACTTCACCCACCTCTAACTTCACCACCTCTAA